>NW_004524577.1:33303122-33309571 GCF_000260255.1 Octodon degus | reverse complement strand
TTCTCTCTCTCTCTCTCTCTCTCTCTCTCTCTCTATCACTGGGTATAGAATCCAGAGTTTTACACTGTGATATATACCAGCCCTTTTATTTTTTTAATGTGAGACAGAGCACCAGAAGTCTCTAAATTGCCTATACTGGGCTCAGATTTAGAGTCCCACTGCCTCACCTGCCCATAGTCCTGGGATCAGACTTATGTGCCACCATACCCAGCGACAGTGTCTCTTTTAATTAGATAATATAAAATAAAAGGCTAAAAGAAAATAAAAACACTTCCATCTACCCTCTATTTCATGAACAATGATTCCCCAATCTGGGCCCAAAAGACCTGACTGGGGGATTTATTTGGCTCATGAGATTTACTAAGGTATCTAACTATACACTTAGGTCAATAGCAATAGAGCTTCTAGATCATTAGTTTGGTTCTTAATTTTTCCTGGACACCTTAAGTGTACTGTTATAAAATAAATATAAGATGTTTTTGCTTTGCCTAGGTACCAATCTCTCACAAAGAAGTGTGTGTCAGTGGTATAATAGGTAAAGGTATTTGTTGGACCACACTGAAGAACCCAGACCCTTCCTGGTCTCCAATAATTATTCCTTCTATAAGAAATCTCTCTTGTTCTCGATCCTGTAAACTGTCCAACAGATTAATGAAACCTTTATGTAAATGTTGTTGCCACTTCTACAGTTATCTGTCTCCCAACAAAAGCAATGTAAGCAAAACAACACATGAAAAATAATTTAAATATATTATATATGTATGAATTTACTCAATTTGAATTGATATTAATTTCTAGCTAAAGATTTTCTATAAAGAGGGAGTAATTTTGTAAGAAAAAATCATGTTTTCCTATGTACAGTCTTCTTTATAGAAGAGTGACATAATTTCTACCTAATTCTGACATAGTTCACTTACGGTATAAATTTGCTAATATTTAAAATAAAGTCTATTCCACCCCAGGTATGCCGAGGTGGCCACCGAGCCTGGGCACACCTATAATTCCAGCACTGGGGAGGATCACTACGAGTCTGATCTGAGTAGTAAGATCATGTATCAAATATATAAAAATCAATAAAAATGAAAATAAAATAAACTTAGGGATATTGTAAAACCATTGAAAACAAAGTGGGGAAAATAACAGCAATAATCATTGAAAAACAAGAAATATTCTTTATTAATTTTACTATTTCTTTACAATCAATTATTTTTGTCCTTTTTTTTCACTAAGTTGAGAGCTATCCATCCATAGGGCTAAACCCTCCTTTGATCAAAAGTTAACATTGTATTAACATTTTATTTATCATTTAATAGCATTATTTAATTTTGTTAAATAGTTGTATGAAACGACAACAAATGGATCTCATATAAATTACCTTATCCTTTTGTTTAAATATTGGGTGATAGCTTTTTCTTCTAGGCCCTGTTTCTATGATTGATATTCCATAAAGAAAACTAAATTTCCGATTTTTCCTTAAGTTGGATTTCTAGGGCAGAGTCAACTTCCAAATGTGCAATTACTAGCCAAAGAATAAATAAGTTCTCAAGGGCTCTTAATACATTGCCAAGTTGTTTTCCAGAATAATCCAAATTTTCATATAAATGATAAAATCCCTGAAATAGATGCAGAGCCTCTTAAATGTGTTTCCTTCAGAAATCAAGCTCAGTTTCACTGCCGAAAATACAAGGCTCCATTAAGAATTTAATGACTATTATTTTCTCCTACCTTCCATTTTCTTCCAGTTTGTAAAATCTTACAAGGACAAAGAAATGATCAGTGTCCAAGCAGCATGTATTCAGGGTAACAGAATTCGTTTTTGCTAAGACGGATTTTCCCATTTTCCTAAAGACTGTGTTAACGAGTCTCTTCTGTTGTATCTGTCTTATTTCAACTGCCCTTTCTACAGAAAAATCAACTGGAATGTGCTCCTTAGTGCAGAGTGACTGTTTCAGAACGGAGTATATGGGAAGATGAGGTTTCTACTGGTCACATTAGGGCACAAGTTGAAAAAAGTAATCTGGTGATACTCAGGAAGTAACAGGCAGAATTGAAAACTACAATTTCCTCTCTATATTCACCTTGCAGAATTTTATAAAAAGTATTCGCATGCTGTTCTCCAATATCACAAATTACTACTATTTACTTCTCTGGTAAAAATAACCAAAAATAGTCAATCTATTTTCACTAGTCTTGCAAAATCCACAGCCAATTGCCACCCTAATACTCACAGCTATGTGTATTCCACTGGTTGGTAGCCACGACTCATGGGGAAATATTAAACCACATTTACCAGCCAGGGATCAGGATGTGCACCATTTGGGCCCAGCTCTGCCATTAATTATCAGATCAGAGCTATTCTCAGTACCTCAGGATCTCAGTTTTATATCTATCTGGTAAATAGGGTCTGGGCCTACAGCAACAAATACCCTTCTGTGTTCTCATATTCCATGATTTTAATTTGAACCCTTATGAAAGCACTGCCTTCTGAATGTGAAATAAACAATCCTTCCTATTTTTTCTATGTTCCAGTTACCCTTATCAATAAAATTACAATCATGGCATTTTGCCAACTTTGGGAACGACATCCTAGGGATTAATCATAGAAATCATTAATTGATTTGACAAGCATCTCTGAACATTTTTCTTGGCATAAGGCTTAAAACAATGAACTTTAAGAGAAAGGTCCTTTGTCATACTAAGACGAGACTTTGAACTGTAAATAAGTGACCACACTGACCAAAGGACCTCAGGCAGAGAGTAGAGTGAAGTAGACTGGATGAGAGCCCTGCTTGCAGTAGGGTGGTCAAGGAAGGTCCTTCTGAAGAGGACATCCAAGCAGTGAAACGAGTGATACACAAGAACTGCCACATCCGGGCATACTGCAGAGCCAGTACAGAGACCCTGGAAGAGCACAGAGTACAGAGTCAGTACAGAGACCTTGTACAGGAATGAACCTGATAGGCTGGAGAAAGAGACCGAAGGCCAGAATGTGGCCAGAAGTCAATGGATAGGGAAAGGGAGCTTAACACACAAGATCAGTAGAAACCAGATGATGCAGGTATAGGTACAAAGTGATAAGGAGTTTTGCTTTTTAATCTACAAGCATTAAAAAGCTATGGAAGACTTTGTGCTGAGCGATTTGATTTCTATCTAAAGATCACTCTGCCTGTTGTAAAGAGAATCAATTGTATATTTTCTTTCTAGGCACTTTTCTAAAGGACACCTATTTTGTTTTGAAATATTGAAACTACTCAGGACTGAGGTCTAGTCCCACCTACAAGATAGTTAGGATAGATACATAGCTACTTTCTCTTAGTTCATTGAGAAGAAAGGTTTGTACTAATATTGTTTAGACAAGATATCATGTTTGCATCTTGTCCACTGAATAACTACTATGAAGATAATAGTCAATGTATTAATTATTGTAACTGTCCTACTAACCTATTTTGAAACTGTTTCATTGCTATTTTATCTTTTTTCTCATTAAAATGAATTTTTAAAAAAATAATAGAAAAAAAAGAAAATACTGGTTTGGGTAAAAGACAGGATTCTGATACAGATTCCTGCCCATTGACTTAGCTGAGCCATATGCCTATTTTCCTGGCAAAGTGCATGGTAAGCATTCCAGTTAGCATATCTCAAAAAGATATCAGAAGTCATAGCATTATCACTTGGACCTCAGGATCAGTACTAAAGCATAACTGTGGAGCAGTTTAGCACAATATGACTGCCCAACGGCCAACTAACACCATTTAGTTAACAAACAAGGGCCTGGGTAGAAAAACCCTGAATGATTTTTATGATTCTGTCCTCTTCCTTGTTGCTTCTCCTCTCAGCTTCCCTTAAGATTCTTCAAAAACAGAAAAAAAAAAAAGGCCAGGTATAATGTTCAGAGATACAAATATGATTCCTGCAAAGTAATATGAAGCAAAATATATCCCTTGAGCCATTAAATCAACCCTTGGGAATTCAAATTTCTTTTAAATCTTAAAAAATTTTTAAGCTATAAAAATGGTCTTCACAAAAGCATTTTATACAGCATTAAACAGTTTTAGTAGGAAGAAATGTTTGAAACTACCTAAGTGAACTATAACATATCCTTAATAGAGTAGTCATGCACACATTATAGATAAAAGTTCTTGTGAAATAAGGCTGAGTCTGACAGCTGAAAATTCAATTTCCCGTATGATGACCTTGATGATTTCTAGGCTATTTGGTCGGTTTTCTTTTCAGTATGTCTTTATAGTATAAAAGTTCCATGAGAAATTTTTATTACTTTCATATCTTGGTATACATTTTGTAAGGACAAACAAAACGTGCCTAGTGCTGTACTGTATGGATCTTGAGCCTCCCCCTCCCCCAACCAGAGCCCAGCGTGAAAGTCTTGATCCGCAGGGTTGTACTACTGAGGGAGAGTAGACCCTTCAGAAGGCTGGGTGTAGCCAAGGTCTGCGGCACGCCCTTGAAGGGAATAGGAGACCTGAGCCACTCTGCTTTCTGCTTTAGGAGCCTGAGGTGAGCAGTTTACTGCACCATGCCCAGCCACGACGTTCTGCCCAGCTCCTGCCCAAATCAAGGAGATCAACTGGTCATAGTTTAAAACCAAAACCACGAGCTAAAATCAACCTTTGCTCTCTATAAGTTGATTTGCCTCAGGTCTTTTCTCAAGGCAACAGAAACCTAACACGAATTTTTAAAGGATGTCTCAACGTCAGTGTCCTAACATGAGGTAAGGAAAGGAAAGAATTTGATACCTAGCTCTTCCCTGAAAACAGAATCTATAATTCTATTTTCCTAAGATTTAAATAAAAGATCATTAAAGAATTTGTTAATACATTTGATGTCAATATAAGCTGCATTAATGACCACACAGAGATAAAACAGTATGTTCAAGGAAATCCTTCTCTAAGTAAGCTTAAGAAAACTTAATACTACAGAGTAAATTTGGAATCAGATAGATAAGCTAGGGTGGAGGATGGAGTACAGTATAATAGAAAAAGGAGAAACATAGCACCTTTTTAATATAGTGAAATATTAAAATATAGCAATGATAAATATTAAGAGTAACACCTAGTAAAAATCACTATTTTTCTCATACATAGACTGTAACTAATATTCTGATGGAAGGACTAAGCGCTTCTGACTTCATACTAGAAAAATTAACTCTAAACAGAGGGAACTCCTTTACAGATATTTCAGACCAATAAATATACCAAAGAAAGGCTGGCCAAATAGCTTAGCAGATTAAGGCGCCTGTAAGCAGGTACAGGGGCCAAGGTTTCAATCCCCATGGGCCTGTCATGTCAGCCCTACCCCCTAGGGCATGCTTGACACTGGGCATGGTGGCGCATGCCTGTAATCCCAACACTTGGGAGACTGTAAACAGGAGAATCACTATGAGTCCGATCTATGCAGTGAAACCCTGAACACCCCGTAGACCCTTCCCTAAAATACAAAAATAAATAAGCCAAAGGGAAAAGAAGCAAACAAATGAAACCGATTAATATTAATGAAAATATCGAGACATTCTTGGTTATGATGAATAAAATTAGAGCTTATAATCATAGGCCTCTTTATCAGGGGAAAATCAAATAGAAACTGTTCATGTTTCTCAAAGTAGTGAATCCTTTATTCCTATTTGCACCATTCAGCAGTAAAGGAGATTTAAAGACCAAGATCATGCTATTTAAACTGTTGACATTGATGATCTAAGGTAGAGTCGAAAAATTTCATTTCAAGTCAAACTCCATGAACATGATGCCAAGCCAACTTCTTACTTGAGCTAGAAGAAGATAAGGAAGTTCTTTCTGAAATTTATAGATGAAATCAAATAAAAGCATCAAGTGATGAAAACAGTATTTTTTTTTTCAAATCATCATCAGGATGCTGGTGTGTTTTTACAAATTGGAGGTGCCTAAATCCTAACACTTTTGAATGTTGTTTTTTATCTTTTGTGCATTAAAGTTATGTCCAAGTGAATTTTTAAGGGCTGCAAAAATACATGTGCATGTATTAAGGGGAGAATGATTTGGGAAACAGTTATATATCTCTTCCAAAAATTTAATATTCACTTCATGAATTCAAATTGTCGAACAGATTGTCAAGCAGTTGGAATATAGGCCCAGGTTGTGAACCATTTGAATAAGCCTTCTAAGTACAGTACGTTATGCAGTCATTCCTGGAGATTGGAGGAAAGGGTTTCAAATAGCACCATCTGTTAGAACCACCACCCTGAAAATACGATCCGAGCCAATTATCACTTCGGAACACCACAGGAGTCACTCCACCTGGGTTGGAACAACTTGGCTGCAATCCACCCCTACATCTTGGCTCTAGCTCTGCACATCATGGCTTCCATAGGAGCCCATTCATGTGGAGTCTTGAAATACCAGTGGTGGGTACAGCGATGTGTCTGGTGGGTACAGTTATGTGTCTACCTACAGATGGCC
>NW_004524577.1:33295194-33303022 GCF_000260255.1 Octodon degus | reverse complement strand
TTTTTTTTTTTTTTTTTTTTTTTTTTTGGTCCAGGATTCCAGTTTTCGCTACCTCTTTTCTCACTTCTCTAAGCTAAGAGCCCTCCTCATGTGTCTCCCAGCCAGAGAGCAACTGAGGCAGGTTAGCAGCTTTATTCTGTCCTTAGCTATCCGTGCCAAGCACCAGAGGCCTAGATGCTCACAGGTGCTGGCCAGGCTACATCAGCGAGTGAGAAGACAGCCAGATGTAAGGTATCAGAAATGCTGGAGTAGGAAACCAAAAAATGTAAACTCTGTCTAAGGGGGCAGCCACTGCTTCATCCCAGGAAGTTGTCACCGTGCAGAAAGGTAAGACTGGTATGACCAAAATGGTCAAATTATTCAAATACATATGAAATAAGCTAGTTTTTAAATATTGGCTTGGGCCAGCCAAATAACTCAGTGGATTAAAGCACCTGCAAGCAGGTGTAGGGTCCAGGGGTTTGATCCCCAGGCCTGCTATGCCAGCCCTGCCCCTGGGGCACACTGAGATGGCAATTGAGACTGAGCACGGTGGCATGTGCCTGTAATCCCAGCTCTTGGGAGGCTGTAAACAGGTGAATCACTAGAATTCTGATCTAGTAGTGAGACCCTGAACATCCTGTAGATCCTTCCCTAAAAATACTAAATAAATACATAAATAAATATAAGTAAATAAATATTGGCTCAATATTCTTCTGAAATTTTGGGCCAAACAAAACATCATGATGTAGGCTTTTTGTGATCATTAAAAGGCCTTTATTAGTTTTGAATGGCACTAAAGTGATCATCATGTACGTACATATACAAGGGGATCTCAGAAAGAGTCCTACTTTATTTCCTCTTCTTAGAACAGTTCGAGAGCTTCAGCAGGTGTAAGCATGTGTCTGAGGCATTCATCAGACAAGGATCACAGGCTGTGTGCCAAAAAGTCCAGCTCACATGGGCTATTGTTTCAATCCATTAGCTCTACAACAGGCAGATAAAACGGTTGCAGGTGTCACTGGCAACCTTACACAGCTGAGCAGTGTATGCTTGATCAGTTTTGGCATGGTGCTCAGCAAACTATCCCAACTTCCTAGATCAGCCAGAAGTAAATGTGAGAAGCTCCATTTGTAGAGGTAGAGAAAGCAGACACTGCTCAGGGTCAAAAGGCCATAGTCAATGACAACATAAACTTAATTCCTGTAGAGCTCAGCTTTGATGGTAGAGATCACAGGTAACCTACTGTCAACCTACGCTCCTAGCAATAGAACCCCAAGTTTTATCTACACATGTTAGTGTTTCATGAAACAGAATAAATTTCCCAGCCTATCTTGCAATTAATGAAGCTATATGACTCAATTCAGGCCACTGAGATGTATAAGGAAGAGTTGTCTGGGCTCCGTGGGGAGGAAAGTCCTGCTGGCTTTCTGTTGGATAGAAAGCTGAGGTGACATTGAGAAATCCAGCAGAATGCTTTTAGGAAGGGAGGGATCTCACTATATTCCCCAAGTCTGCGTAGAATTCCTGGGCTCAGGGATCTTCTCATATCTCTAGGAGCTAAGACTAGATGTACTGCTATGGGCCGGGGGGATGGCTCAGTGGAATAAGCACTTCCCTGGCAAGCGCAAGGGCTTGAGTTCAATTCCTGGTTCCACAAAAACAAAAAACAAAACAAAACCAAAAAAACACACATGTGCTGCTAGATCCAACCAGTAGTTATCTTGAATCATAAATTGACCTTGACAATGGAAATTATGCATCTAGAAAATAGATAACAAAACTAAAAAGAAATTGAGTCCTTGATGACTTTGCAGACTTGCCATGCCACTTCCAGATTTCTTTTAATTAATGGGATAGATTAAAACTTGATGTATTTAAGCCACTATTTGGAAAGAAAGCTGCATTATACATAGCTGAGGGCGAACCTCACAAAGCGTAGATTCTCACCCTTCCTGGCCCCTCTTTCCTTCACTTAATCCTGTTTCTTCTTAAACTCCTGTTCCAATCAAATTCACACATGTTCAAAATTTTTCTATCACTCATCCACCTTAGTAATGCATACCGTTTTCTTTTTTTTTTTTTTTTTTTTTTTTTTTTGGCAGAACCAGGGATTGAACTCAGACCCTTGTGCTTACCACGCAAGCACTTATTCTACTGAGCCATCTCCCCAGCCCCCATACCGTTTTCTTTGATGACAAAGTTTGCTCCTAAGCCCTAGTAGTGAGCTTCCCTTTTGTCTGTCTGTTTACCTAGCCGGGCTCATGGTTACCTGACCAACCCCATTTCCCTCCTGCTGCCGGAGACTAACCAGAGAGTGAAGTTGCTCAGGTATGAAAATTGTGCTTCTGACCGTTCATTGCTAAAGCATGCTGAGAAAGTATTTTTGTCACTTTTCTAAGGCTGCTTCGTCTCACGAGCAGGCAGTATGACTAGGCAGGGCAAAGACTGAAGGTTTCCTCCACAAAAGAGTTAAACTAAGTGATTCACATGATGGTGAGAGCCCTAGCCTTGGCCTTTAATTAGCCATGTGCCTTAACCTACAGAAATAAGGAGCCTTAGACACACACTGGAATACTGGCATTTTCAGTCTAGTTTGAATGACAGGACCCTAAAGGCAAAACAGTTCTTGTACAGAGTCTGCATTTCTGCTTGCTCTTGTTTTTGTAGTTCAAACAGCTTAGTTTTGTCAGGCTTCAGAGTTTAATACATACTTCGTAGCTTGAGTCAGTGGATGTAAGGTTATCTCCAGCATCTCAGCAAAGGGAGCATGGGGTATGCACCCACACTCTGAAGTGGCTTGAAAAGACCCAGCTATGACTATAATAGTTGTCATTTCTTTGTCATGATGCTTCTGCTATTTTCTGAGAGATGACGTAAACTCAATGTCGTCTTAAAGCTCTTTGGAGAAGATAGCTAGAAGGGGATAGCTGGGTCATATGGAATGTGTAATTGTAGTTCTTTCAGTAGTCTCCATACTGGTTTCCTTAATTGTTGTGATGGGAAAAATAAAATAAAATAAAGCTCAAAGACTTCTTCTTGGAACATTCTGGAAGATGAACATAGCCAAATGAGGCATTGGTCATGGTTCAGTGAAAGCGAACAGAATTTACTGTGGCTAGTCTAAGGAAAGTATTTTAATCAGATAATTAAATGGCTTTTCATTAGGGAGGGCTGAGGAAAGACCTCTAAGTTGAGGCTTCAGAAGTAGCTTCCCCTAGGGCCAGGGAGATAGCTCAGTAGAATAAGCACTACCCTGGCAAGCGCAAGGGCCTGAGTTCAATACGCGGTTCCACAAAAAAAAAGAAAGAAAGAAAGAAAGAAAGAAAGAAAGAAAGAAAGAAAGAAAGAAAGAAAGAAAAAAGAAAGAGCTTCCCAGGCACACCCAGGAGGGGCCAGCAGAGCAAACGCTGCCTCTTCTGGGACGGAGAAGCTGCTTGTCACTCCGGGACACTGCCAGCTCCACGACCATGCTTCCCTGCCACACCAAGGAAGCAAACACCAATAGGAAAGCAACTGGGTTATGCAACCACTGTCATCCAGGGGCCACCCAAGCAAGGAGCTGCTTCCACTGCCTCTGCTGACCGAGCCTACATCACACAATTCCTGCTATGCTCCTCACTACCCCGGATGCTCGCCCACACCCTGTTCTTAACACCCACACGACTAGGGACTGGACCCTGGGACCGCTGCCAACGCTGAGAGCAAAGCAAGAAGACAGGCCTATGGCCATACATGGCAGATGAAACAGCAGAAGTCGGGATGGGTTTCATCTCCACCTCCTACTGCATCTTGGAACTCAGTGCGCTTGGTCACATGTGTCACGGGAGTGCCAGAAGGAACCTAGCAGACTAGAACTTTAACCACATTTATTTCCTCATCTCCAAGGAAGTATAAGAGATATTTCCAGCTTTTACAAGATCAAAGAGTATGCTAGTAGGGAGCGGAAATGGGTGTTGACAGACAATGCATGGTGTGTAACACAGAAGAAGCTTATGCCAAACATGTCGTACTGAGAAGCATGTGTCAATACGCACACGACACTACATGCAGACTGGACAGCCAAAAGCATTTGCAGAGAAATTCACTAAGCCAGGGCCTTCAATCTTCATACCCTAAAGGGTATAATGTCTAGACTGTTGTACTTTTTAATACCACCATTCAACGAAGCATCCACCGCATGAATCTTACTAATGAAATTGAGGATGCTGGTGTTATGGAAGGCTCTATGAGCAGATCTTAAGAATCTTAATCACTAAGGAAAGAATACAGTACAAATATGAATGCATAAGAGTTAAGTCACAAAAAGAAACAGGCCGGCTGGATAGCTCAGTGGATTAAAGTGCCTGCTTAGGCAGATGCGGGAACCCCAGGATTCAATCCCGGGCTGTGTGGTACCAGCCCTGCCCCCAGAGTGTGTGATTGAGACCTTGCGGTGACACGTGCCTGTAATCCCAGTGCTTGGGAGGCTGAAAACAGGAGAATCACTACAAGTCCAATATATGAACAGAGGAATCACTACCAGTCCAATCTACATAGTGAGACCCTGTAGACCCTGTACTACATACATACATACACACACAAATCACAAGAAAATAATGTTCGGAACTAAATCTTGAAAGTTGTAATTACTTTAGAGAGAAATTATTTTGAAAGGAAATGGGGAAAATAGATATACTGGAATCTGCGCCCCAGCTGACTATAAGAAACACCACCAAAGTGGCACTGACCTCTTCTACTCCAAAGTAGCAAGCTTTGAAATAGTGCAAAGTGAACAAAAGCTCATTCAGGGATCAAAGGGCACCAAGGCACACAAATGCTGTGAATTTATTTTTAGACCGACACTGAGATGTCAAATGTCCTTGAAAAACAGTCCAGGACATTCATTTCATTCTGTTGGATACAGAAATTAATACACCTGGTATTAAATCACAAAGGAAAGCAACAGTTCAACCACTAATTAGGCTATTTGTTGAGCAGAATCTGCCCTTCTATATAAATAAATCATGCAGAGAATGCAGAGCTGGGGGCAAGGGTTAGGTACTATGATTACTATTCCCACAGGAGACCTATTCATACAGATGACAATTGTAGATGGACCCTGTGACTCACCAGAAATAATAAGCTCCCTAGAAGCTACTTGGTTGTTGTAGCTGGTTATATTTGTTTTTATCTTCACCACAACTGAAACACAAAAGAGCATGTAATTACAATGTCACAATCCCACTTTGAAGATACTATGATAAATACAAATAAGCTCAGGAGAACAAACATTGGAAGGACCACCATGAGCCTCTCCATATACTGAAAAATGTATCTAGTTGCCTGTTGGGCTAGTAGCACTGTAGGAGGTACAGGGATAGTTGTTTTTTTTGTTTTTGTTTTTGTTTTTGTTTTTTTTTCGGAACTGGGGATTGAACTCAGACCCTTGCACTCACCAGGGAAGAGCTTATTCTACTGAGCCATCTCCCCAGCCCCAAGGGATAGCTTTTTAACATTTTCCACCAACATATTAATTGCACATATTAAGAGGACTTAGTGATATTTCCATATGTACCCAAAACATGCACTGAAAAAGTCCAGCCTCTCTTTTACACACACACACACACACACACACACACACACACACACACACACCATTTCCAACATCTAGTAGCCAGTATTCTACCTTCAGGTTGACATTTTCAGCTTCCACATATAAGTACACACATATGTGTGTACCTGTCTATGTCTGGATTATTTCCTTGAAGCTAATAGATTCCAATTCCATCTGGTTGACTGCAAATGACAGCATTTAATTCTTCTTTATGCCTCTGCAGTACTCCATTATAAATACCCATCACATTCCTTTATCTGCTCATGTGTTGGCAGACTCTTAGGCTGATTCCTTGTCTTCAATTTTGTAAATAAACAATAAACATGGGCACACAGGTATCTCCTTAGAATGCTGATTTTATTCCTGTTGGTTGTACACCTAGAATTGGAGTCACAGAGTTATGTTGTAGATCTCTGTGTAGTATTTTGTGAAATCTTCACACTGTTCTCCAGAATGCCTGCACCAATAATGTATGTTTCAGTCAGTAGTGTATATGCACACTTTGTTCTCGACACTCTTGCCACCATGTTATTTTTTTCTTTAGTGGGGTGGTTGTTGTTTCAACAGACATTCTAACTAGGGTGAGATAGTGTTTCATGGTCATTTTGATTTGTATTGCTGAGACAAATAATAATATGGAGCATCTTTCACATATTTATTAGCTAGTTGTACTTCTTTTGAAGTGTCAGGTTATATGACCCTTTCTGTACTGGATTACTTGTCTTTTGTTGTGAACATTTTTTAAATTTCCTTAAGTATTTTGGATATTAACCTTTTCTTGAATGAAGAGTTGACAAGTAATTTCCCTCATTGTTCACTGGGGAGTTTCTTGGTTGTTTTTTGGAGAAACTCTTTAGTTTGATGTAGCCCTCTTGTCAATTTTTATTTTTCTCTCCCCTGCTTTAAGGGCCCTGTCCAGAAAAATCATTTCCTGCTCCAATGCCTTGAACTGTCTCCCCCATTATGTTCTTCTAGTAATTTCATAATTTCAGCTCTTACATTGAGGTTGCTTATTCATTTTGAAATGATTTTTGTTCAAGGTCAAAACAAGGGCTTGAGTTCCACCTTGTGCATATGGACATCCCACTTCCCAGAAACATCTGAGGAGGTTGTCCTTTCTTCTGTGGAAGTTCTACTTCTGTAATAGCTGATCATGTCAACTCGAGTAAAAAATTCTCATCTCAACTGAAGCAGCATAGTTTTGGGTGTGGTCAAAGGGATTTACTGAAGACAGAAGAAGACCCACCCCGGGTCTGAGGGGCAGCAACCAACAGGCTTGCCACTTGAGTGGATTAAGAGGGAAAGGAAGCACGCCTTGTTTCTGTTTCTTCGGAGGATCTCCAGTGTCCACCACCTCCACCTTGGTCATGTTCTCCTGGCTTCCAGCACAGACCTTTCTGCTTTCTGATATGATCTCACAGGGTACTAGAGGGAGCTCTGGCCCTTGACTGCAACCTTCAGAACCCCCGTGTGCACATAGACCTTTGGTACTCCTCCACACTTAACTCTGTGGGTGGCCAGTGTAAGCCAATCTTATAAATCCTAATACATTTATAAAATCTGCATTACATCACCTTTCTCAAGAAGTACTTTTTATGTAAAGGTGTGGGTTTATCCATGGGATCGCTACACTATTTCATTGGTCTGCATGTTAGTTTTATGCCAGTAGCATGCTGCTTTGGTTCCTACGGCTCTGTCACATGTCTTGAAATCAGTCATTGTGATATTTACAGTGCTGTTCATTTTATTCAAGATCTCCCGGCACCACATGCCATGCTGGCTCCACCCTCAGGTGCATTGAGCCAGCCACCAAGACCAGACATGGTGGCACATGCCTATAATCCCAGTGGTGGGGAGGCTGAAAACAGGAAGATCACTATGAGTCTGAGCTGCATAGTGAGACCTTATACCAAATACATTTTTTTTTAATTGCCTTGGCTATTCAGGCTCTTTTGTGTTCCCATATGAATTTTAGAATTTTTAAAAATTCCATTAAGATTATCTTTGTTAAATATCATTGTATATATAAATGATTTTGAATAAATATTTAATAAAATTAGTTTTACAAGATTAGGGAAATAATTGAACATTGATTCTTGCTTTCAAGAAATCTTAATTTTTCCTTGTCTTTTTTAATTTGTTTTAAAAAGAGTATAAGAGGGCTGGAGAGATGGCTCAGTGGTCTAAAGCACCTACTTAGAACAAGCTTAGCAAAAGCATCAGGGACCACGGTTCAATCCCCCAGCACCACAT
>NW_004524577.1:33270695-33295094 GCF_000260255.1 Octodon degus | reverse complement strand
AAAAAAAAAAGAGTATAAGAGTTGATAAAACATTAGAAATGGTACACATTTAGAAGATCAAGATGAGAGGTATTCAGCCACTGGTTTTTGCATTACACATTTGTCTTTGATGTAGTTGCTTGTATCACAAATATCAGCATACAGAGTTTGTTAAGGTGAAAATTCTAAACATGAACTGCTATTTGAAAAAATGATGGAAATTAAGAGTACAGTCATCTCAGCCATCCTGTATATATACTTCCATGTTTTTCTCTCCTTCTTTTTTCCTATCTTTTCTCTTTTCTCTCATCTTTGTTGTGGAATCCTAAAGTTCAGTTTCTTTCCATTTTACTATATCTGTTATATCTTTCAGGTTTTATTTCTTCTTTCAGGTTCTTGTACTAGGGAGACAACATGATATTTAAACATGCAGGTCTGATCTACTACACTTACGAGTATAGCCTCTAGTTGCATCCCCTTACCTATAAAGGTTTCAAGTGTATCTTTCCTTGTAGCTGAGTAGTACTCCGTTGTATAAAAATATCACATCTTTTTCATCCATTCCTCAAGTGATGGGCATTTTGGTTGTTTCCAAGATTTTGCTATGACAAATTGTGCTGCTATAAACATGGGTGCACGTATATCACTATGGTATGATGTTTTCAGTTCTTTTGGGAAAATACCCAGAAGGGGAATAGCTGGGTTGAATGGGATTTCTGTGCAACAGATTTGATGATAAGAAAATAGATAATATAATAACCATTGTTAATTAGCTATTCCTATTTTGAAAATCTGTAACATCTGCATTGTTGTGTGTTACCCTGTTCCTTTATTTCTGTTTGTTTTTGCTTCTATTTTTGTTCTTCAGAATAAAATAGAATAAAATTTAAAAAATATTAGTTTTTACAATCCATGCACATGGAAACTCATTAACTCTTTTATGTCTTCTTCAATTCCTTTTATCAGTATTTTCTATTTCTCATTATGGAAGCTTTTCAGTTCCTTGGACAAATTTATTTCTAGATACTACTGTATTTTTTGTAGCTATGGTGAATATCACTTTAATAATTTTCTTCAACACATTAGCTATTGGTGTACAGACAAGTTACTGATTTTTGTAAACTGATTGTATATCCTGCTACAGTTGATTCTGGTAGACTCAATTTTTTTTCCATGCATAGAAAAATACCATCTAGAAACAGGGATAGTTTTACCACTTCCCATCCAGTTTGTGTGCCTTTTATTTCTCTGTCTTGCCTAGTGCTCTGGTAAAACTTCTAGTACTATATTGAATAGGGTCAGTGAGAATGGACAGCCTTGTCTTGCTCTTGGAAAGACTATCAGTTTTTTCTCCCTTTTGATATGTTATTGGCTATAGATATGTTCCACACAGCTTTTATTCGGTTTCCATCATTCTATACTTTTGAGGGTTTTTATCACAAAAGTATATTGAATTTTATTAATTTTTTAGTGTTCCTATTGATATCATCCTACAGTTTTACCCTTCATTTTGTTGATGTGGTACATTGCATTCTTCTGTTCTATTTATTCTTGTATCCTTGGGTGAATCCAACCTGAACATACTGCGTGGCCTTTTGATTCTGCTGTTGACTTAGATTTGCCAGCATTTTATTGAAAATGTTAGCATTTATGTTCATCAAGGAAGTTGGCCTATAACTTTTTGTTGTTGCTGTTGCTGATCTTATCACTGTGTCCTTGGTCAGCTTAGCAGGGTGACTGAAACTGGCCTCACTCAAAGAACGAATTTGGAAGGGCTCCCACCCTTTAAACTCTTTGGAAGAGTTTGCATAGAATGGGCACTATTCTTTCGTTGAAAATTTAATAAAGATCAGTAGGGAAACCATTCATTCTTGGTCTTTTCTTTTTGAGAGGCTTTTTATTATGGATTCAGTATCATTACTTGCTAGTAATCCCTTCAGTCTTTTTATGTTCTGGAATTTTGGTAAGTCATTTGTGTTCAGAAATGTGTGTATTTCTTCCAGGTTTTCCAATTATTAACATATTATTTTCACAATAATTCCTAATGAAGATTTGTAGTTCTATAGTATCAATTGTGAGGTGAACTGGTTTATCTCCGATTATATTTATTAGTGTGATTATTTTCTTCATCTAGTGAAAGGATTGTTGATTTTGTTCATCTTTTCAAAATAGCCAATTTTTTGTTTCACTGATCTTTTGTATTTCTTTATCCTCTGTTTAATGTACTTTTGCTTTGATCTTTGTTGTGGCTCCCTTCTAATTTTGTTTTTGTTTTTGCTTTTCTAAATCCTTGAGATACATCATTAGATTGTTTGTTTGAAGTCTGTTTTTGATGTAATCACTTGTTATTATAAAATTGTCTCTTAGTACCATTTTTGTTATACATTTCATAATTTGGGGCATTTTGTGCTTTCATCTCATTTGTTCTAAGGAATTCGTAAATTTCCCTTTTGGCTATGTCCTTTTTTTTTCCTTTTGGTTATTTCAGTGACCTTTTATTCACTCAAAAGTTCCACACATTTCTGTAACTTCTAAAATCTCTTTTGTGTTTGATTTCTGGTTTTATTCCATTATGATCAGAAAAGATACAAGATTTTTATTAAGATTGACTTTGTGACCCAATACATAGCCCACTCTCTCTAGACCATTTTCCAGAACGTTTCATACAATAACCATAGAAAATACATTCGGTCTACCATTTGTACCCCTTAAGCCATTTATTTTGTACATGATTCGTCCATTAATGAAAGTGGTTTGCTCAAATCTTTTATAATTATATTGGGTTTTCATCTTATCTCTCCTTGAAGGGCTAAAATTTTTTGTTTTAGAAAATTAGATAGTCCAACATTAGATGCAAATAAATTTATAATCATTGTATCTTTGTAATTGATTTTTTAACCACTTTAAGAAATAAAAGATATACTGGCCCTCTTTGTATCTTTCTAGTTTTTGTCTTAAAAGTTTATTTTGTCAAATATAAGTATAGTTACTCCTGTTTCCTTTGGGTTTCCATTTGCTGGGGATATCATTTTTCTTCTATTCACTTTCAATCTGTGTTTGACTTTACTACTTTGCAAGCAAGTTTCTTGCAAACAATACATTGTTCTGTTTTTGTTTTTCTTTTAATTTATTCAGCCTATTTATTTAAATGGAGAATTTAGTCTGTTTATCTTCAAGGGTAGTATTGATAGATAAGGATTTATTTTTGTCATATTGTTGATGTTCTGCTATTTTTAAAAAGCATCCCAGTTCTTTTGCACTTATCCACCTCTGTGATTCTATGGTTTCCTCTATTAGTAATTGTTTTTCCTTTCTGTTTCTCTTTTGTGTACCTATTTTTGTAGTAGGATTCATGCTTTCATGATAGTTGTTATCTTATTTCATTTCTGAAAGGAGAAATCCCTGAAGCATCTTCTGTAGTTTGGCCTGGTGCTCATTAACTTCCTCAACTTTCATTTGGGGAGGGTTTTATTTTTTCTTCATTTCTGAAAGACAGACTTACTGAGTGTATTATTCATTGTGGACACTTATTTTGTTTCTGGGCTTGCAATGCATCATTCCAAGGGTTTCATCTAAGAACTTTCCTGTGACTTTGTTGAAGATAGACTTAAATATGACCTAGAGCTTTTCCTTGCAGATTTTAAGTTGAATCTTTGTCTTGTGCTTTTAAGAACTTATGCAATGCTATAGTGAAGATCCTTTGTCTGTCTGTCTCTCTCTCTCTCTCTCTCTCTCTCTCTCTCTCTCTCTCGCTCGCTCGCTTGCTCGCTCTCTTTTCTTTTTTCTACCAGGAATTGAATTGAACTCAGAGTCTTGCACTTGCCAGGCAGGCACTGTGCCACTGAGCTACATCCCTGGCATAAAGCTCACTTCTGGGCACTGTCTCTCTGAGGTTTTATAAGCCTCCAGCACACGGATTCCATACCTTTCTCAAGATTAGGGAAGTTTTTCATTATTAATTCAATGAATAGATTTTCTATGTCATTAGTACTTTCTCACTATCAGATATTCCAGAAGTAGAGACCTCTGTCTATACGAATCTTGTTGTGCTGCTTCATGTAAGGGGTTCCAAATATCTCAAATGCACTTTTCATTGTCTTCCTTCATGGTTTTCCCTATAATTTTTCTTGCTTCTTTTCTTTTTTCTTTCTCAAAATTAATGTTCTTGATGGCTGAGTGGTATTATACATACATATATATATATATATATATATATGTGTGTGTAATATATGTATATATGTATGTATACATACATATATATAATATTTTCTTTTTCCATTCATCTTTAACAGGTGCATAGGCCATTTCCATGACTTAGCTATCGTGAGCTGTGCTGCTATGACCATGGGTATCCCTCTGTCATTGCAGCATTATGACCTTAATTCCTGTCATGCTGTTATCCCAGGTCCCTACTTGGAAGTCTCCAGCCTGTCTTGGTGATTTCCAGTGATTTCCTGCGGTCTCTTGCCTCAGGACGCAGCTACAGACTTCGCTGCTTCTCCGCGGAACACAAGAGTGCAGGGTGCGTGTCCGCAGCTGCCTGCGTAAATCTTCACATTTCCAACACGCGAAACCGGCTGCCCCGCTGGCCTACCAGGATGCTGATAAGCCGCTCTCCTTGGCTCTCCTGGCACAGAACCACACATCTGCAAGGCCAAGTTGTAGCATCTCCATTCCTCGCCAGTCCAGTTGCTTCCTAAGCTCCCCAAACCAATCCAGTGCACAGAATCGCAGGAAACATCCTTTAACCTAGTTCATCTTACATTTGTCCCGATCTACAGTCTCGTTTTCACTGCAGGGGAAGAGCAATGTCCATCTTCTCTTTCCTACCCTCCCCTCATGGGCACTCAGAGGCCTCAGCAGAGGAGCTGGGAGAGGCTCCAAGCACGGAGAAATCCCCAAGGGCAGAGCTGAGCGCTCAGGCGACGTCAGAGCCACACCACACCCACAGAGCTGCAGCTGCCTTTCATCAGTTCCCAGGATCTTCGGGCTACATTCCGTTAATATTAACAGTGTTCTCACTAACAAGACAGGTAATTACTACGTTCTCTCTGGCGTTGCTTATGGAACAAGCCCAGTAATAACCTTGAACATTTTACTATCAAGATGAAAATGGAATATTTTACCTACACAACATTGCCAGTGGTCTTCGTTTTTTAATACCATTTTTATTACTCCTTATCATATTTACAAAGACTGCCTTGGGCTGCGATACTTAATTTTACATGATTTATAAATTTTGAGGAATCCAAACGGTAGCATTATTTGCATATTCATGCCCAAGTGATAATGTTCACACAAGCCTCGCTTTTCTCTGGCTAGTCTTATATCTGCTAATGATGAAAAGAAATAGACCCTGGAAGCCTTGAGTCATGGCGTCTATCTTCTTGTAACTTCCATATTCCTTTTGGGAAATTTACTAATTTCATCGATTTTCTACTTCAAAAATCATCCTATCCCTGGCCAGAAAGCTCAGCGGACCTACTTAGGCAGGTGTAGGGACCCGGATTCGGGGGGGAGGGGGGGTGTGCACTGAGACAGTGACTGAGACTTGGAGTGGTGGCATGAACCTGTAATCTCAGTGCTTGGGAGGCTGAAAACAGGAGGATCACTACAAGTCCAATCTGTGTAGTGAGACCCTGTAGACTCTGTACTAAAATACATAAAATATTTTTATGTAAAAATATGTAATTATTCGTTCCTATTTTTTAATTTTTTTAAATCTTTTTTCTTCATATTCTGTAGGGACTTAAAGTTTAACATTTCAATAATTGATGGAAAATACCTGTTCCATGTTATGTCTAAGATGTTTGATATTCAGACAGATAATGAGGTTAAGCTCAACTACCTATGTTGTAGGGTAATAATAATAAAAACCCTCTTCTGCTGGGTTAGCAACCTAAGTTTGCAGACCAAAAATCAGAGAAAAAGAAGGGCTGCAAGACAGCTAACATTTTGGCCCTAGCCTTTCCAGGTCAGTGAGGACCCAAGACTCAGTTGTGTCCCAAATGTTCTGATTAAGGAGATTATGGGGCCACAGAGGAATGTGATCGATGATGTAGAATGTACCTAAGAAGAGTCACATGGAGAGAAAACATTCTCTCAGGCTTTCACAGAGAGCAAACTGGTCAAGCGATGGCCATGACTCATCCACAAGGCTGACACTGACTAAGGATCTACAAACTATGGTACAGGGTTTCAGAGCAAATCCTGAGGAGATTTGACTGACCTTGTCAGATACAAAAGTTACATTTCTTGTTATACAGATCTTGCTTTATCTTGGTCTTAACCATCCAGCAGAAAAGTATAATAATGAGTATGAAAAGTAAAGCCATATTAATATGCTGAGTTGTAAACAACTTCTGACATTTCCAGTCCTATGGATAACCTACTACTATAATGGACTACTGGACTAGATTGGAATATGTTGCTGAATTTACACACCTACAATATTTAAATGACAATGGAATACCCTTCTCTGACAAAACTAAACAAAAAAAGGGGATACAACTGAAGGATCATTTTGTATCTGCATATTCAAAATAGTTAGGATAGTTCTACAGCTACTTTCTCTTAATTCAATGAATAGAAAGATTTATTCTAATAGTGTTTATGGACAGGATATCATGTCTGCATCTTGTACTATGAATAACCACTAAGAAGACAACAATATGCAATGTATTAATTATTGAAAGTGTCCTACTGATTGGTTTTGAAACTGTCTCATTGCTATTTGTTTCTCAATAAACTTACTTA
Organism: Octodon degus; assembly: GCF_000260255.1. Taxonomy (NCBI): domain Eukaryota; kingdom Metazoa; phylum Chordata; class Mammalia; order Rodentia; family Octodontidae; genus Octodon; species Octodon degus. The sequence continues at coordinate 33,288,359 of NW_004524577.1, read as the reverse complement.
AAAAAACAAGTGAATAAATAAAAAAATTCACTTTACAGAAAAAATACATAAAATAAATAAATAAAACATCATTATCTCATCGTTACTATTTGACAAAAAAATCATCAAATGAATGAGTGAATAATAATAGCTCAGGAGATAAGCCGTGTTCACATTGGTGTTGATATTGCACAGTGAACTTGCTCAATTTAATGCGCATTAGACTTGTTTGATGAAACGCGTACATCACCAGACCCTGCTGTTTGGAAGGACAGAAAGGAAGGAAACTGGCATGTGCACGGAGGACGGCCAGCCGGGCTGGCAGTGACATCATCAGTCCCTTGGCATTGCCACTCTTCTGGCACAGAGCTGCGGAACTAGAGACCTGTGTCTCTCAACATAGTTAATAATTCCAATGTCATATATTCACCGGTGACCTTCTTACAAATTATACAAAAGTGACCTTGATTAAAAAAAAATAGGGCTGGCAAGATAGCTCAGCAGTCTAAAGCACCTTCTTAGGCAAGCACAAGTAAGCATGCAGGGACTGTGGTTCAATCCTCAATCCCCGGCACCACAGGCCGTACCAGCCCCAGCCCCAGGGTGGGCAGAGCTGGCCACAAAAAGAAAGAAAAACACAGCAACTAGAAGTAGAGATGAGCAAGAAAAGTTTCAAACCCCAGGCAAAGTAGACAGAGAAGGCAAGGAGAAGGGAGGAAAAGACAGATGCATTTCAGCAATTCAAAAAGAAGAAAAGGGGTGAGCAAGCCCTGAGACCAAGGGGCTGCCCCATAAGCTAGATAGGGCCCTAAGGAACCAACTTTATGCCTGGCCTCACATACATAACCACAGCTTACAATGGCAGGCTTCACAGGCCGCTGCTGTTAAGTACTGTTTAAACTTCATTATATTTATGAATGCAGACTCAAGCTGTGCAATGAATTCATTTTAAATGGTCTGGCCTTTTTTTCTGAGTTGTCTTTGAAAAAAAAAAAAAAAAAAGGAAACTCACAACTCACTTCTGCATTTTTAACACCATCATAAAAAATCCATGCAGTGCCTCCATTTCCTATTCACTAATCTTTCTGTTCAACTTTCTATTAGCTGCAATTTCAATTCATTAAAAAATTATGTCATCCTAGGACTAAAAACCTGATCCTTATTTTTTATACAAGGCCAATTACATTTCAAAGAGTAAAATTTTATGCATCTTTCAACTTGGATGTTTTCCTAAATTCCTGTCTCTTGACTTCTGCTCCCTCTCACAGTGATGAGAGCAGAAGTATTTATTAAACTCAAGTATGGAGAATTCGGAGCTTTGGATACCCCTTCACTTCATATGTGAAGAAGGATTTGAGGTATATACAAAGACATTTTATCTCTGTACTATTAACATCAATAGTAATAGTAAAGATGTAAGTAATTATAGCAAAATGTTTTTCTTCATCGAGCCTTCCTGGTACATTAAAGCTGGTATTTAGGTCTCCCAAATGGTCATAAGTGGGGCTTTCCAGAGATGGCAGGATTTACTGTATGTGATGCTAGGCTTCGGGGCATGTGATAACTAAATTAGTCCACTGATTGGTTTGGCATAGCTCTACTCATGTAGGTTAAGAGTGTCCCACCTTGGGTGTGAGTGTTACCTACCTCCAGGACAGATAGCCTACATACAATATAAGGTACAGAAAGGGGGTCTCTGCTTGTTGATTGTCACTTGCTGCCTTCACCTGCCTGCTCTGTCACGCCCTCTGCCACGCCACTTCGCCTTGGAGCCAGCCACCTGGGGGCTGAAACCCCTACAACCTGTGAGCTAAGTCAACCTTTCCTCCCTTAAGTTGTCAGTGTTGGGTATTTTGTCTCAACAATGAGAGAAAAGTAACTAAGACATAATAGAGCCTCGCATATTGAACCTATCATATGTATTTCATGTGCCCCATTTACCCCATAGGCAGTTTTTCAGGCTATCATTATTAATAAGAGCAGCACACTAAGCACTAAGAGCGTGTTATGACATGTAATCTTCACATCAACCCCACAAGATAAATTTTTTATTACTTTCTCCACTTTAGAGACCCAAACCGTAGGGTACTGAGAATTTAATAATCTCTGGGCTAGTAAGTGGTAAAGCAGGGATCTGAACTTAGGCAGTGTGCAACACATCCTGCACATTTTTCTCCTCTATCATGTGGCACTTCCTGCCTGCTTCGCACTGACTAATTGGTCAGGAGTGTGAGAGAGTCCAGGCGCAGCAGAGTAAGGCGAAGATAGTCACACACAGGGGTGAAAGAGATTTCTGCACACTGATTCCGTGGAAGGAAGAGAGTATCAAGCAAAACATGGATTCATTTGTCCTGATCCTTTTGCTTATCTCTTCTCTAGCCATCTTTTTGTTCACTGTCTCTGACTTTTGATTCCCTTAGCCAGCATGGGTATCGGGCATAGGCACAAATACATGATCTTGTTTTGGCTGACTCTACCAAACGCATAATGGTACGGTATATTGAGCCAAGAAAATATCTAAGTCTGACAGGGTATTCCTTGGGTAAAACCATGGCAGTTGTTGGTATGCTGCTATCAGAAGGCACTTTCCATAACCATCCACCTCTCCCCGGCAGCCACATCACCATGGTGACACAGATTTGCCACCCCAGGCCCAGAGCTTTCCAGATCAGCCAAATAATTTACCCAAACAAAATGCCAAAGCTCCTTGGCAGCAAAACACAGGAGTTCATTTTGTTCATTATTTATACAGTGTTTCATGCAAGTTCAGTTTTGAGATACCATAAGAAAGAACCTTCAACATTTTCCTTCAGTTTTAAATGAGGAGTAAGCGAAGCCAAATTGCACAAACAAGGTATGTGTCATGGAATTACCTGTGCTAGTTAAGCAATTGCCTTGCTGCAGAAGCATAAACAGAAACTGCATTCTGCTCCTGTTGGAGGCCTTGGGTCTGTCTTCAGTGACTTATTCTATCAACTAGGCAAAAGATTTGAATTGGACACAAGCTATGTGGAGAGTACAAGAGGGAAGACCTAACTTCTGTCTCCAGGTGCTTTCCATTTGGAGAGCTGAAATCAGAACACAGGTGGTATTTCATTAGCGCTGCAAAATATATGCAAAGAAAAGTAGTACTCCAAAGTAAAGATTTCTGAGACGATAGCCTGAAGAGATTACTGCTATTTAAAGCATGATATCGGAAATTAGGTCTTTTAAAGATGGATCTTAAAAAGAAGTAGTGGCTCACAGACACACACACTTTGCCTCTAACAAAAGGGTTAAAATTTAGTATTTCTATTCAATTGTCAGAAAAGGCAGCAAAAAGAAAAATTATCTGTTCTCTAAGGATTTCCTAAAATATCCCAAAACCTTTCTGCAATGTCAATCAGTTTTACTTAAAAAGTAAGTATATATTATATATACAAATATATATGTATATATATAATACATGTTTTCTTATCTTCATATAAAAAGATTCCATTTCCCAATGCTGCTTCTGAGCTCATATCTATACACTAATATCCCAGAATCCTTTGGTAAAGGACTTCCCTTTGTGTCATCATGCCTTCTTTCTCTTGCCCTTCTAATTGCCTTCCCTCCCTCATATAGACCTTCCTCCTCCCATACTTCTACTGACGTCTCTTCATAGCTAGCCTGACAGATGTTTCTTCACGTTCACTGTCTCATGCTTCATCAATACCTGATGTTAATGTGAGGTCAAGGTGTGAGTGGAACGTTCCTGTGAGGCGGAAGTGGGCATAAGGTATTGCTAGGGAACAGGGTCTTCTCTGTCAGCGGTTTCTATGACCTGAGACACAGGAGAAGTCAGAACCAAAAGAAGCAGGTAGCATTTCCCACATGAAAACCAGACCGCCTGGGAGCTTTTCAGAAAGGGACCAAAAGACTCCTTACATCTTTTCTTTCCCAAACAAAGCTGTCAAATACTGACCAAAAATCTCAAATATGAGCGACTGTACAGAGAAGCTTCACTCGATCAGCCTTAATGCGGATGGCATTGATTGGAGAAAACTCAAAGGAGAATTTTTTTTTTTTTTTTTTTTGGTGGAAGCAGGGATTGAACTCAGGCCCTTGCACTTGCCAGGGAAGCACTTATTCCACTGAGCTATCTCCCTGGCCCCCTCAAAGGAGAAAATTTTTGCACTCAACTGAAATGCAGTTGTTCCTGCAAGCAGCAAAGGAAAAGTGCTACACAAGAAGTAAACCCACAACCTACAATCCTCCCTCAGAAGATCTGCCTTTTACCACAGCGGTATCACAGAGCAATCGCACCACTGTTCACTTAGGAAAATGGGGCAAACACACATGACATGATGATCGCCAGAAAGGAATCGCGGCGGCCAGGGGAGGAGAAAGCCAAGAGGCTAACCTCCACACTGAGGGATCAAGAATAGAAGAAAAGGTTAAGGGGTTATGCCCTGAGTACCTTACATTTATAAAGACCTTTATCCCTATTTAACACTGTACCTAGGTCTACTTAGTTATTCCATGGGGACAGTGTCGAGTCATCCACTGTTTTCCCAGAAGCCATTGCAGGTGTCCTATTATGAAGACTAAAACCTACTTAGTGTCCCACCTTGGGGGCCAGAGTTGTGGAATGAAAGGTGAGCTTTGGAAGGCAGTCTTGACTCAGGACTCATATGACTATTTGTCAAGTAAGTGTTGTTTAACTGAAATACTGACAGAATAAATATTATTTTAGGAAATGGACTAAAAATCCTAGTGAACTTGCAACACCATTATGAACACCGCTGCTGCCTATCCTAGGCACTTTGCGAACATAATCTCTAATGTTCACAGATGCCCTTCAAAGTGGATAAGCCTCAACCAATGCTTTCTCTGCAAGCACTGAAATGTATTCATTACTGAGCATAGCGAGCTAGTTGGTGTCGACCATAATTCAGCAAAGCCACGCAAGGTAGTATTTAGCACAGTAATTGAACATACAGTAGGTTCTCAACAAATTCAAGAACTGATGCATTGATGAGCAAATCAATAGCCAGTTACCCAATACATATGAGCCGTTTAATCAAACTGATGCAGAATATATTCAGAATGAAATTATGACTCAGTAACTCAATGATACATCTAAGTAAGAAAAACAAGACATTCTCTGATAAGCCCCATACTGTAATAAGTCAATCTATATCCCCATACAAGCAGGCAAATACTAAATGAATTTCATTAGCTCTGTTGAAGATTATACTTCTTGTACTGCCTTGTGGCTATGCAGGGCCAGTCATAGTGAGTTATAGTAACATTTGTAATTTCTCTCTAAAGCTTATTTAACCACTATGGTCACACACACACACACACACACACACACACACACACACACACGCCCTTAGAGTTCACTTTCCTTTCAAGCACTATAAGGGACAAAATTCAGGATAGGGGCTGCTACATTAATCTATGCTTCTGAGTGAAGCGAGGAGCAGAGTGCTGACTGACCCACAGCAGACACACAGAGTAACCAGGAAACAGACCTGTGTTGTTTAACCTACTGACTGTTACGGGGGCACATCTTAGCCCATACTAACTGATATAGTGAACAATTCCCAAATTCTGAGGTTTCTACAAAATAAGAGCCAGGACCATGTAACAGCCTGGACTCATATTTACTGATTTACTAATCGCCTCCATTGACAGCACGTCTTCATCTTCCCCTGGTAAGACCCTTATTCTCATCTCTTCATTAACTCAGCAAGCATTTAAAATTCTGCCTCTGTAGATTATAATCAAGACTGGGATTAGATAACAGGAATGAGTTTTTGTCCACAGCAATGTCATACACATTTTTATAGAGGGGATTACACTTAGATCTCTGCTTGAGAGATGTGAAATAAACCAAAAGTCATCAAGAGATTCACTCTCCCCATACTTGACCTGCTGCTACGGACCAGTGTAGATGAAAACCTTTTGACTACAGACACCCAGTTTACATCCTTTTGCTCAGTTGTAAGAGGAGGGGAAGGTCGACGAGTCATGACCTTTGTGGAACCTGAGAACTCCCAGCTCCACTTACAAGGCCCTTAAAGTTTTCTGTCAAGGAGTAGCATAAAGAGAGCATCACAAGAGGCCAGCCAGATAGCTCAGCAGATTAAAGCACCTGCTTAGGCAGAAGCAGGGGCCAGGGTTAGATTCCCAGTGTGCCGGCCCCACCCCCATTATGCTGAGATGGCTGCTATTGTGACTTGGCATGGTGACACGTGCCTGTAATCCCAGCGCTTGGGAGGCTGAAAACAGGAAGATTACTATGAGTCTGATCTGTGTAGTTAGACCCTGTAGACCCTGTACTAAATAAAAAAGGAGAGAACATTACATTTTTCTGTCATATGGTGGCAATCAGAGTGATGTTTGATGAGGTCTGAGTCACAATGGATTATTTACCACTTTAGTTAAAAACTCTCTTCAGACCCATGGACCTTCTCCTGTCTGGAATCTCTTAGGACACAGATAAAGAAATATTATTTTACTCCTGCTTCATGTTTCAGAGCTTAATTCTGTTGACCTTGGTCCCTGATAAGCCAAATGTAAACAAATATACAAAATATTACAGAATATCAGGGCTGTCAGGGGAAGATGTGTTTCTCAAAATACTGACACTGTGGGCTCAAACACCGGTTGCTTAGTATTCTGAATATATGTTTATCTTTCTACTGGAAACACATTTGCCAGCCAGATAGGCTCAAAGTAAACTTGAAGTCTACTCCATTTACAGCCTGGAAGAAAAAAAAAGAAAGAAAGAATGTCACCAGCAGAAATTCTTATTAGAATTATGAAGACAAGGCTTTGGGTGTGCATGATTCACAGAAGTGTGTCCATTGACAGGTTATACTAAAGCCTGATTTCAAGGGATATGTATTTGTTTCTTTTTGTTTGTAAGCCATGCTTGTGATTTACTGCTCAAACTAGGTACCTTATTCCAACAGCCACACCTTTTCACATTTCCCTCCTGTCCCAAAACACTGTTTTCCCTCATTCTTTCCAAATGATAAAATAATATTCTAATTATATTCCCCCAAAAGGCTGTAGAGATAGCCACCAAATTGTGACAATATATAATTCACTCAACACGTACTGTTGAGCACAGACTTGATGCCAGGCACTACCCTAGAATCTGAAGCTGAGTAATAAAGGACAGCATGTTCAATAAAATTAATAAAAAACAATAAAGGACAGCAGAAAAAGTTCCATTCCCCAAGGCACATGTTGTCATGTGAATCATGTCATAAATAAGATTAGCTCAAAGAAGTGTTGTAAAGAAAGTAGAGCTGGTGACGTAATGGGGGCCAGCATCTCTGTGAAGGAAACCTGTCTATGAAGGCCCTATGTGACTCAAGACCAAAAAGAAAGCCAACCAAGAGCCTGCAGAACAACTGTGCATAACCTCTGTGATAGAGAGGAGAAGCACAGTGAGTCAGGAGGTGAGATCAGAGAGGAAAACAGAATCAGGTTCAAGGTGAACCACGTTAGGCGAAGTAACAATCTTAGGTTTTGTTCCAAATCCAGTGAGAAGCTACTGCTAAGTTTTAAGTGGAAAAGTGAGATTATGTTAGATATATGTAAATATCAATCTTAATTCTGGTAAATTGGTCCAACATCAAAACTCTGGTTATAGAAAGCTAGTGTTACCATTTCCACCTGAGTTCTGGACAACGACCAGAGTTCCAAGTTCTCCTCTAGGTACCGATTCTCGTCCTTGTCAGTCATTCAGACCCGCAGGAGGAATCTGTGCCTACCTGTTCAGAAAGGCCCAGCCTGGCACGTTCTGAGCTTCTTTCTACTTGCTTACTCTCCGTGTGCTGTCTTAGCAAATCAGATCTTCCAGACGCTAATGATCACTGAGTTTTATTGTCACTGGTGCAATGCAGGGGTCTTTAAGAAATTTCTTTCTTTTCTTTCCTTTGTAGGGGTGAGTCTAGAGAAATGCTACACCCAAAGCTACACTGTAATTCTAGCTACACTCTAGTAAGGCACAGGAAAAATAACCAGATCTATTGTAAAATACTGTAAATTATTTTGTATTGAAATACATTATAAAGCGTAAAACACTGAATATTATTATAAAACACTATTGAACTGGGTGACATGCTTTATTCTGATCCTAATCATCTTTCATAAAACCTTGAAAGATTTTCTTACATGGAACCAGTAGAATGTCACTCATTTCTCAAGCAGAAAAGATAAACTTTATGAGGCATGCCTGCACCCGCTCTATAGATGCCAACTTGATTAAAGTTTGCCTGGATTTGCTTTCGACTTGGCAGACTGCCTTAAGTGCTCAATGTAAAAGCAGGTGGCATTTTATCAAGAAGGTTCCTGTTTCTTCTTAGAAACATAGATTAAAGTGCCTTCTGTTTATAAAATCTCTACTCTTTAAGCCAGTATATACAGAAGCACTTTATTCCCATGAAGCAGAAATGTAAGCACCTTCCCACTGCTCCCTTTCAATGCCAACCCAAACCCCCCTAAGAAGCCAGTGAAGGACCACATTGAGAAATCTTAACACACTTTCTCCAGAAAAGAGTAACTCTTCAAAAATAACCAGCAACAATATGTATCCTGTGTAACCCAGGTAATGTAACCAGTCTAAAAGAAAGAGTTGAATAGAGTATACATCTTGACAACTCATTAAATTAAAGATACTTCCTTCTCAACTTTAAGAGGTTACAAATTGACATTCAGCTTCTACTGTGGCCAATAAATTTTCCAAACTGGAATATAACATGAGGATTTCACGCAACGTTAGTGTGGTTTTTCAACACTTGAACTAGCTTTCAGTATTTAATAACTGGAAGAATTCACATCATGATCTTTTGCTACTTTTGAAAAAGCCAGAGGATCTGGTCCTCCCAGCACCTCATGATTGCCTTTCTACAAATCAGCAATCTTCTGAGATTGAGAAGTGGCTACTTCTTGTGAATGGGGAAAGGCTCAGCTTTCCAAGTCTCTGCCACTCTATTTTTTTTAATATCTTCTGCATCCTTCATTTACAACACTTGCATTGGTCGATGTAATCAAGCCCCCTCTGCTAATATATAAGATAGGTATATGTATGGCAAGAGGAGAGATTGGTGGGTGGGTGGGTGGGTGGATGGGTGGATAACAAGCTTTGCATTACCAAATTTCTCTGAAAGACTGCAATTTTGTACCAAGTGTTCTTTGCATTAAGCATGCAGAAGTCTCAATATTTCTGGAATTTTACATCCTTCAGATTAACTAAATCAAGTAATAGGCTCTTTAATAATCTGACCTATTCTAATCTCTGTATTCTACTATTTCTACCTACTTTTCACCTAAACACTAGACAATTTGAATAGCTAAACAGACCATAATGCAAACTACTATGACCAGAAATCTCATCTCGCCCTGATCCCCTACTCCCTTGATTGTACAAGTAGCACATTTCTGTTCCATTTCTCAAGGTTCTAAGATCTTTATGTTCAATTGTAGTATACCAAACCAATTTGAGTCCCATTTTCCTTGAAGTCTAACTTTTCTAAAACCCAAGGGTAGAAAAATGTCCGAACTTGCACCAAATATCTTCAAATGATGCATAATTCTATAGAACCAAGCACAAGGCACTTGAAGGGGCTATGGTTTGTGTCTAGATGTTCCCCCAAAGCCTCATGAAGTCATGGGTGGGCTTCTAGAGTTTTTGATTGATCCATGATCCAGTGCTGTGATAACAGGTGTGAGTGCTATACACGCCCTCGGGTGGGCAGCCTGCATACAATATGAGGCAGGGAGAGAGGCCTGCTCTCCACTGCCCCTCCCTTTTGCTCTTGCTGCTTTTTCTGTTTTCTGCTGCCATGAACTATTGCGCTCTGCCATGTACCACCCTGCCTTGAAGCTAACCAAATATGAACTGAAACCTCCAGAAACTGTGAGCTATAACAAACCTTTCCTTTCTTAATTTTGGGCATCAGGTATTTTTGTCTCAGAAAGGAGAGAAGCCAACAGTAGGGGAAGGACACAGAAATTCCTAGTAAATTGCAGAACACTGATGACCATTGTCAGGGGTATTCGCAAGATGATTCTCAGCATGAAGCACTACACAAACCATAATTCAGGATGCTTACGAAGCCTGAGCCTTAGGGACAATCCAAGCCACTTGCTAGCTCTTTCAGCACCTCTTCATGAAGCAAAAAGATGCCCCTTTCTTGGGGATGAGAGGGCTCACATCTCATTTCTGGACTTGACAGGATGAACACAGCTGCCTGCTCACCCACTCTTTTTCTACTTGTGCAGCGAACAATCTGCACTGATGCAAGTGGCAGGACAGCCCTGGCAGCCAGCTTTAAACCCCATGCAAATGAAATAAACATCCACATGAAATTCTACCAGGAGGATGCACCAGACAAGTTGAGAAATTGAAAGGACATAAAGACGCAGATGTTTGTATTGGTTATTGGGTTAATCTTTCAAGTAAAACAAATCCTCATTGAAACAGGGAAATAGATATCCCAGCAGAGCAAGAGAAGTGAAAATTCAATCCAAAGTCCTGCACCTTATTTAAATCTCTAGTTCTGGTGTGCAAACCTCCAAGATGGGGAGATACACAGGCTATTTGGAAAACTAATTCCCTCTTTGTTGGAGGATAAAAGTAATTTATAAGAATTCCTGGAGACTGGGCATAGGGTTGCGCACCTATAATCCCAGCTCTTGGGAGGCTGTAAATGGGCAGATCACTATGAGTCTGATCTAGTAGTGAGACCCTGAACACCCTGTAGACCCTTCCCTAATTTTTTTTTTTTAAAAAAGAAAGAATTTCTGTATTACTGGGCTTGGTGGGGCACTCCTGTAAGCCCAACACTCAAGAGGCTGAGACAGAGTGATTGACTCAAATTTGAGGGCAGCCTGAGCTACATAGTGAGACCTCATATCAAAAGCCAAAATACTTGATACTTTTTTAAAAGAACTTTTGTGCCCATATGATTTCTACAACAAATAGAAACTTTAACAGTCCATTTTCTTTCTTTTTTTCTCCTCTACCGAAATCTGCCAGTCATCTTTCTTCCTATATAAAAGAATATGAGTTTCAACAAATTGTCCCAGCCTGACTTGTAGTTCTGCAGTTCTCCCTTCCTACCTTGCCATTCAGTTTCACCCTTCCCCCTCCTCTGAGGGACCTGGCCGGTCTGGGCATTCAGTAGGAGCTGATGGCTTGGTACACTGTGCCTGTCCTCAGACTTCTCTGCCATCCTAATCTGAAGAGTGACACCAATGGGACTTTTCCTGTGCCCACTGGAAGCACATGTGCCAAGCATCCCTTTGACCCTTCAGTGGGAGTCACCAGGGATGAGCTCCCAGCCCCTAACATGACCTTGTATCTCCACTGAGACCAAAGAGTTGCCCTGCTCTACTCTAATCTTTGTAACAAAGGAAAAAAAGCACCCTGCGCTCTGCAGAGAAAGGACTTCTGAATTTTGTGTGTCAACAGGGAGCTATTTTTCAGATCTCAGAGACAACAGGTACAATAAAAACACTATAGGAAACATCCATTTTGCCCTTTTGAAACATTTTTTATTCTCTACCCTTGCCTTGTTTTATCCAAGCTTCAGATGTTTCAAAGAAAGGTATTCTATCAAGTTCACAAAATTATCTCTTTCTTGAAATAATATCAAGAAAATCAGGGTAGCACGTTCCCCTGGTAGACTGAGGGCTAATATTCTGCACTTGACAGGTTGACAACAATGTGACCTCATTCCACTCAGTGGCATTAGAGGTGCACAGTAGTTATCCAGAGCTGTCACCATTCCCTCTGGGGCACTGCAAGTGAAGGACTGAATGGAACGCCCTGGCAGTCACAGGATGTCCTTAACACAATCCGATTACCTGAGTAGAGAGTGAAGCAGGCAGCAGGAGCGGCAGGGAAGCCCGCCCCTCCCTGCAGGCACAGGCTGGCCTCAACACATAGAACAGGAATGGTCATCAACACCGTTGGAATAGAGGACAAGGTGTTTTAATTTATTCCATCACCCAATCATTTTCTGTTATGGGGAGAGAAAGGGATTATCTGATTCTTAGGAAGAAATCATCATATATCCACTCCCGGATGCAGCACTCTCTCCGTCTCTGCCTCTGTCTCTGTCTGTCTGTCTGTCTCTCTCTCTCTCTCTCTCTCTCTCTCTCTCTCTCTCTCTCTCTGTTGCTGTCTCTTTGTTTCCCTCTCTCCGCCTCTGTCTGTCTCTCTGTCTCTTTGCCTCTGTGTGTGTGTATGTGTGTCTGTCTGTCTGTCTGTCTGTCTGTCTGTCTGTCTGGACACTGGAACCTCACTCCCACTCTCCATCTGCCTGTGTCCCTCTCTTCCCCCTCTCCTCCCATGCCTTTCTCTTCCTCCTTATAGGTCTTCCTCCCTCTTCTTTTTCACTCGCCTTCCCGCCTTGATCATCAGCCTGAAGGCACTTGTGTTCTTCTGTCCTCCTGACTTGAGACCACAGGGACAGGCCCTATTTGTCTGCTTGTAACTCAGGGGAGAAATTCAGTACAGAGAAGAAATGGATGGGACCCAGTGGCCCTCGCACCACCAAGAGAGTGGAGCACCAACAAAGAAATTGCAATCCTCATCTGACCTTGGTGTCTTTTTATCCACCAGTGTAGAACTCATAGGAAACCCCTGTGATAAAGAGGTGCTTAAACACATTGAATTCCCTCCAACTCCCACATCTGAACACAGAGTGCAGGGGACAGGCCAGGAAAACACCTAACCAGAGAGCCCAGCAGGAATCACACAGGACCAAGACGGGGAGCACAACTGCAGAAGCCACGACCATGGACGGCCGAGATGAGGGAGGGGCCCTGAACAGACTGCAGTTAGCTGTTGTCCTTAAAAATTAAGCAAAAGGTCCCACGTGAGGATCTTCTAGCATAGCTCAAGAGAATGACCTTTTTCTGCTCATTACGGACCCCAAAACAAAGTTACACTGCCATACCAAGCAGTCAGATAAGGACCAGGTAAGACTAAGGACAAGACCTGCAGTGGAAAAAAAGACACGAGAAGTGGACACGGACAGGAAAAGTCAGACCACACCCGAACAGAAGTCACTCTGCTGTGATGTTTAATTATGTATGGGCTTTCACCAGACTTTTGATAGGGAAATCTGACAAAAGGCATTTCAAAACCTATCACGCAGCATCCTGTCCATGTAACAAGACATTATAATTCCTAGTGTTGGTTCCATTTCTTAACCAACTAAAGCCTATAAGAGCTGTAAGTTACAGATCCCCTACGGGAGTCTACTGCAAAGAGAACTGAGCTGAGGGATGCCTGTGAATTCCTCAGTCTCGTTGGTAGGCCAGGCCAGGCAAGCAGCAGCCCTAAGGGGACAGAGCTTCCTTCTTCAACACTGTTGGCCACCAGAGAAATACAAATCAAAATAACAATGAGATCCCATCTTACTCCTCAGGAATGTTTTATCTTCTTAAACCCAAAAACCAATACATACTGGCAAAGTTGTAAAGAAAAAGAAGACCTCCTGCATTATTTTTTGGAGCTAGTAGTGTAGTCACTACAGAAATGAGTATAGAGACTTCTCAAAAAAAAAAAAAAAAAAAAACTACTACTAGAAATTCCATTCAAGCTAGCCATACTTTTCCCAGATATCTTCTTGGAAGAGTTAAAGACCTCATATTACACTGAAGCATGGACAGTGACACTTACAGCAGCACAATTCATGATAGGTCAGTCTCGGACGCACCCTAGATGCCTATCAGCAGACATATGAGCAAAGAAAGTGTGGCATAAATACACAATGGACCTCAGCCATCAAGAACGGTAGATTTCAGCCACTTGTAGAAAAATGGGTTCACCTTCAATCTATAGCACTAAGTGAAATAAATTAAACGCAGAGGTTAAATACATGAGAAACCCAAAGAATGAATACAGGGCAAAATAAAATATAGGTGACAACAAACAGGGAGACAGGCTTTGTGAAGACGGGGGAGGAATCTGGAGACGAGGAGGATGGGAGGGAAGGAAGAAGAGGAATCAAACCAATCACGATGTAATACATGTATGTACCAATTCCCCATAATGGATCTATTTATTATGTGTTGCAAACATACTTTAAAAAAGAAAAAAAAAAAAAAAAAAACAGAGCCTTCCTAGGCTGATTCCTGGTCAGGAAGACTCTGAGTAGAATAACCGCCATGCAACCAAGGTTGCCCAAAATTCCAGTAGTTCACACCTCTTACCCTAGCGTAACTGTTGGTAACACACTTTTTCTTCCCAAACAGCCTCAATTTCCATATTCAAGTATTTGTAAACCATGAGCGGTGTCTTTACAGTATGTTCTAGAATGCATTCAAAAAATCTCCAGAACTGAGAAAAATAATAAATGAAACTTCCTTAGGAATTATCTTCATCAAACTCAAGAGATAATCAATATGAAAGGCAAGAACACAAGGCAACCCAGAAAAGAAGCAATAAGAGGAAAGAAAATGCCCATGTGACCTTAATTTCCTTCATCAGCATTAATAATGACCGCTTGCGCTTAGTTAGCCATGACATTTAGAAAGCAACCTTGGCAACTAATCCTTCATGAACTTTAACTTTTGACTCATAAGACAAATAGACTTTCTATTTTAACCACGAAACCTAGGTAATCTATACTTATGTTCCTAAAATGAAGGTACCAAGCTGAGAGGGTGAGGGAGAGAGGAGAAAGGAGAAAGGAAAAGAGGGCGGTCAGGGGAGGGAAGGACGGAGGGACAGAGAAACAGAGAAATGAGGGAGAGAAACAGAGAGGGGAGGAAGGGAGGGAAGCAGAGGGGAGAAGGGGAAAGGAAGGGAAAAGATAAGGGGGAAGAGGACAGGATGGGAAAGAGCAGTTTCGGTAAAAACACAAGGAGGAATATGCTGATATTTTGTCCTTCCCATTAAAGCCCCACAGGGCATTCAGATATATGTATATATTTGTATTTTTATTTACTTTTTAAATAATTTTATTTAGAAACAAATAGCAATGAGACTGTTTCCAAACCGATTACTAGCACAGTTTCAATAATTAATACACTGCATATTGTTGTCTTAGTGGTTATTCATTGTACAAGATGCAGACGATATCCTGTCCACAGACACTATTAGAACAAACCTCTCTATTCACTGAATTAAGAGAATGCAGCTGTATATCTATCCTAACTATTTTGAGGATACATATACAAAATGGTCATTCATTTGTATCCCCCTTTTTTGTTTAGTTTTGTCAGAGAAGGGTATTCCATTGTCATTTAAATATTGTAGGTGTGTGAATTTATATATTAATTTTCTTGAGAAAGAAATAGCAATGAGATAGTTTCAAAACAAGTTGATAGGACAGTTACAATAATTCATATATTGCATATTGTTGTCTTCATAGTAGTTATTCATAGTACAACATGCAGACATGATATCCTGTCCAAACACTATTAGTACAAATTTTTCTTCTCATTGAATTAAGAGAAAGTAGCTGTATATCTATCCTTTTTTGTATATACATATATACATATATATATATATGTATATATTTCACTACAAAATGGTCCTTCATTTATATCCCCTTTGTCAAATAAAAAAATTACTTTTCTTGTTATACAGGTATTGCTTTATCTAGGTCTTAACCATCCAGCAGAAAAGTATAAAAATGAGCTATAAAAAGTAAAGCCATATTAATATGCTGAGCTGTAAAAGGCTCAAGTCAACAACTTCTGACATGACCAGTCCTACAGATAACCCACTACTATTAGGGACTACTGGGCTATATTGGATTATCTTGCTCAATTCATGAACCTACAATATTTAAATAACAATGGAATACCCATCTGAGTTGTTTACAGTACCAACTACCTGCTACATTTCTCTTACCAGGTGACCACTGAACAGAAGCCGCAGGCCCACAGCTGTAGCAAATGCCTCGTTTACATTGCATAGGATTTATTTAACATGATTTGGCCAGCCTAAACTTCCTGGCATGGAATTCTTCTGCGTGGTGAACAGGTTAGATGAAGCACAGAACGGACTGCCCGAGTCTAGAGTGCAGCCGATGTCACAGAAGCAGCTATTTCCCAGGGTGCAGAACAGGAACGGCCGAGGCCAACTCACCTGCTAGAACCAGAGCGGCTACAGCAACACAGCGGGTGCAGTTAATAAGCTATCTTCAATCCCACGACAGCTACATGGTGCATTTATCACAGCAAAATCCTACTCTGCACTCAGTTCCCCAATGTGTGGTGATTCCTTCCACTCCAATCACACCCATTTTTTTACAGCTATCAGGGATATGATCAACAAATCAACCCCCTTCCCTGGCTGTACTTGTTAGCAATTTCATCGCTGCGTTCGTGAGATTTTTCACACCCATGTAGGCCTTGATCTTTTTCTCGAACTTCTCTCCTAGTACACAGAAGAATCCACCAATCATAACGCGGGTGGATTTTCACAATGTAAGTATACGCAAGTAATTAATCTTAAAAATCAAAACCTTGCCGCTCCCTACAGCCGTACTGGCATTCTGTCTCCTTCATCTCCACCCACGAGGAGTGACCACAAGCCTGACTTCAGCCATGAGAGATCTGTTTCCGAGTCTTCTCTACATGAAATCATCCCATGTGAACTCCTTTATGTGTGGCATCTTTGCTCCACCCTGTGTTTTGGAGATTGACTACCTCATGCTACAGGCCAATCTCTCTTCATTGTTCTGTTTTATTTTGTGACTATATCACCAATCCATGCATTGTTGTCGCTTTTCTCTACTTCAAATGTTGCTACTACAAGCACTAGTTCCTTTATTTTAGTGCACAAATGTAGACACTCCCAGTGAGTATCTATCCTAACTATTTTGAGGATACATATACAAAATGGTCATTCATTTGTATCCCCCTTTTTTGTTTAGTTTTGTCAGAGAAGGGTATTCCATTGTCATTTAAATATTGTAGGTGTGTGAATTTATATATTAATTTTCTTGAGAAAGAAATAGCAATGAGATAGTTTCAAAACAAGTTGATAGGACAGTTACAATAATTCATATATTGCATATTGTTGTCTTCATAGTAGTTATTCATAGTACAACATGCAGACATGATATCCTGTCCAAACACTATTAGTACAAATTTTTCTTCTCATTGAATTAAGAGAAAGTAGCTCTATATCTATCCTTTTTTGTATATACATATATACATATATATACATATATATGTATATATATGGAATTGCTCGGGCATGAGTTATTATGTAAGTTCAGCGTTCATAATTCCTGAAAATAGTTTTCCAAAGCAAATCTGCCAACTTGCTCTCCCACCAGCGGCCTCTGAGTCTTACAGCTTCTGTACATTCTCAATACTTGGTGTCATCCGAGTTTTGTTTGTTGGGATGTTTTTGGCTTTTAGGTATTCTGATGGAAGCTGCCACGGATTTAACCTGCATGTACTAGTGAATAATTGTGATGGTTTGTGTCTAGGTGTCTCTGCAAAGCCTCATGCAGTCATGGGGCGGCTTCTGGAGTTTGTGATTATTTTTCCCCATAATTTTATTGATAAACAAATAGCAATGAGACAGTTATAAATCAAATCGGTAGGACAGTTTCAATAATTAACACACTGCATACATTCTTCCTAGTGGTTAATTGCTGTACAAGAATCATTCTATTCATTAAGAGAATGTAACTATATATCTATCCTAACCACTTTAAA
>NW_004524577.1:33238300-33265585 GCF_000260255.1 Octodon degus | reverse complement strand
AAACTCTCCGCACACTCACCGGACCTGGGCTAGGACTCTATGCCTAAGATCTTTGATATGCAGACAGATAGTGAGGTTAAGCTTAACAGCCTAGGTTGTATGGTGATAACAATAAGCTTGTCTTCTGTATGGTTAACAACCTAGGTTTGCAGACCAAAATTAGAGAGAAAGGAGGGCTTAAAGGAAAGCCAACATTGTGATTTATTATTGTGGGTGTGGATGCTGCCCCTGACTGGGGCAGGTAATTTGCACTACAATGTAATTTAGGGAAAGAGGTTAGCTGCTACCTGAGCTGCGGCCTCTCCCTTTGCTCTCTTGCTTTTTGCCACTGCCATGAGAGGTGCTCTCTGGCACATGCTGCTCTGCCTTGGAGCCATCTGAGTATGGACTGAAACCTCCAGTAACTGTGAGCTAAATAAACCTTTCCTTCCTTCATTTTGGATGTTGGGTATTTCTCCCCACAATGAGAGAAGAGTACCTGAGACAGGTAAGCCTCCTGGTTTTCTTAACCTCTCAGTTTTTACCAAGTCAGTAGTCAAGCCCGGTCACTCAGCTGCATCTGGCACACTAAGCGCTGCTGTGGGCCCTCGTTCCACTCAAGGCCTCCCATCTGGTGACGTTTATCACGGTTCTGCCACATCCCCACTTCATGTCTCCATCTCTTATGCCAGTTCCCTGAGGACCAACCTCTTTCCTTCAGATTACTGTTTGACCCACTTCCTCCTTCCAACCCTACCCTGGAGCTTGCTGGACAACCAGGACAGGCAGGCTTCTGCAGGCTGAGCACTTGCATGCCCTTGCTCTTCCTCTCTTCTCTCTAGCTTCAGAGTCAACGCTGCAGTTTCTCTCTGAAACCCTGAACCACTGAGAAAATGTGAAGCTGAGTTTCCTCTGCCACTTAAAATCTATTTGACCAGGTAAAAGTTTCTCGTAGGCTCAGGTTTCTTACAGAAAAATAAGCTTGTTCTTCCCTCACAAAATTATGGTGAGACTTAGGTAGTAATATATTTAAAATTGTTGATTTAATACTAGTGGGCCTTGTGTCCTTGGTAAGTACTGTTGTCTCCGTTTCTTGTGTCACCTCTACACCCTCATTCATCTATTTTCCTAGAGACAGTGAGGTGGGGGAAGGGCTTCTGCAAACAGAGACACTAAGACTTGAACTCGGACACCCACCCAGGGATATCTCAATTCTCAGCTTCCCTGTGTTAGTTCTTACACTGTAAGAAGGGCCCTGGGATGCTGCACTCTGGAAGTGTGAAAATGGCAGGTCACTCTGGCTAGTGACGACAGCACTTGATTTGCAATCTCAGAAAAAGGGGGTGTATGGTCCCCCCAGCTGCACCTGGGCTTGGGCAACATAGGGCTTGTTTGCTTCACTTCTGCTTGCTCTTCTATAAATTATCTAAAATTAAATAAAATTGAGGCTTCCCTCAGAAGCACTGGAGGGTCAGCAACAGTGCTCACACCTGCCGAGGTGACAATCCCCGGGCGCTCAGGAGCCAGGGTCCTCCTATTCCACACTCCTCTCCTGCCTCTGTCCTTAGACTGTCCTTCCTCACGGACACCACAACCACACACCTGGGATTTTTTTTACATTTTGCCACATCTTCTCTAGATTCTTAGTGAGCTAAATGATTCCTCACCTAAAATTTGTAGAACATTTCTAATAATATCATAATATGACTTACATATTTAGACGGCCTGGTCACTAGATTCTTATACCTCCCAACTGTCAGGTTTCTCCAGAAAGCTCCTCTGTTAGTTTACTACAGCTGTTATAACAAATTACCACAAACTTAGTAAACCTTAAACCGAAGAAAAAAAGTGTGTTTTATAGACAAGTACATAGAAGCCTAGAATGCATCTCCTTGGATTAAACTACACATGGGCTGAGATCCAGAGACTTTGTCTCACCTGTCCCAGCTCCCAGGGGCTTCTCCTACTCCCTGGCTCATAGCCTGCACTTCTCCATCTTCTCAGCCAGCCACGCCTCATTCAGTCTTTCTCACCCTGCTTCACACTTGACTGCCTCCCTCTTCTACTCTTATAAACCTTTGGGATCACTCTGGGCAGCCCCAGATAATCTAGGATAATCTCCCCCATTTTGTAGTCTGCCACTTGGCAACCTTAATTCCATCTGATTTCATTCCCCCTTGTTAGGTAACATAATAAATTCACTGGGTCCAGTGATGAGCACATAGACATCTTGGGGGGAGGGGATCACTACTCTGATTACACAGCCCTCAACTCTCATTAAACTGCCCTTTCCTTGAAAAATATCTTTGAGCCAGGATGGATAATTTACCTATTGGACCTGCTGTACGTTTTCCTTCTGTTTAAAACCAACAACCCCAAAATACAAGGCACCGAGAGCCAGCATTGTGGTACCCTGTAGACACACCATTCTCTCTTGAATGCCTAATTCCAGATAGCACTTCCCACCACCGCCACTCCCAACACCGTCATCACTTTGACATGTCAGGAAGAAAGGAGGAAATAGAGGACAGCAAAAGGGAAGATGCTAACAACCGTTCAGTAGAGTACAGTACAACTTCACTTGGAGATAAGAAAGAGGAAACACTAACGAATGTACTACCGAAATTCTGTATAACTAAAGAAATGGACTCAGATGCAAAGTGAAATGCACAGCACACACTTAGAATTTATTTTGTTCACTGAAGAATTCCCTAAATGGTAAAATATAAAGGTAGACGTATGGTTAGTTGATTTTGAGGGTATCATGAGGGTGGTGGGTTGGCTATGGTGCTGGATCTCAGAGCTATGTTCACAGGAATCATTAGATTTTCTTTCTGTATAACTAAACTGGCCAGACAAGTTGAATAATAATCCCCTGCAAAGCTCTGGATGACAATTTGGCCTGAGGTTGACCCTACATGACTGAAGGAACCATGAATATCTCTCTTATCCTTCCTTCCACAGTGCTTTTGTATATTATCATCGGGCTCTTCCTAACAATTTTAGAACAGGAAAAGGCAAACAGCATAAGGCAAGCAAAGCCATAGAGGACACTACTGTCATAGATTTCCTCCGAAGAGGTAATCATGACACAGATAGATAGATAGACAGACAGACAGACAGACAGACAGACAGATAGATAGATCAATACAATCTTTAAATGTCTCTAATGACAGTTCCTTTGCATCTTTAAAAATTTAGGTAATATATCTGGCAAGTTAAATAATACCCTCAAAATCAACTAACCATACGTGTACCTTTATATTTTACCATTTAGGGAATTCTTCAGTGAACAAAATAAATTCTAAGTATGTGCTGTGCATTTCACTTTGCATCTGAGTCCATTTCTTTAGTTATACAGAAAAAAAATCCAATGATTATTATGAATATAGCTCTGAGATCCAGCACCATAGCCAACCTACCACCCTTATAAGCTTCCCACAAGTCCATGTCTTCCTTGAGGTCAAGTCCCCTATCTTGTCAAAGTCTTGTCCTTTCTTGTAAACTTTTCTTTAATTGTCTCCATTCCTCATTCCCTAGATTTCATTTCATAGCACATCACAGTTTTAATTATTGAGGCAGGTTTTTGCTTATTCCATGAGGACAGGGATTATAGCTTCTTTTTTTCAAACTTTAGCTCTGAGTCCAGCTCACAGCTGGCTCACAAGCACTGCTGAATGAATGAGTGCTCTCTACACCCAATTTTTCTATCTGGCACACTTATCTGTACCAGGCATTAATTTAAGTATGTTGCATATAATAATTTAGTTCTTATAAGCAATGTAATTATGTGGTAACCATTATTACCTTGTTTCATAGATTAGAAAATGAGCACCAGGGGGGCTGGGGAGATGGCTTAGTGGAATAAGCGCTTCCCTGGCAAGTGCAAAGGCCTGAGTTCAATCCTCGGTTCCACCAAAAAAAAAAAAAAAGAAAGAAAGAAAGAAAGAAAGAAAATGAGCACCAAAAAAAAAAAAAAAAGAAAAAAAAGAAAAAAAAACCTCAGCAATTTGCCCAAAGTCATAGAGCATTAATAACAGATAACAGTTACTGAGCAGTTGATATTTGCCCATCAAGATTGCTGGGAGCCACTTAAAGGGTCTCTGAGGAATTAAAAAGAGATGTTCCTTTTGGGTAGATGAATTTGAAAGTACCCAAGTACCCGTTTCCTCAGGACAGATGAGCCCTTTCCCAGGCATACTGCTTATAAATGATAGCAGGTTGCTATGTATACCAGGCCCCTGGCTATAAGCCTTTTTGATGGGCACAGTATGCCAAATACCGGCCAGCACCACACACTTCTCTGAGGACTAAATAGTGATGAAAACGCAACAACCCTGTGGGCTGGGTATTACTGTCATCATGATTCCTAGTGCAGTGAAGCAAGAGCCATGACCAGGGAAGAATGTGATGGCTCACAGTTGTCCAGATATGGAAGGACAGAGATAAGATTCAGCCCAAGGACCACTGATCCCTTAGCTTACACTCCTAAGAGTCCTATGAGTGTCTTAGTCTAGATGTCTACAACAGCCTCTGTCTTCATTACTTTTCTTGTGGCTAAACAAAATACCTGGCACCCAAAGTTGAAGAAGGAAAAGTTTACTGTAACTCATGGTTTGTAGAGGTTTCAGTTCATAGTTGGTGGGCTCTCTGGCAGAGAGGCATGGGAGAGGAAAAACAGTTCATGGCAGGCAGAAGGCAGCAAGCAGCAAGCAGCAAAAGTAGCCAGGGACAAGCAGCTACAGCAGCGGGCTTCGTTTTGCCCCTTATATTCTATCCAGGTCACCTGCCTTTAGCACTCACATCCTGGTGGGGCACCTATAAGACTAGCATCTTCTTACCCTGGTATCACATCAACAATCTCAGCATCATACACTGTAGATCCTCTGATAAAGACTACTCTGAAAAGCTCCACCTATAACCAAGTGAGGCTTTGAGGGTCAAGCTATAGAAGTCTCCTAACTAGTCTCCAGGCCTCCAGAATTGACCTACAACTAAATCCATGACTGCTGCCACAGTTTCTAAAGTTATAACTCTCATCATGCCTCTTCCATGTTTAAAACTCTTTAGTAGCTTTCCCACCTACCTCCTGTGGCTAAGGAGACTCCTTATGATTGGACACTAGACATCCATCACCCTTACTTCTCGTCCTTCCTTCTGCTTCCAGCCCCCACTGCCAAGCTTTCTGCTCTATGAATCTTAAGTTCTCACTCACCCCAAGCTTTGGCATATGGTGCTCTTTATACACTGAACTCTTTGCCTCTACCTCTTTAGTTGACTGGTTTCTACTTATAAGTCTCAGCCTCAGTATCTCTACCTGTGATGCAAATGTCAAAAGAAACCTTGTGATGGTCCCTCTCATTATACCCCAAGCTTTCTTTTATGGCAATGTCAAATGTTTCCATTGGTGCAACATTTATGATTCACTCAGTACACACTGATTTTCCCCAATAGTGTGTTCTGTAACAAGAACACTGTCTATCCTGTTAACTCTAAACTTACCTGTTGGCATATTTTATGACTCATGCAGACAACCAAATATTGTTACTGTCTCTCCTGTATGTTTTCTGTGTTTCCCTTCCATAGTGTTCATCACAGTGTACTATAGCTACCCAGTTATTTCTCTTTTCCCCATCTGATCCTAACTATTTTAAGGACAAAGACTATAATCTAATATGGATTAGATTATACTCCACCACCAAACTCTCAGCATCTAGCAAAGTGACCAGCATATAGTAGGCACTCACATAATCCAAAATGAATAAACACACGTAATTGTTTATTACCCCTTTGAGGTAACCATTCAGTTTGTGATCACTGATATAAAGGACATCAGTGGATTGAAGAATTGTTAAACTTTAAATAGTTTGTAGAATGCCTTGAGACACTGCCATAAAACTGACAGTCTCAAAATCTCACCCATTATTGTTCATTTTCCACAAGACATGAGGATAGCCTCAACAGAAAGTGATATCCAGTCAAAAATGTCACAAGTAACCATGTGAAAAACTCGGCATTTACTACTAAGTCCGACAGGGACTAGGTCTCAGAACCACAAAAGGACTATTCCAGGCGTGGTCAGACAGACCTATTTATAGACATTAAATGACTTCAATTAGAAGGAAACCCCTCTAATTGACTGCCAAGCAACTTCTCGTCACCTGAAAAGGTTAAAAAAAAAAAAAAGAGATACATTCAAATAAAAAAATCAAAAGCAAAGTAAACTATATTATTTAATAAAATAGGATAAAGACATGAGAAAGTACTATTCATTTAAAAAAAATCTGCTCAAAGAAGTACAATTCTCTTCTAAGTCCACTTTTTGCCGTGAAAATGACATTGTGCCTTATTCTATTCAATAGCCCCAAAAACTCTGTTCAGACTTTGAGATAGCAATCAGGCCCTTTCAATTCCCAGAAGAGGACAATACTGTTTTCTCCAGTGGGTGAGTTAGAATGCTAAGTGTTCATTAAAGAATTTCAGAACAAGGGCCGGCCAGATAGCTCAGTGGAGTAAATGGCTGCGTTGGCAAGCTCAGGGACCAGGGTTCGACCCCCAGTCCTGCATGCACTCTGTGACCAAGCCTGCGTGTGGTGGCGCACGCTGGTAATCCCAGTGCTGGGAAGGCTGTAAACGGAAGGATCACTACATATCCAAGCTGTGTGGGGAGACTGTGTACTAAATAAAAAAAAATTCAGAACAGTCTTGCAGCCTACACATGAACAGCTCTTTCACAGTCACTACAGTGGTCCCAAAATGACATGACCACATTAGTGTTTCATTAAACAAGCAAGACTATTTCATGACACCATAAATGTTCTTGTGTTTCCTCACCAATGTGTAGGGCCGAGGAAACTTCATCGTCTCTGTAGTGCAGCGTTAGATCTTCCTTTCTAGCCACAGACCAGTTAGTCCCATGCGGTGCTCTTAACCCCAGGATTCTCTCTTGGTGGAAGGACCCAAATGTCTACCTACTTGAACTTTCATTCAGTACCTTCTAATCTCCTTGGCTTCGTTGCCAAGGATACCATTAGCACCAGTGTTCAAACCTAATCCTGGTGATGCTGGCTTTACTTTGCTTGGTTAGCTGCTTAGTTATCTATAAACACAACCTTGACACAAAACAGCCGTGTAAATAAAATATTGTTTAAAAGAAACCAGCATGTTGCTGACATCGTGTGAGGTGGTTTGATTTACTCCAAAGCCACTGTGCTGAACTTGACTGAATTTACTCCCACAATGACGCACTTTCTGGGCAGCAATAAAGAGCTCTGTTCATAGCTACCCTGCCTTGGGCGATCAAAGCCCTGCCCAGTGCCTTTCTGCTGCTGACTTTCATGACTACCAATAGGCAGGGCTCCCCTTTGGTACTGAATTTGGAACAAATTGCTTCCAGCGGAGTTTCAAAACTAACCAGGAGGAAAGAACTTGAAATCATTCAACCACAAGAAGTCATTGTAGCTGTTTGTTGCATTACTAAGGGCTGATTTTTATTTTCAGCAACATTTTCATGGACTGAGTTTTCATGTTCTTTTCATTGAACATAGTTGATCTACTTATCTTTTCCTTTATCTTTATTTTTGGTCCCAAACATTGCTTTCTGCAGTAAAAAAATTGCCATCCTTGAAATAAATAAAGCTAGTGGGCAAAAGGAGCAAAGCCCACAGACTAATTGGTACCAAGCTCAGAGACGTTCTGAGGCCCTAACTTGGTAGAGCTATCCTGAATCACAGACCTCCGAAGCAGGCTAAGTGGGGAGGAGACTTAGGGACCCAGCACTTGAAGATCTCAAAAAAACATAGTACAACCACACTCCTCTCCCAGTGCCTGTGATGATTTCCATGTGTACACAAGTCCTACACAGGAGCTCTACTATAATATATAAAAAGGCTGTTGCTATAACTACTCAGGACTTTTCTGTAAGTTTTGTTAAAAACTCCTCTATAGCTTCTTTCAGAATTTGCCTCATGAGCAAATAACAGATTGAGTTTCAACCTCCCCTCACCGCCTTGGACTGATCTATCAGTGACTAGCACTTTAATTTCTTTGTAATACTATGGCAGCATTTATTTTTCATTCATTCAGCACATATCTTAGGCTTGATTATAGGTAACACACTTGGGCTATGCAGTAATTTAAAGGCAAATGAACGGTTACGTTTCTCCAGCAAAAGGCCTTCATTCTCAGAGAACTAATCTCATGACGTTAAGTATAGAAGACACTAAGATAATTTGTGCCCAGTGCTGGTCACTGTCCCAGCACATAGAAAAGGTATGGGAGTTGAATTGAAAGACGGGCTTATATGGCCAATCAACAGAATACCGTGGAAAAGCAGTTTTAGAGAAGGGAGGTGGTTTGACCATGATGAGCTCTGAGAATATGGACTTGGTGGTTGTGAACAGAACCAACAAAAATATGCCCAGAGAGAAGCCAGAGATGGGCCACTTAGGAGGTTGGTAGGTTATATGACTATTCAAACATCCATCCCCCACCAGCCTAAGGTAATATTATATATCCTAATACATTAACTCAGGCCTGACTCTGTGACTTACTTTAGACAATAAAATGGGAATAGACAGAACTTGTGCCACTTTCCACCAAAATTTTGTAAGCCGTTATTAATAATTCTAACCTGTGTTCCTTTTGCTTTGCTACAGTAGACCAAATGGGGGTTATTCCTTCAGGTGAGGTCCCAGAATGATTACACTATGAGTCAGAGCTACTGTCAGCTCCTAACAGACAAGCAACAGGATTGAGAAAAATCTCCCTTGTTCTTGCAAATTGTTCTGATTTGAAATTTGTTGCTGCAGGACCATATTCAAGTTCACCAACATGGCAGCCAATTGACAGTGCAGGCAGAAGTAATAAGGTCTTAAGCTAGATGGGTGATTTGATATCGTATAGGAAGGCAGAGACAATAGTAATAGTGTAAAGATTCACCATCTAGGATTCATTGTAAATTCATGGGTCATACATTAGGTTAGGCACATCTCAGTTAATCCTCGGACCACAACTTAAACAGACATGGCTTTTAACCCCATATCACTGCTTTTTCCTACCTTCCCCAGCAGCCAATCAAGCCTGGTAGTTTCATGGATGCGTGTGTGTGTGTGTGCATGCGTGTGTTTGTATGTGTGTGTGTACATACATGTGTGCCCAGGAGGGTTAGCTCAGCAAGCTTGCATCACTCAAATCTTGTGCATTCTCAAGACAGCGCTCTCCTCAAAACTAAACTTTGCCCAGTTTCTGGCAATACACTCTGACCCCTATAAAGATTCTACCCCCTAGGGATGTTGTGCACCTGAGGCCTCTGGCCATGAGGTACCAGTCAGATCAAACAGCTTATGCTAACATCATAATCCATGGTAGAAACCTGTTTGTCCTCTGGGAGCTGGAGTCTGGGTAGCTGGGGTAAGTCATGGATACCTCTGTGACTATGTCCAATTAAAAGTCACACCCACCAAGGACAAGGGGAGCTCCTTGGCTCTCAGTGGGTTGCTTTATTGTCATACATTGTGGCTTACAGTAGACACATCTGTGCAGCTCCCGTAGGAAAGAACTTGTGGAAGCTTGAGCCTTGTCTCCTCTACACTCTGTCCTCAGT
Organism: Octodon degus; assembly: GCF_000260255.1. Classification (NCBI taxonomy): domain Eukaryota; kingdom Metazoa; phylum Chordata; class Mammalia; order Rodentia; family Octodontidae; genus Octodon; species Octodon degus. Next base: position 33,256,002 of record NW_004524577.1, on the reverse strand, counting down.
CTCTTTCCTTTCTCTGATTTTAATCTGTATTTTTTTTTGTTATAATCAACCCCAGCTGTAAACACAAATGCTCTCCTGATTTCTGGGAGTTTCTGTAGGGAGGTACCAAGCCCAAAGGTGGCCTTGGAGACCACTAATACACTGAAGGCCATGAGACAGGCCAGTCTCAAAAATGGTGCCAAAACACAATGCCCCAAATGTTGAAGCCTGTGTACAGGTCTAAACAATGTTGGTTCAGTGAACAGAAATGAAAGGCCAGAGATACCTGTGGACTGAGAATGACGGTAATGGAGGAAGCTGGGAAGGCTAGTGCAGAACCAAAAGTAAGAGTAATAGTTTATTGCTTAAATTTGACTTCCATCTCTGGGTAGGAATATCCAGAGAGCACTAGGATATGCACAGCTGGATTTGATCATACAGCACAGCCCTGGAATATAGTTAATGACTGAAAAACAAAGAGGTAATGATAATTGCGATAACAAAGAGTCTGGGGCTGGGGAGATAGCTCAGGAGAATAAGTGCTTGCCTGGCAAGCACAGGGCCCTGAGTTCAATCCCTGGTACCACAAAAAAAGGGGGGGAGGGGGGAGTCACAGCAGAATGGGTAAGAGCTCTGAGGAAATCCTAGAGATAGAAAGAGCAAGGAGTTAAATATAAAGTTATAGAAGGAAACGTGGGTGCCCAGGGAGGAAAAAAAACAGTGAGAAGGAAGGAAATTTGAGCTCTTTACGATTCACAGTGAAGGATGATGTTTGCTTTTATGTAAATGTCTATGAAGCCAGCCTTCCCCCAGACTCTGCAGAGAACACACTTGCTGAAGCTTTGTCACTACACACAAAGCCCTGACAGTCAGGAACACTGATATGCTCATAGGTCTCTCATTTTCCAGGACACTTCAAATCAGCTCTTAAGAGCAACCTACTCAGAAGTGACAGTGATAATGATTGATAATTCCAAGGAAATTGGGACAGAGTGCTCCAGCCATTCGTGGTACCGTGGTGTGCCTGCCGCCAGGGCTCCTCGTACATGTGTTTCCTTGTGGTTTTAAACACCAAAGGAATTGATGTCAAAAGCAGGAACGTGAGAAAGGCAGTCACGGTCCTGCGGTATTTCGTTTCTCTTAACACGGCGGTTCTCTAGTTCCACATTGTTTCAAAGGGCCTCAGAGATGATGAGTGTGCCAGGCCCTGCTCCAGACACCTGACATTGCTTCTGTTCCACCCTGGCGTGAGTTATTTTATGTCTCAGGGTGTTTTTAGATTTTCCTTTTTCTATGGAAGAATACACTGGGGATTATTTCAGAGGTTTCTTTAAACAGGAAAGTTGTCAAGGTGAGGCTGATTTCGCCTCATTTTACCTGATAGGACCGGCCTGTTCCCTAGTGAATGACCACTGATATTTCCTACTAGGCCTCACAAAACACTGAATCTGCCTCAAAAACCTCCTTTCCATTTTCTTAGCCTTATCCTTTTCAGATAAAGAATACTCATACATGGCTATTTTTAAAAGAGAATTACGAACTGGTGCTGGTGTCCCATATAAAAATGAGTACTACAGAGATCTAAGTCAGTTCTATTCCAGCCCTGGCCCTGTCACACTCCCAACAACAGAGAATTCCAGTTCCTTATTTAGGGTCAAGTTTTGGAAAAAGCCAGAACACTCAAAGCACTGTCTCAAAAGCTCCCCCATGTGAGAGCATGCAAAAAATCACTCATCGGAGGGAAAGGCACTGGAAAACTTCACAATAAGAGTAAGGACCAATTTTCAGCACTCAGAAAGTATGCTAGCACTGGGGAGATAGCTCAGCAGCCTAAGTGCCTGCCTGGCAAGCAAGAGGTCCTGAGTTTGATTCCTGGTACAAACAAAAAAAAAAATATTTGAATACACAAGAAAACACCATAATTGTTATTTTATTTAGGTGTCATGTTTAAAATGTAAAATATTAATATAAGTGGGCTGGCTTTCTGCAGATTATAGCAGCAGATGAAATGGGCATCTGAACAATGATATTCTGGACTAGGAGTGAAAAATCAGGGCAAAAAAGGAGAAATAGCAAAAGAACTGGATTTTCTCTAACTTTAAGTGCACTCAAAAAAGAAAAGCCGTCTGAAAATAACAAGCAATTGATTTATATGACTGATCCCAAGAAAAAATGTATATGACAATAAGTCAACATGTTCGTTGTACTCCCCAGAAAATATTTGCCCAATGGAAATGTTTCCCAATTCCCCTTTTTTCTCCACTTACCTTTCTTTATAGAAAAATATACTGCATCCAACACTGCTGTGAAAACCAAAAGCTACCCCCAAACAAAAAAGCCAGCTTCTAGGCTAGTGGAACCATAGCTGGCTCAAAGATTTTCCATGCCAACCTCCATGTTTTACAGCGGAAGAAAGCAAGCTTAACATAAATGGATTGGACCGAGTCCACAAAGTAACTAGACCCGCCATCTTCTAATTCAATCAGTATTCCTTTATACGAGCTGGTCTCTCAAATTCAATAACAGTAGCAAATAATAGAAAAACACTAACACTAATTCCACTGAGGCATGTTTTAAGTACATTATTTAAATTCATTTGTTTGGTGCTAGGCTAGCCCTCTATAGCTATAATATTCTGTCCATTTCACCAATGAAGAATCAGAGGCATAGAGAAGTACCTACCTTGAAGATCTTACAGGACAAGTGGTGTAGCCACTGCACTAGGCAAGCGGTCTAACTCTAGAGACAAATTTCTAACCACAAATAGCTAAGTAGGATACAGAAGGTAGGATTGTTATTCAAATTCAAAGGAGCATCGGTGAATGGATTAAGCCTTATTTTTGGGCAACAAAAAACTGAAATCTGTGATATTAAAACAGAAACTGGGACCAGTCTGGGAAAAAAAAATAGTTTAAAAGGGAAATTCATACCTAACTAGTAGAACAAACTTGAAGCATTGTAAGTGTCCAATTTCATAAAAATGATCCAAATTGAGAACAGAACTCTTCAGTGTAGGCACTAAGTCATGCTTATGTATAATTAGAAATTAATCTTACCTACCCATTAGCCATTCCTCTATGAGGCAACTCTTAGTTAACCTCTTTCCAGGTAACAAAACCAAAGTTCTGGGCCAGCCAGATAGCTCAGTGTGACTAAAAGCACCTGCTTAGGCTGAGCTTAGGCCCGATCCCATGCCTGCTGTGCAAGCCCCGCCCCCGGGGCGCACAGACACACTGACTGAGACTGGGCGTGATGGCACGCACCTGTAATCCCAGCACTCAGGAGGCTGTAAACAGGAGGATCTCTAGGTGACCGATCTGTGTAGTGAGATACTGTAGACCCTGTAGACCCTGTAGACCCTGAAGCAAATACATTTTTTGAAAAAGGGTTCTCAAGGAGCGGGGAGGGTAGAGCCCCTGTTTCTCTAACCGGACAGAATTAAGATGAAGTTCCTAAAACTACCCGTGACCCCTCCCCCAACTTCCAAATCCAATGATAACACTCAGCCTTACTTTCCCAAACATCTCCAAAGTATTGGATGATTTCGCCCTGCCTCCTCCTGGCACTTTCCATCTTGTGGCTTCTGTGGTAGCAATTCTCTGGCCCTTATTTGGTCTTTCAGAGCACTCTTCCCTTTCGCAGCTTCCAACTCACAAACTTACTGGTTGAATGTAGCACTTCCAGAGTCCTGCTCTTGCTCGGTTCTCCTACTTCCTGTTTTCACATTGTACTGGCGAGATCATCTGCACGCCCACAGCCTCTGTGACCACTTCGATGCTGAGCTTTTGCTTCCAGCTGTGCTCTCCAAACTAGTTCTGGAGGTCTCCAAATTAGTTCTCTCCTCTAACAGCTACCTTGCCCATTGTACCACCTCATACCCAAGATAACCAAATTCCTGGTGTTCTACCAAAATAAATAAATAAATAACCCATTCCCCTTCCTGTATTTTTTCTATTTTGCTTAATAGATTCAACCAAACAACAAACTCAATATTTTTTTTCTTTTTGATACAGAGCCTCGCTGTGCAGTTCAGACTCATAGCGATCCTCCTGTCTCAGCCTCCACAGCACTGGGATTACAGGCATGTGCCCCCATGCTGAAACAAACTCAAACCTTTAATCATCCAGGCCTTCTTCTGTCCTTCTCACTATACTTCCAGTGAAGTCAATTTCTGTGAGCTGTACTTTCTAAACTTCCTCTCAGTCTTCCCTTATCACTTTCATTTTCTTGAAGACCATCTAAAGCCCCCATCATTGCCTTACTTCTGCTTGAGTCAAAACCTGTTGTGGACTGGGTTTCATCAGAAATGTTCTTGAGCCAAGAGTTTAAGTGTAAAGAGTTCTTTTGTTGGTGGTGGGGGGGGTGGTTTGAGAATTGATCCAGGAAGTAACCAGAGGGGCCTACAGAATAAAGGCAGCAAAGGTCAGGGAATCAGTAGTGGGTGTTAATGATCAAACAACTCTCCTGAGCTGTGGAGCCCAATCACACTAGAACGACTGTGCAGAATGTGTTGCAGATATATCCATACCAAGAGGAAAGAATATGCCATATTTATCCATCATTGTTGGAGGACTGCTGGGAGGTGGGGATTAATGCTTCCATTTGAAGCCTGTCTCATTGCAGTCTTACAAATGTATCTTGGTTGAGACTTGTAACTGCCTTGCCCAGGAATGGGGACCATGAGGGAATATGAGGGGGTTCCTGGCTGAACTGCCACAAAGCCATCTGAGCCTTTCACAGACCATCCCTCTCATACCCCACAGGATATTCTGTAAACTCACCCCTGCTGTCTCTTCTAGCACCATGCCCCTGGATTCAGCATCTAGCATGACCCCTCCATGAACAGCTTTCAGGATGTAATGACGCTGCCACCTCTGTGCTTTGGCCTCACTATTGCCCCTTCCCAGAATGCCCACCCACCTCCTAACCCTCTTCCCTTCTCCCTGGAATTCCCCCAACTGTTTGATGAGACATGCCTGTTGGATCTCTTCCCTTCTCGGTCCTTCCCTCAATTCCTGGCACCCAAACTGGGCAGAAGTTCCCTCTTCTATATGTCTCCCTTATGGAACTGCACAGTGGTTGTCTATCTACAGGGCTAGATCAGGCTACCGGAATTTGAATCTAGACAAACAGGCAATGTGCTTAAGGTTATCACTCTGATTCCCCAATTCCTGGAAATTATATAGGTCATGTAAAATAAGTAATGTAAGCTTACAATTAATACGGTGGGCTTAGGCACTTTGCTCATCACTAGCACCTACAACCTCAGGAAGGAAGCATTTATTTGGGCTCACAGTTTGTAGTCCAGGGCCTGCTGGCTCCAAGGCAGGGTGGTGTGGCAGAGAGACATGGCAGAAGAGATCCCCTTACAGCATAGCAGACAGGAAATGAGGTGGCAAGCAAGGAGCCCTGGAGGAGACAGGCCCTTCAGGCCGCATCCCAGAGGCCCAGAGACCTGCTTGTCCACCAGACCCCCACCTCCCATGGCAAGTCCGCTAGAAGCCCCCATAATTCAATCTCCTTCCAAAAACCCACCTATACTGGCCTAAGGCTCCTGGGGGACAGCTAGACATACAACAATGGCAAACACAAGACAGCTAGCCTAACTCTACTACTCATTTCTTTTAGTCCATTGAAAGGATTGAGTTATGCATATCCTGGTTGATTAATTCTGTATGTCTATATCTTGTCATCCAAGCAACTACTCTGAATATAACAGTATGCTGTATATTAACTATTGTTCATTTCTTATTATCCTGTTTTGATATTTTGTAGCATTGTTTTTCTTTTTTCTCTTTCTTTGAAACAGAAATTTAAAGATTAAAAATTAAAAAAAAAATGGTAAAGCCTGGATCAAAAGGAAATGTTTAAATAATAATTTCTGTTTTGTTGATACATGCTTTTTCAAAAAAAAATGCCAATTAGCATGTTTTCTCCCTCCATATGGGGCTACACATCAATTTAGGTCACTTTATTTCAGCCTCTTAAGCTGTGTGCTTCGCTGTTGGCCATGAATTTCCTTAAAGGGAACCTAATGCTGAAGAACCCTGTTGGCCACACCCTGAGGACAAACTGGACATGTGCATTGCTAGGTCATACTTTGTGACTTCGCTTTACCTTCTCAAACTCAAGTTCCCTTTCATCTGCCTGACAAGGCGTGTCCTCCACACTGACCTCAGTAAACATCCCCACAAAGAAGCAAGTGGCACCTCTCCTGAGAACAGCTGCCAGCTGCTCAAGGTCACTTGCCTCCATCCTGCAGGGGCCTCTGCCAACTCCAGTGCCCATGGGCAGGAACTCAATGTAGCATGGGTGGTAGGTGATCTTGCTCATCAATTGTGCCTAGACTTATGACAAAGAATGTATTTATATGCAAATACACCCAAACCTGACTAATGATTAAATTCAGATCCTCAAGATCTTTCAGGAGATGAGAAGATGAAAGAGAGAAGGAGGTAATGAGCTGTATCTCTAAAGTCCATTTGGTTCTGCCAAAACTGATTCTCCTGACTCATGTTAAAACTAAACATATCACAGGTATCTTTGATCTGAGATCTTATGACGTAGTTTGTGTTGGGCAAATGTTTGAGATTTTACAGTTCACTGATCCCTGCCACCACGTCTTCTGGAAGCTAGGTCATCTCCAGTCCACTTGGATGGGCCTTTTGTTCGTACTTCCCTGCCCCTCCCCACCCCTACGGTTTCACAAAGAGAAGGAAAAGCAACCGCTATGGGCCTTCCTCACTGAAAGTTTTAACACTGGCTAGTCCTCCTACCCACAGTGTTTGGGGTTCTGCCCCAGCCGACACTGAGCTCCTTTAATCTAAGATGATAGAAACCTACAAACACAGTGACATGGTGATGCATTAACGCTGAGAGCAAAGAAGGAAACTTGGATCACCCCACTCATAAGCCAGGTCCACAGTTTATGGTTATGTTTCATTTCATATTTTCAGACCCACTGCAGGCAGCCAAGTCCTTGCCATCCAAACTGTTTTGTTGACCTCATAATAAATAATGTAAATAGACTCTCTGATCTAATGATGTCAGCACTGACTCTGTGTCTGTGTGTGTTTATATTTTGTGAGCTGTGGGTGTACACTGTTTCCAATTCCTTGTGCTCGCTGGCAGTTCTGCTTTGGTACAAACTGATGATACCCATCTTTGCAGGCCACTGCTCTCCTAGCTCCTTCCGACTGGCTATGAAACTAAAGTAACACAGGAGCATCTCTACTGAACTGTCTTCCTTGTTTCATGCCTTGGTATTCTTTCCCAAAAGCCTAAATTCCAGGGTGGTTTGAAGGGTAAAATCTTGCCCTTAAAGCGTTGGGCTACCTTGCCAATCTTCCACAGATAACACCACCTAACACCACAACACATCTGCATCCAAAAATACCTCATAGAGACAAGTTTTGATTTCCTAAGCTTGTTCACTTCCATTTGATTTTTTCTTAAAGGTCAACCTTCCTTTGAGGAAAGAAACAGTATTTTAATCCACATTTTACTCTCCAAGAAATTGCAAATTAGAGAGGTTTTATACATTTTTCTCAGTGAAAGAACAAGTCTGTGAAAGGCCTGGAATAAACTAAAAGTCAAAGAAACAGAAAGTTCATTGCCCTTCCTCTCATCCTGCTGAGCCTATCCCAAATCCCACCTTATGAGAAATGATGACAAGAGATTCGAATCACAGAGCTAAGCTCTGTGTCTATAATTGAACTTTGGTGATCTGGAAACTCCTGAAACCCTATTCAAAATATTGATATACAGATGTTTTGCTGGAGAAGAGTAACTTTAGAATATCTTAGAATAAGTTCAATCATATGATTTTATATCGTGCATACTTGCAATGAGAAAGCACCCTCAATTATGCATGTGTAGGATATATTTTGCCTAGCTATGACCTAAAATAGTCTCGTTGTAATTGTCCACCTATATCGAGCTACCTTAAAATTGATTAAAGTAATACAATCATTTTTCTCACAGATCTGCCCTGTGAGTGGGGCTCAGCAGACAGGGCTTTTCACTACTCCCTGTAGCGTCTCAGAGGTCACCAACCAGGCTGGAAGCTGTGCTTCTAGGAAGGTTCATGCACGGAGCTGGCCACTGGCTCTTCTCTGCCCAAGTTTGTGAGGTAAACATGGTCGCTCACAGCACAGCGGCCATGTTGGAAGAGTGAGCAACAGAAAGTGGAACCTTGTGATTTCTTAGGGTTTCGACTCAGATGGTGACACAGTGTTTTTCTGTGATTAAAGCAGTCACAAAGGGATTCAAGGGGGCTGGTGGTGTAGCTCAGTGGTAGAGCATTTGCTCAACATGTACAAGGCCCTGAATTCAATCTCCAGTACCACAAAAATGTAAAAGCAAATTCAAAGGGAATGATCACAGACCCACCTTGTGATGGGACAAGTGTCTGGGAGTTTTGAGGCACTGTCTTAAACTGCCTCATACCCTAGAGGTGTGGTTTTCTTCCTGTTGTTTGCCCTTTTTCTTCTCTGTTTTCCCCTGCCCTCTCTCTACCATCACTTGCTGTGTGAGAAAACCAACCTCTGCCATTTGCCCCATTTCCAGCTTCCTGGGCAGGAGTTCACGCAATCCAAGCTCCTCTTGCTTGTCTCTCTGGTCACACCTGTCCCTCTCTGGCTATGAATGGCTTTTCCTCAGTACTAGGAGCCCAAACCCGCCAAGTTTCTCCCCCCTACCACTCCCCCTGGCTATTCACATGAAGCAGTTTGTGCAGCCTGCTTGTTTAAAGAAATCCTAACCACCACTTGAGGAGGGCCATGGCTATGGGCCCTGAAGAAGGACAGAGATAAAAGCTCTCCGGGACATGCATTAGATATGAGCAACATGAAGCGAGAAGGAGCTGACCTTTGCCTACATCACTCTGTGAAGCATGGGCTGGGAGGAAAATCATCCCCTAGTCTTCTTCCAAAGCAGCCTCTATATTCTCTGAAAACTTAAGTTACTTGAATTTTCAAGGACATGCCAACCAACTTACAATATTTGCTTCTCCCACTCTCCCCTTTAATGTAGATGACTGATCCATGAAAGTGGAAATTCACATCACAACATTCTCTTAGCTCTGCCCAAGGCTTCCTCGATGGGCCTTTGAATTGCTCTGTTTTTTCTCTACAGCAGAGGTCCAGGGTCCTAGCTGAGGAGGAAAGCTCCATGGCAAGGCCTGAGGGGCAAACAAGCTACTGCTCTTCAGAAAGTCAGTCGAAGGCCCAGAACTCCTACCGCCCTCCTTGCCTGGCCTCCACCCCTTTCCATCAGCATTCCACAAGCCCTGGCCTCAGACCCCTCTCACTGTACCTGCCTGTAGCATCTTCTGCCAGAAATTCATGGGGGCTCCTTCCTCTCTCCTGAGTTCTTATCCTTTATTAACATACTGTACCACCTTTTTATTGAGTCTCGCCTGGATGCCTCGATTAAACTGCACAAATCACTGCACACACGCACACACATTCTATACTCTGCCCTCTGCACAATTTCCACATCGATCACCTTTAATATAGGATGTGTTTTTCTTATTATTGCCCACCTTCCCTTCTACAATGATAGCTTCATGAAGGCAGGTACTTTCTCTGTGCTACTTTCTATTGGGAATGAAATAGTATCACATATCACAAAACTAAGCAATGAATATTTATTAATTAAATAATTGAACAAACTACTGGTCAAGCCTGTGATGGTCCCTGCAAGGTAACCACGTGGCTTCCTAGTCACATGGTCGGCTCCGACAATAAAGTGGTATAGAGATGGCGCTAATAGCCACCCCATTTGCATTAGTGTCCCACTGCCACCTTAACAGACTACAAACTTAGTGGCATAAAGGAGTAAAAGTCCACTATGTTACAGTTTTTTAGGTCAGAAACTCGACATGGGTCGCAATCAGCCAAGGCATGCACAGGACTACCTTCTTCTCTGCAGACTCTAAGAGGAACACATGCTTGCTTGCCTTTCCTAGCCTTTAGGGGTCATCCACACTCCCTTCTGTGGCTCTTTCTTTCATCTCCAAAGACATCAATGTCACAGTCCTCTAGTCATTTTTGCTTAGCCATATCTCATTTGCTTTTTCTGCTTCCATGAATTTCTTCAGGATTTTTGGAATACAGGATAATCTCCCTATTTTAAGGGCAACTCATGTTCCAGATTAGATCCCCAAGGTGTCATGTGTTCAGACAGGGGATGTGGGGGATGGGCTTTGGGCAGACAGTTGGATCATGGGGCTGTCAGTCTCATCAACAAGTGTTTAAACAAGTGTCTAGCTAAACGTGCTGTTAGGAAGGGCAGCCTCGCTGGAGGAGACGGTCACTAGAAGGGTACGTTCTTGTTCCTCGCCCTCCGTACTCTCTGGGCTCTCTGCCACTGTTCTCTGCTTCCAGCCACCATGAGGAGGGTAACAGCTCTCCTCTACTCTGCCCTCTGCTGTGATGTTTCCGTGCTAGAGTCAGCTGTTGACGATTAAAACCTCTAAAACCACAATAAACCAAAATAAACTTCTGCTTTTCTAAGTTGTGGGCATCTGGCATTTTGCCCAAGCAGTGAAAAAACTAATACATCTTCTTACAGTTTACATTTAGAAGTCCCCTGAAACCTCATATACTTACAGTTGTGGCTTTTTAAGAAAGACTTTTAAAAGTAATAAAAACAATACAGAATTTCAAAACAAGATGATAGGAAATTAACAGTGGTTGTTATAGCGCATGTTATCTTCAAAGCAGTTGATTGGATTTCCAGCTACAGGCAAGCAAAATGCGTCAAACAGTATAAGCACTTATTGTACCTTTCAATAAACTAATAGAAATTAGTAGTACAATTATCTTAGCTATCTTGTGTATATACGCATACCTATTTTTCCCTTCCATTTTTTTTCTCCTTTTCCTTATCCCAGTTTTTCTTTTTGTTTGTGTTTTGTTTTCTTTTGTTTTGTTTTGTACTGGGTATCAAACTCGGGAGTTTGTACTTACCAGGCAGGCACTTATGCTACTGGGCTATGTCCCTGGCTAAATAGTTCTTTCCTAGTAAGCAGTTTCTTTACCTTTCACCATATCTACTGTATCTTATTTACTCTTTCAGTTTCTTACACTAGGGAGAGAATATGGTCTTTATACATGCAGATCTGATTTATTTCACTTATGAGTATGGTCTCTAGTTGCATCCATTTACCTGTAAAAACCTCAAGTTTATCTTTCATTATAGCTGAATAATACTCCATTGTATAAAACATCACATCTTTTTATATCCATTCCTTGGTTTCTGGGCTTTTGGGTTATGTACAAGCTTTTGCTATTACAAATTGTGCTCCTAGAGGTGTGGCTTTTGGAAGTGGATTGGATCCTGGGAGCACGCTACTAATCCAAGGACTAGTGCACTGGTGAGTTTATATGTGAAGGAGATAGTAGGGGGCGAGGCAGGGTCAGAGGAGATGGATGGGCCATTCGGGGCCTGGTCTACCTCCCTCCTTTGTCCCTTGATCTCTGCTGTCCATCAGCATGCCTCTATCGTCCTTCCTCTGCCATGCCCCTCAACCATGTGCCTCCCTCCCCTCTGCCTTAGAGCTGAGAGACTCTGGGCTAGAGCCTGTGAGAGCATTTTCCCTCCTCTAAGTTGTGGGTGACCAGTCCTGTGTCTCAGTGCCAAGAAAGTAAGACGCAGCTCCTTAGCAACATCAATTCCATCCTCAAGTTTAATTCTCTTTTATTTTGTAACCTAATATACTCATGGACCTCAGCTATGAGCCTGTGGGCCCCTTTGGGAGAGCCATGACACCATCCTCTGGCATAGCCCAAGAAGGAATAAGGCCTCTGACGTCAGCTTGGCACCAATAGCTGTGACAATTCTTATCTGGATTTGTGCTTAGCCCTTCATCGGGCCCTTTCCCAGCCCTTTTGGAGGTACAGCACAAACTTCCCCAGGTGGAGAGGCAGAAGACACTCCACACAGACACCCTCTGAAGCCGCTGCTCCTACAGTGCTGTCATAACTGTGGAGCTCTCTTCACAAGAGCTAAGTGGAAATGACACAACCTCCTGACAGGACTTGCAGGCAGTGAAATGTGAAGAAGTGTTTACAGGAGTTCTATAAGCTGTCATTACAAGACAGACTTCTAGCACCAAGCATGCCTTGAATAAGTACTGACACTAATTCTGACTGGATTGGCCCTCAAAAGGAATTACAGAAATTGTCACTTCCCGTTTCTAGAAAAATCAGAACTGAAACCTCCAACATCCACACCGCCCAAGTTCTGCATAGCCGTCACTCGCTTTGCTGACGACAGTACTGCGCAGACAAAGCCACTGTAGAGGTGAATTTGATTCTCTTGTTTGAAGTTTCTTCATATATTTTTTCTCAAAAAAGGAAATCCTAACACTAGTGAACAACTAAGCCTCCTCTAGACTTGCCATATGGTAGGAGAAATTATTGCTGTCATTGTATATGTATTTCCTTCTAAATTCCTTAAGGAGAAAAGGAAAGTGTCTCATTCACTTTGCAACTCTGGTGCCAGAATCTTTTCTGGCAGAGACGCCCAGTGGATATTTGTTAAATTAATGAGTTAGTACATCAATGATTAATTATCTGATTAACTAGAGATGCACATTAGGAACTTGTCTAATCTACAATAAAAAGATAAATCCCTCTCCAGCTTCCCCAGTTTCTTGTTAATCCTACTTCAACATACCCAGTTCCAAGAAAAAACTTGCCTTTGCTTTTATCTCAGAAAACCACTAAAGTTGTCTCTTTTACAAATTAATTTCTTTTTTTCTGTGTATAGAACAGGGTCTACGGGGTTTCACTATGTAGATCGGACTCATAGTGATCCTCCTGTTTACAGCCTCCTTGATTTCTTTTTTAAATGAGGAAACATCAGCATTCAATATATTCCCTCAGCATTTTCACAAATATTTCTTCCTAAATTTCCTTCAGGAAGTGTCTTACAGGGGAGAGTTTGACCTTCCTAACATAAAAGTGGAGGCCTTCGATATATTTCACTGAATCTTTCCCCAAAAGGAGGAACAACTATTGCTTCTGTGGAGCCAGAGAAGAATTTCTCTGAGGCCAAATATCAGTTGAAAGGAGACTCTTACCATAGAGGTCAGGGGTCAGCAAGCCATCAGCTATGTCCCATGAAATCAAGAGTGTATACAGATCCCAGCTCTTGCTTGAGTGAGACTCAAGAGGCACCAATTTAAATCATAGTGCAGGCCCATCGTGTTGGAACAAGTTCCGAGAAGAAAACAGGAGCTGAGGCCTATTTGCTGAGAGGAAAAGGAGGCTTTGCTAAGCTGGGAAAATCTTTGAACGTTATGTATTTGTGTCCAGTATTTGGGAAGGAACAGTAGGAGAGGATCATTTCCAGATTTTTCCCCTTGAAACTCTAAGATATGTGAAAAAGAATGCCGTAAATACCCTACTGCAAATAGAAAATACTACTGATTTGATCAAAAGTTATTTTTTAAAAAAAAAAGTCATGTTGAATTGAATTTCACTTTTAAAAACTCTTGGATTTAGAATTTAAAAAACAAAAAAAGAATTTAATGATGTGCATTTTACTTGCAAAACAAAATCTGATTCAACCGGTAAATCATATATATGAAGTGCTAGAGATTAAACCCATGCCTCTTGAGTGTCAGGCAAACACTTTGCTAATCTTGCACCACTGGCAATAGCTACATTTATTCATCTGAGTCTGCAGAGGTTGCATTTAAAACTATGTGCTCTTTCAGTACTAACAGACCATGGAGATAACTAAGGAAAGTAATGAAACGACTATTTACTACTAACCAGGTAACCCGGAATAGTAATGAATGGCCATTCCATTTTTTTAACCAACTTACCACAAATCCTGACATAGGGAAAATAGCTCATTGTAAAATACTAATTTAATACTAATTAGGAAACTAGAGATTGGGTGTGGTAGTAGTGCGTGCCTGCAATCCCAGCTCGTGGGAGGCTATAAATAGGCAGATCACTGAGTCTGATCTAGTAGTGACACCCTGAACACCCTGTAGACCCTTCCCCCCCGAAAAGAAACTAATTAAGAAACTAATTCACATGTTGAAAAGAGATTCTATTGAATCTTTCCCCAAAAAGAGTACATTTCAGTTATCTACAGATTTACCTAAATTGTCTTAATTTGTGTATCATTTTAACTAAGAGAACATTTTATTTATTTTGCTTCTAAGAGATAAATGGAACTCTAAGCAATAACAGGGAAGATGAGCTCATCATCTAGACTTTCACTTTATCTTACTGGTATCCATTCATATTCAAATCCTCCCTAACAGACTTAGATCACCACCAAGCACAAGTTAGCACTTCAAGTTACCAGCAACTAAAGGACAAATTCCTCTTTCCTACTCGCATGTGTGTAAGAGCTTATTTCAAGAACTAAACAGCAGCAGTGACAGCCACTGCAGCAGAGTCCATGGACCCCGGGAAATATCTACACAGTTGGAGTTTTGCCCATCTTGCTTGGGCCCAAACTTTTAATGCAAGAACCAATATCCTAACCCCAAGAATTCTTGTGGAGGAGCATCAGCCTGTGGTGTCTCCACATTCGGGGCAGCTCCAAAGGCTAAGATTATTTTCAGACTGCATCACCTGAAATGACTCCAGGGACCCAGACTAAAAATTCAGTTCCATGACTTCCTCTAATGCCCCACCTTACTGCCCAGGAGTTGAGGAATGCTCCTGAACTGCATCTTGCCTGAGCCAGGAAGTGACAGTGAAGTCCCCTGAGTTTGTACCAGTGCAAATCTGCCAGCCTCTATTTGCTTAAAACTTGTTGGAAACCAATCAACCAAAGGCTATTTATTATTCCAAGGCCTTTTGAAAAGCCTTTTTTTTTTTTTTTTTTTTTAATTTTTGGAAACTTGACTTCTATTATTTAAGATGGCCCATTCCGCAACAATGGTTCATAATTAAATCTATTTTTTTCTGGCAGTCCCTAGCTCCTGATAAAAAGTCATTTGTAATATTTTCAAATTAAGAAGTTTTTCTGCAAAGAACATTATTTATAACAATGTGAAATACTGAGGCTTTGGGAGGGAAATGTAATCAAGGACCACAACATAGCATTCTACTACAACAGTATCTGATTTTGCCT
Organism: Octodon degus; assembly: GCF_000260255.1. Classification (NCBI taxonomy): domain Eukaryota; kingdom Metazoa; phylum Chordata; class Mammalia; order Rodentia; family Octodontidae; genus Octodon; species Octodon degus. The sequence continues at coordinate 33,240,912 of NW_004524577.1, read as the reverse complement.
CAGCTTTCTTAATTTAAAGAGGAAGAATGAGAAGTGAATACAGTAAGTACTAGGGCGTAAAGGATGGGAAATGGAATTGCTGAGTTAGATTGTAGACATCTCTAGAGCAAAAACATGCCTTTTCTTTTCCATCCCTTTGTGTGTGTAAAACACAGTGCATAATCCACTCCATAGTCTATTAACAGAATAAAGCAAGGCCAACTTCCCTTTAGAACCCCCCATCATCTGCCCCAACATCCCTCTACCTTATTTAGATGCCTGTTCCATAAGACATTTGGGCCCACACCTCAATATTACATTCCCAGGGTTTGCCATCACCACTGTCAGTGACCATGTAAAGCATAGAGGCTGTTTACTGCACCAAATTCTCAGCTGAGGGGACAAATGAGAGTTCAGACCCAATCAACAGTTACCAAGAGAAGCAACTACTGGGGCCTAGCTAGACAGGGCTCTTTGACTGTTTTGTGAACTGCTTTGAAAACACAAGTATCAGTGTGCACTGACTTGGGATTGCACCCACCCACGGGAATCGCTCCTCTTCTATTTTCCATTAAACAACAATCTTATGCTTGACTATGTTCTCAAGTGTTCACATTCACTCTTCACGCAAAAGAGCAGTTTGATTACATTGAAGTCTATTCTAGATTGCTTCTCTAGGTGGTGGAGTCTCAAGGAAATCTATACTCAAGGAAGTTTTCTTGCATCCTCTTTTGGGAGGTCAGGAAGGACAAATGGACCAGGCACTTCTCATCTAGGAAAACGCTCTTCTGTGTATATTTTTGTGGTTCCTTCCCTCATTTTCTCCCTCTCAGGCACTAGTGGTTCTGACCAGGAGCTGCCCATTCTGGGAGACCCCGCACCTCTCTATTTCCATCTTCGACTCATTTTCAAAGCAAGTGAGGACTTCTGCCCTCAGCCTAGAAAACACAGAGCGGCACTCCCATTAGTGTGTCCAACAGTAGGTAGAATTGTTTATTTAGCCTCAGGCTAGCTTCCATTTAACCACAGCAAGCCTTTGCAGACCTTGAAATTCAGAATTTTAAAGACAGCATGGGAGACAGCTTCCAGCTAGTGGAGAGTATCTGGCTACCCTGAGCCAGCGGGACCTATTACTGGTTCCAGCCCAGGCGCAGCATGGGTGAGACCCTCTACCACCCCCTTGGGATGCCCCCCACCACTCCACAGCACCTCCCCCACCCCGCCCGCTGAGTAGGAATTTCTGCCCCTTTCCAGGAACCTCCAGACCCAGTCCTAGCACAGGTCCAGTGAGTATGTGGGAGAGCTTCCGGCTAGCCTGCACCAGCGGGACCTATTACTGGTCCCAGCCCAGGCGCAGCATGTGTGAGACCCTCTTCCACCCCCTTGGGATGCCCACCACCACTCTGCAGCACCTCTCCCACCCCGGCCACCGAGTAGGAACTTCTGCTGCGTTCTGGGAACCCCCAAACCCAGTCCTAGACCAGACCCAGTGAGTGTGTGGGAGAGCGGCATCTCCCACCTACTCCACCTTGTCCCCTCCAGGCTCAGCTCAGGTCTGGCATACACGCCTGGGGAGTAATTCTGCAGCTGCAATCCCTGCAGAGTGTAGAGGATAGAACCACCCAGCTAGTCCAGCAGCAGAAAATCTTCTCAGAGGGGCACAACAGGTTCAGCCCCAAGGGCAGCAGCAGGAAGGAGCTGAGCACAGCAGCCAAACCCAAGCCAGGCACAGCTGGATAAATCCAAACTTTGTAGATCTGCACCTAAACTACAGTACGTGCTAAGGTTATAACTACAACAAAGATCTACAACAAAGGTCAGAAGACAGTGCTATACAAAATGACTAGAAGGAACAAAATGCAACCTCAGAACCCAAGCTCACCCATAACAAGTGCAGAGGACACTAACACAGAACAAATTGGGAATCACACAGCTGAAAGCAATGAATCAATGGCTTCTGAAATAAAGAAAAGGCTGCAGAAAAGTATAGAGGAACTCAGATCAGAAACAAAAAAAGAAATCCCTGAATTAATAACATCTGCACTAAAGAATCAAATGCAAAAACATATGGAGGAAACCCAATGCCCACCCAGAACAAGTGCAGAGGACACCAGCTCGGCTCAAATACATGAATTAATAGTGTCGATAGTAAATAAGCAACAGCAGAAAATTATAAAGGAACTCAGAGTGCAATTCTTTTCTGAAATAAAAAAAAGAATTCTCAGAACTCATAGCATCTGAAGTAAAGAAGCAACTACAGAAACATAGGGAGGAAACCCAATCTGAAAAAAACACTGCAGTAAAAGAATTTATAATTTACTCTAAAGAAGACATTGATAAAAAAAATAGAGCAGACTAGAAAAATGATGGATTCCTTGAATGAGCAATACAGGAAAGAAATAGATTGAATGAAGCAGAGTCAAAGAGATATCAAGGAAATTAAAATCTCAATCACAAGCTTACAAAACCTTTTCAGTGAAAGTGAAGACAGAGGTTCAGATCTTGAAGATGCTGGTGCAGCTAGTGAAAAGGTAAGAAAGGATCTCTTAAAAAAAAAAAAACGAGGATGCAGGAAAGAATAATCCATCACCTGCAAGATGATGCAAAGATGAACAATGTGAGACTAATAGGCA
>NW_004524577.1:33223720-33232840 GCF_000260255.1 Octodon degus | reverse complement strand
TCTACAATCTGAGGTACAGGATCTCAGGATAAATCCTGAGAGGATTTCACTGACTTTATCAGACCCAAAAGCTACAACTCTTGTTGCATAGGTCCTGCTTTACCTTGGTCTTAACCATCTAGAAGGAAAGTATAAAAAGGAAATATAAGAAATAAAGCCATGCTGTTATGTTGAGCTGTGGGGGACTCAGGTCAACAATATCTGACATTGCCAGTTAAGCGGAAGACCCAATACTATTATGTATTACTGGACTGTTTTAGAATATTTTGCTGAGTTTACACACCTATAATATTCAAATAACGGAACTTAACAAAAAAAGGCTATACAGATGAATGTGCATTTTTTATCTGTGTATTCAAAGTGGTTAGGATAGATACATAGTTACATTCTGTTAATGAATAGAGTGATTTGTTCTAATGGTGTTTGTAAATAAGATATCATGTCCACATCTTGTTCAGCAATTAACCACTAGGAAGAATGTATGCCATGTGTTAATTATTGAAACTGTCCTACCAATTTGATTTGAAACTGTCTCATTGCTATCTGTTTATCAATAAAATTATGGGGGAAAAAAGCATGGATGAACTTTAAGCTGGGTGGGAAGAGGGGCTTGGAAATGAATAGCAAGTCTACCCATTTTTATTCTGAACCTTGGCTAATTTATTAGCCAAAACAGAAATGTTCCATGTGGTCTGATCAACCTTATTGAGATTTCATATTTATCATTATGACTCATAATATTTAAAATGAGCATTTCCTTTCAAATTAAAACCACCAGATTATCATCTGTCCTTTATCAGAAAAACACAACAGATGTTGGCCAAAAATGTGTTCTGGAGTAGTAAGGGGGTTCCTCAAAAAGTTAAAATAGAGCTACTATACAAGCTGCAATCTCTCTTTGGGGTACGGATCCAAAGGAAATGGATCATTGTGATGAAGAGATAAACACAGCCTGGGGTTCATTACAGCCTTTCTCATAATAAGTGACACATGGAGGCAATGGAAGTGTTCAACAATAGGTGAACGAATTGCTTGGACAGTCACACAGAGACAGTGAAATACTAACCAGTCTTTAAGACAAAATGAAGTTCTTGCCATCACCTATGGAGAAAGCTTGAAGACACTATGTTAAGTGAAATAAGTCAGGCACAGAAAGAAAACTGCCACAGGGTCAAGTGCAATCTGAAAAAGTCCCAGCTCCTCTATGCAGAGAGAAAAGGGGGTGACGGCAAACCTTTCTGTACCTTTAATGATAATAACCAGTCTGCAACAGCACACGTACCATTGGCTCGCTACCTCTGGAATAGGGAAACTAAGGCCTTGCAGTTCTGGGGACAGAACTGGGGAGAGAACATTAAAGGATACGCAACTTCAGTTGAGTACAGGAATAGATTAAGAGATCTATGCTACCCGTGCACTTACCCCTCCCAGTCCATAACATCCATTATGATATCCTAAGATTATAATTGCATTACATACTTTAAAATCATTGTGAATAGATTTTTAATGCTATCTCATGTACCAGTCTGCCTGAGTGTTCACATTGGAAAATCATCCCCATGATGATTATAGGATAAGTAATGATTTACCTCTTCATGTGAGCAGAAAGTTTAGCCCTTAAAACTCTTTCATCAGAGCCAAACCAGGTGAACATATTTGTAACTATCAAATGGCATAATATTGAAAATGCATGAGAATGCAAAAGAGTGTTTAAGAAGTACTTTCCAGGTCAATAATAGTAAGTCCTGGTGATTTTCCTTTAGGAAGAGAAGACATGCTATATTTATTTTTAAATTTTCCTTGAAGATAAAGAAAATCTTTAGTTCCAAGCTTCGAAGGCCTCATATTTATGGGCTAATTTTCGAACACCAGGGCCCTCTTTGTCACTGAAGAAGTTGCCCCTAACTATTTTCCTACCATTTTCCAGTGACCACAAACACAACACTTTGGCGGAACCATGTCGTGGAAAGTGGTCAGTGATGGTGGTGAGTGTGGCGGCCCCATTTAGGAACCTGATACTAGTTGGGTAGATCTGTGGACCTCCACTTTGGTGGAAAGGCCTCCATTGCCACAAAGTGGAAGGGTTGGGCAGACACTGCCTGAGGGCTTGGTATTTTGCCACCAAGAGTAGGAGTTGCCTTGCTCATGAGACGCATTGTTGTCCAAGGACTTGAGAGTTTAGTTGCCCCTGGGTCCACCTTTGGAGTTTCCTCCTCAATGCCCTCCCTCCACTGAGCCAGCTGCCATCACTTGAACATGTCCTCTAAAGCCATTCCTTTCATTTTGAGGAAACCAGCTTTTCTTCTGTTCCTATGTTGGGAATTATAATAGAAATGGCCGTCATTTATTGAGCACTCACTATGCACTTCATATACAGGTATATGAATTTATTTACTCCCTACACTTAGCCCTGGGAGATAGAAATGATCACTGTCCGTTCTTAGATCAACAATAGATCTAGAGAGTGAAAACGAACTTACTCAAGGTCTCAAAGCCTTAGAAGGGTTTTCAAACACATTGGTTTCAGAACCTGTGATTACTTAACTCTATTTCTTTATGTTTGAGCATCCGTCTATCTTTCAATTACAATGAGGCATAAATCCTAAAATTAAAATCTGCAGATTCCAAGATTATATAATTGATATACAGATGTATGAAAGGCTTCAGTTTTCCATCCCTTTAATCCATTCCAGGCCTATCAGAGTTGTACCTGAGGGAGGCAGGTTCACTCCACTTCTGCGTCCTTGGCATGAGGGTGTCATAGTTTGAGGAGTGGTATGGGTTTGGGGGGAGGGTCAAATGCAGTATTACCTCCAGATACTGCTTACAGAAACTCCAAGAAAATTATACAAAATAATTCTTGAAGGTTATCTCTTTATCTTTTCTTCTCCTGCTGGAAAGACATGCTATTCATAAATGATTAAGCGGAACACAAGACGTCAGCAAGAAAGAAAATCAAAGGTTCCGAAGAAAGCCATTACAACAACAAGAAGTTGCATACACATGGCAGATTTTGACCTTCCAGCTTCTGCACAGCATCCTGTATCTGATGAGTTTTCCACCATGTGAAGCTTAGTGGGCAAGGAAAGCACTTTTTTAATGCAGTCCAAACAACTAGATTCTTGCTTTTCCAGCCGTGTGGCCAGCGTGGCACAGATCCTGATCCCCCGTGGGTGGGCAATGAGATATATCCACCCTGCGGCTTCCAATCAGAGGCCAGTGACTCAGAGAACAGAGAGTGCTCTTTACGGTGACTGCCGTGGCAGCAGCCAGTGCCAGGCCAGCAGCTTCTGTGGCCAACACCAGCCAGGGCCACGTAAGCCCAATTCACAGTGCTTAGTGGTGGCTGCAGAAACAGCCCACAAGGCTCATTTTCTGGTGTAATTCCCAATGTGGCTCTGCTTTTCTTTGTTCCTTTTTTTTTTTTTTGGCAGTACCAGGGATCAAACTCAAGACTTGAGCTTGCCAGGCAGGTGCTTATGCCACTGAGCTATATCCTTGGCCCTCTTCGTTCCTGTCATTTGAAGTCTGGCACGTGAAACTTCTCAGTGATTCCAGCAGATGCCTGACACCTCTCAGGAAATTATTATGCTTAAGCCTGCCAGAGCAGTTCTACTTGCTTGCCTTCAAGATCATTAGGGATCCGTAGAAAGTGAGAAGACACACTCGTGTTAAATCATAGCCCTCGCGGTAGCATGAAGCCTTATTAGGAGCTACCATTACAGCCGCATGAGCATCTGAGTCTTCTGCTACTTTTGGATCTGGAAAATCACAACTGTTTAGACTTAGACTCTCTCATCATTTTTTGTGAGTACATCATTCTGTGCCCAAAAACTCAGAGTCTCACTTGCTACAGAAGAATGTGGGCTGGGAAAAAATGGATGAGACTATGGTTCAAAAATTTATAATTCATTTTCTACTACACTGACATGAAAGCTCTTATCAGACTCCACCTATGCATAATACCATCTATTCTTTGTCCTAATGCCCTTCTATAAAATACATTAATTTACAGAATTAAAACTGAGTTTGATGTGGTGGGGGGGATAGAGAATTTCAGGTTGCCTATGGCACAAATTTCTTCATTTGATTATGCATCAGAAAAATATCCAAGCAGATGGGCTTGTGATATAGACATTCTGACCTATTTTTAAAATAGAACCAGTTTCTATGAGCAGGGTTTCACTCTGGTACTGCTACGGGACACACAGGGATTTATCAAATGAAACTACATTTTAAACAGAGGAGAGGTCTGTTAGAAGCTTCTACCACATGTGGTAAAAATGTCAAGAAAAGCAAGGATATGACAAAACTAATTCCAAGGCATAGTTCAGAGAAGAGGCTCAAAAAGGGAAAGGATCCATGCACCTTAAGGAAGCAGTAAATACACATAGCTTAGTTCTCAGACTTTAAACTCTATAACCGAAACTCAAATATAGGATATATTTCATAAGGAACTTTAAAAGAAACAAAAGATAAATAATGACGAAAGAAGACTACAGCTTTTACTATTATTTAGTACAGGGTCTACAGGGTCTCACTACCTAGATTGGACTCAGTGATCCTCCTGTTTTTCAACCTCCCAAGTGCTGGGATTACAGGCACGCACCACCATGCCCAGTCTTAGTCTCTGTCTCAGTGCGCCCCATGGGCAGGGCCAGCATGGCACACTGGGGATCAAACCCTATGAGTTATCTGGCCAGCCCAAGACCACATCTTAGGAACATCTTTCTTTGTCCTGTGCACTTGTCAAAGCTTCAAAGAGTGAATACCGCACATCCTGGGACGAAGCACACCTTCCCACCCCCATCCTAAGATGGGGAAGTGAGCCTGCATGTTTTTCACGGAAATATCAAGTAGGTGAAGGCTCCACACCTGATAATGGCTTCAGCCAGTGGTGGCCATGTGACATTGATCCTTACCAGTGTCAATGTTCAGCTGCCTGCAGCATGTGACTTCTGCCCGGTCTTGGGGGACTGCATGTCCACTCAGAGTACTGGCTAATCATTCACCTTAACAGGCACTGCCCAGGAAACTAACTCTGCAGAGGCCCCCTCCCATTTTTCCACTCTCAATTAATGTGCTCCCTATTGCAGAACCATTACAGAAATGGTTTCCAGAATATGTCTGGAACATCCGCCTCTGTCGCTGGGTATGTCTCACCCATAAACAGAGACATTCTGTCCTCTTCTTTACAACATCTTAATCAAAAACCTAGAGAGCCAAGAGCTTCTTCCTTAATGTTTTAAAACACTAACAAATGAGTCTCCATGAAACCTAAACATGAGTTCCCAAAAGTGGAGAAGAAAACACAAAACTCTCATGAAGTGTACACAAAAGACAGATCTAACAAAAACTTAAATTGGAACACTGACAGCTGGAAAATATAAACTAATGACTTCAGATCCTTTCTCAGAGTGGATGATAATAGGAACCATTGTGGTGATTGTTTCTTTGTTCCGGAATTGCCTCAAAACAACCATAATATGAGGACAATAATTCTATCCACAATACCTGTGGGCAAAGCACACCAAACTACAACAGGGTATTATGTGCACAACAACCTGAAGGCTACATGACACACTTGGAAAATAAAATTGGAATTCTGGCATCCAAAGATCTTATGTTCAACTCTCAGCTCTACTCGTTTCTTCTCTGTTTGCTCATTTGTGTTATGAGGACTTGAGTGCCCACCCACAGAGCTCCCCTGAGCTTTACAAGAGCCAACGCATGTGAAACATCCACGGTGGTGCCTGTTGGTGGAATGATCAGTAACTGTTGGGCTCAGTCCTGCACCCAAGGGCAGCCACAGCCACAAAGAGCTGCTTCATTCCTGATGGCTGCGGGCGGGCCAGTCACTCCAGATTCACAGCTTCCTGGCAGTCTAAGATTTCACCACCAAGTTGACAGCCCTGTCTTAAAATGCCCCAAAGCAATTTTCCACGCTATGCACAAGCCCTCCCTGCCCGAGGGCACCATGTAGAAGATCAACTTTAGAGCAGTCAACTGGCTGTTCTCCAGGGGATCTTAGGATGGTACTCATCATCCAGTAAAACTCCTGGGTGATATTTATAGACCACATTGGTTTCCAACCAAGCCAGGAAGCAGTTCTAACTCTGCCACTGTTGGACCCTGCTCACTGTCCTGTAATGTCCCTGTGACCCCCTCACTAGTGAGTCCAGCACCACTTTGCCTAGACACCCCTTGTTCTTTTGGGGCTGTAATCCCCACATTCTTACCTTTAGAGTCCTTCTATTCCAAGTACTGCCTTATTCCTCAACATAAGTTTACCTGCATAGTATTCCTAGTTTTAGAACTACTAATCAAATCTGTTACCAAGTCTAGTATAATCTTCCATTTAAGCAGCAGGAAAATGAGTCCCCAAGGCCCACACAAGTGACGATAGATGCCAGCAAAGCCAGACACGGAGGCCAGAACCTCCAGCTTGCAGCCAAGTTCTGTTTCCACCCACGACGTTGCCCAAGATGGGAGGCTCGGTAACCAGACTAGAACCAGAGCACACAACAAGTTAGTTCATTCCTTCTCTGGGTTTTTGCTTTATTTGCCTTACCTAACTCAATCCTCAAACAGTAATATGAAGAAAACACGACATCCTCCATTTGACAAATAACTCTAGTGCTATCAGATGTTAAGTAAATACCCCCAAATCTTGATGTTAGTAAGAAGCAAGAACATGAATTGAAGCCCAGCCTGCTTTCCTCCGAAGCCTTTGTATTACCCACTTCCTGAAGTTCTCACTCCAGAACGTGCCCTGCTGACCCTTGTTGGAGAACTATTGTGAAATACACACAAGAAAAGACACGCGCAACGGTCAGCACTATGCTCAACATACCCTAAAACCTTTAGACAGGACAAAGCATTTTATAAAACGTTTGTTTAGTTTGGAACACAGTGTTGGTTTGTAATGTTATAATAAATGCCAATATTAATATACAAAGGCAGAAAGTGTTAACATGAACTGGTCATTCTGTTTCAACTGGCTACAACTGTCCCTAAAGGAAAAAGAAACTAAACAGATTTTCTTGTCCCTACAGCTCAACCAAGCTAAACATTTCCTTTCTGCTTTTCCTTCTCCCCCTCCCTCTCCATCTCCCTTATTATTCATTTATCTGCAGATATAGACACATTCATTCCTCAGTGGAGCAGTACATAGTGAGTGGGTGATGTTTAATGAAACCTTGCTGACTGCCTGGCTAGTACTCATCAAGATGGAATGTTGAGCGACTCTTACTTAGACTGGAACAACGGCTTTGTTAACCCCATTGTAATTAAAAGTAGGAGCATTTCCCTAGGATGTCATTACCCCTGCTAGAGTGACTATAAAGATCCCCCTCAGTCAGATCAGCAGCTTGGACTCCAAAAGGCACACAGCTTCCACAGTAGCACTTGCTAACTGCATTTCTGTGATGACGGAAATGTTCTTTCTAATCTATTCTGACAAACGTAGTAGCCACCAGCCCCTTGTGGCCATTGAACATTCGCAGTGCGGTTGTGTGGGGGAGCAACTGGGTCTTTATTCCATTTAATCTTGATGACTGTGATTGGTCACATATAACTGGGGTCCAACATGAAGGCAGCATAGTTCCAGGGGAGTTGAGGAGTGGACAGTTGACCTATGGAGGATAGAGCGAGGGCCAACTAGCTTGATATCACAGTTTCTGAGCTACAGGGCCTGGGCTTTGTTGTAACAAGACCGGATGGCCAATGACGTTCTTTTTGTCATCAATGCTGACTCTTTTCAGGTTGGAACCTAAACTACTGGTGAGAAACAGAGAGTAAGAGAAAGTGAAGAGACTAGACTTCCTAGCCATCTTCATGGAGGGACATAAACAAGTTCAAAGGTGAAGCCAGCTGCCCCAGACTGTCTCACATTAGAGCTATAGTACCCTGTTGACACACAGCCCACCTTCTGCAAGCTGAACTTGGCTGACCTCTCTTAACTCCCATCCCTAATAAACTGTCAGCGAGTTAGTTTTTGGAGGTTGTTGAGACCTAGGAAACAGTCAGAATGCAGAAAGTATGCCAAGGATCAGAGGGGTGAGCATCCTGTGAAAGCTAGGCAGCTGCAAAGATGTGTTACTTGATTATCTAGTTTTTCCAAGAGAAACAAAAATCGAGTTTGCAACCTCTGGCTTAACCTACTCCTCTTCACTCTCCAAATCCCCTACCCTTCCTGACTACAAGCCCTAAGCGCGTTGAAATAAAAGACTTTGAATTTTGTAGATTCGATCAAACATTCTGAGGAATTAATCTATAACTGGTAGAATTTAGGGCCCTATGAGGGTAATGATTCCTCAAATAATGTCAACCTTCAGAGTTACCACTAAATCCCATTAAGAGGTGATCAGAGGTCTCACTATAATTACTAGGAAAACTTCACCAGACAGTAAATAGCTCACTATTTACATACATGAAAGTACTGCTATACTTCTTCTATAGTGTAAATATTGCTTATTACTTATGATATAGTGGCCCACATGCATTTTGATGGGAATACTTGCTGAGATTTGCTTAGCAGATACTTTGCTAAGGATTTATAGAAATTGTAGTATGCTAATATCTAAAACATTCTTGCTACACAGTGGGTATCACTCCAAATTATACAGTTACACATTATTGAAGTTAAGTGTCTTGCTCAAGAGCACAAACAAGTTCGGAGGATATAGCTCTGTGGTCTAAGTGCCTGCCTAGAAAATTCAAGGACCTAAGTTCGATCCCAGGTCCTACATGTTGTATGGGCACTGGAAACCTGGGTGTGCCATGCTGGCCACCTAAACTGGGCATGGTGCTGCCCACCTGTAATCCCAGTGCTGGGGACCCTGAGACAGGAGGATCACTATGAGTTCAAGTTGTGTAGTGAGGCCCTGTACCCAATGAATAAAATATTTAAAATGTTATTAAAACAAAAAAGAAAGAACTCCAATAATAACAAATTCTAGGCCAGGAATATAGTTCATTAGCATAAGTGCTTGCCTGACAAGCATAAGGTCCTAAGCTTGATCCCCAGTATATGTATATAATATGCACATTTTATATATAATATATATAATAACAAATGCTAGCAGGGCTTCAGGGAAAAAAAGAATCCTCGCCCCCAAC
>NW_004524577.1:33203377-33216167 GCF_000260255.1 Octodon degus | reverse complement strand
AAAAAAAAAAAAAAAAAAAGAATCCTTCTACATTGCTGGTGGGAACGCAAACCAGTATAACCACCATAGAAATCACAGTAGCAATTCCTCAAAAATCTGAAATTAGAAATATATTTGACTCACCTGTCCCTTTCAAGGTATCTTCCCGGAAGAGTTAAAGACATCACATTACAGGGATGTGGGCATATCCACGCTTAGGACGTCACAACTCACAATGGCTCCACCTTGGATGCAGCCTATATGCTCATCAATAGATGAGTGGGTTTTTTAAATATGGTATTTGTACATGGAGTACCATTCTGCCATTAAAGACAAACTCATTTGTAGAAAAATGGATATATCTTCAGATAATGCTAAGTGAAGTAAATCAGACATACAAAGAAGTTCACATGGTTTCTCTTAAATGAGAAACCCGAAGCATAAGTAAAGAGCAAAATAGCAGAAGGTGTTCTGTGGGATTTTTTGTTTGTTTGTTTTTTGTTTTTCTGCTTCAGAATGCCTTCAGGGCAGGTCTGGTTTGGCATGAGTGTCTCGGGATCAAATCACAGAATCCTGAGCCTGACTGCTTTAAGCAAGCACTTAAACAACTGAGCTAAGGGACAGGCCACCTAACGAGCAAAATAAAAGAGAATAGGAAGTAGGGAGATAGGCGGTTCTCAAAGGGTAGGGCATGAAGAGATAGAGGGCAAGGGGGCAGAGGGAAAAATAAGGGATGAACAGAGAACAAACATGTGTTTTGTACATAGCCAATTCCACACAAGGAATGGAAACCTTATGTCCCGCAACTGTAAACATCAATGAAGGCAGGCTTAAGACAAGCGTGGAAGACTGGGTGTGGTGGCACCTGCCTGTAATCCCAGTGCTTGGGAGGATGAAAACAGAAGGATCACTATGAGTCTGATCTGTGTAGTGAGACCCTGTAGACCCTGTACTAAATAGATTTTAAAGAAAAAAAAAAAACTGACTTTAAGACATGGGTGGAGAAGGAGCCAGGGAATGGAAAAAAACCGACAAAAACAGTAATTAAGATGCCTTACGTATGTTACCAATTCCCCATGAGGAATGTAAGCATGATGTCCTATAAACATGTACCAATAAACTAAAAAAGAAAAAGCTAAATTTGCAGTGTCTCTATATCTAAAGTACAACACTTTTCCAAGAATAGCTAATTTTTAAAACTAAAACAGAAAAGCAGAGCTGGAAAAAATACATGTACTATCCCAAATTCATTCAATCATATTTTTTTCTATCTAAAATAAAAGCCTCAATCCACTATTTTTAACAGTCATAATTCTCCTCTGTTTGAGATATCACATTTCGAGTGATGAATGGAGGGAGTCTGGGGCTTCAAATACTGTCTATCCTGATGGCAAATTGATATCTACTTCTCAGCAAATTCTATTTGAGCTCATGATTTTCTTGGTATATGAGCCCCAGAACAGCTGCCACTTTCCTAAATTCTGGGTAAAATTTATGATTATACTTCAACATTTGATTATAGTGTAGGATCTTAATGTAAAACTCCCCAAATAGCAATGTTCCCATTGTATTTCTTTATTCTTGGCCGCTTAGTTATCTCAGTTTTCTATTAGCAGGCTTTTTGATGAAGATTGATTTCCTTTTCTATCAGTTGTGTTAATAAAAATAAGCATCGTTGAGAAAATAGGACTACATGGCACAATTAGCTAATGCTCATTCCTTCCACTTCTAATATACAAGTTAAAATAAATGGTAGTAAAAATGAGCTGGGGGATTGCGACTTGCTTCCTAGTGGCTGCCTGAATGTTGTTACAAATTCAGCACAGTTCGATTCCCCACTCTGAGAACTGAGAGCAGTAAACTCAGGGAAATGCTGGGATTGGAAATAAGGTGGAAGCCAAGAGTGAAAGGAGAGCAGGGGAAGGAGAGAAGGGCCCGCAGCTAGGGCTGGAGGCAGGGAAGGAAAGTGCGCGCGGGCTCTGCTGAGGGCCCTGCTTGGTGACAGTGCTGTGTGTTCCAGTGCCTCATGCTTGGCTCTGACCCCCAAGGATTTCCAGTGATTCCGGCTCTCAGCACCTGAACACATGAGAGTTGAGAAAAAAATTCTCAGGAAATCTTCAAAGAACCTTGGTTTTCCAAATAATACCTTGAGAATTGGAGCAAAAGCATAGTGGCTGCTTAGATCCAGTGCAGTATCGCATGCCCATGTCCTTTCCCAAAGTACAAAGTCCCAAGCTGTCTGTCCATTTGCTTCTTTTAACCTGGTAGGAATTTAAAATATAGTTCCCCAATTCTTAGACACCCATCCCATCAAAAGCAAACTCTGTGTTACTCCCCCTTGAACTTCGTGAGCTTTGTGCCTGATATAACCAAGAAGGGATGATGGGACGGAGGTCACGTGGCATTTGGGGTTGGCAGTGGAAGGCCATGTAATTCACCTCCTTTCTAGAATTCATATCTTCGAAGTCCGGCACTCCTCATAGAATGGCAGCCAACCCTGAGACAACTAAGGTGGAGGAAGCGAAGTCACAGAGGTCCACAGAGCCATGCTAGTCACCAGACATGTGAGCAGAAGAGTTGAGGGGACCCCAGCCCAGTTTCCCCAGCCCTTTGGATCTTTGCAGCTGGAGCAGAGATGAACCAACCCTGCTGGGTCCTCACTGACTTCCTGACCCCTGGCTGCCTGTGTAAGCATTAAAATAAAAATAAATAAAATAAAATAAAATAAAATAAAATAAAATAAAATAAAATAAAATAAAATAAAATAAAATAAAATAAAAAGATAGCTCTCCACTGCAACATTCTGAAACAACTTGCTACCCAGCAGTAGTTTCTGGAACCACCCTCTTGCTCCGTTCCCACCTCTGATCTTTCCCCGGGGAGGCTCCACTCCTGAAATGAATAGTTTTCAGCTGTGGATAGCCCCAAAACTCTTGGCTCAAAATGAAATTTCTCCACAAGGCATGGCTGACAGGCTCTGAGACTCACAATTCACAATTGTTTTTCTTCCCCAAAAAGAAATACATGCTCTTCCTTCTATCAATCAAATAATGTCTGAAATTCTGCCTTCCCAGAGTTAAACTGTCTTCCCAGTTTAATCACAGAAAAGCTGTCCTATTTCTCTCATTGACCCCCAACTCCCACAATCAATAACCACAGACAGGTAGCTATGGAGCAACTATATACCCTAAAAGATGTGAGAGAAACGTGAGCTATGATAGCTGCCTTTAAAAGATATCTTGCTTAAAAAGCACGGTTGGCCCACCCTGCCACCACCACCAATGCAGAACAAAATTAGAGGGGGCGAGCCATTCTCATGCATTGTACACAATAAAAATCTAGATGAGCCTGTTTGTGTGATTTCTATAAGGTAAATTTCTCCATGTCTAGCCAACATTAATAATAATGATGATTTTTTTCTATCTGATGTAAGATAACAGTCCTTTATGATCCATATCTACGTATTAAGCTCTGTAGTTCAGACCCTCTGAGAGCTTGGGGAATAGACAAGTAAGACTGATACAGTCCTGCTCTCTTGAATTTTGTACTATATATGAGTGGGCTAAGCAGAAAAAAATGATATATAAAGTATTTTAATGCAACAGGCAGCAAAAGGAACAAAGACGAGAATGCAACGTACAAAGTAACTAGAGTAGGGATGGCGACTTTCATCAGTGTCATTAGCACACTACTGTGACAGCACCTAACGGGAGGTCCTCAAGATAAGGGAGCTAACTAAGAGAAGACAAGGGACTGGGTTTGAGGTGATCAGAGAGCAGCTACAAAATCTCCCAGGAAAGAACACTCATTCGATGTTGTCGGAACACAAAAGTCTACAAAGCCAGGAAGGCGGGGGAAGAGAGGAGAAGCGAGACTTTTGCAGGGGCAGATCTAGTAGATGTTCTGGTGTCAAACATAGGGATGCTCTTGATATTGTAAAATACCATTGTCTGATATCTTTGTTTCTGAAACTATAAGCCATCCAAGAATTTTTTAAAACTCTAGATCACAGCAATCCTGTGCTAGTGGTTAATAATCATCAGACTAGTATAAAAGTTCATGTTGATCATATGATTACATTGCATTGATATTGTGGATAATATTGCTAGGCTGTATCTTTGCTTCTCAAATATAAAACCACCTTGGGACAGAAAAAGGAAGGAGGAGTTATAGTCAGAAGCTGGCATTCAAATTAGGCCTTGTAGATAAAGGGGAGCCACATCGAAGAGGGGGTTCAGGTTCTGCTCCTGTGTAAGACTCTACAAAGACAAGCCCTGTCACACTGAATAAAAAGGGTGCTCAAAAATCCAGGGAAGGGCTGGTGAGATGGCTCAGTGGTCTAAAGCACCTACTTAGAACAAGCTCAGCAAAGCACAGGGACCACAGTTCAATCCCCCAGCACCACATGCCAGACAGCCCCCCCCCCTGGTGGGCTGACTTGGCCACACACACACACACACACACACACACACACACACAAATAAATAAATAAATTTAAAAAAAAAATCCAGGGAAGCTGTCAGGCCCGCAGCACAGCCAAAGACACCAGCTTTCCCCCCACCTCAGATACCTGTCAAGAATAGCAGGAAGCTAAGCACCATGGGGAGGACAAACAGAGCACTGTGCTAAACACTGTGCTAGGGCTCCAGACTGTTCCCTCTCCCCTCCTTCCCTCTCACTCACCTACCCAGCCACCATCCTGAAGAACAGCTGGAAGACTGGGTAATCTGAAAGTCTGAGCCCATTTTCCTGGAGATGGAGCACTTTCTAAAATCAATACATCAGGCTAGGGGTTAATGCAACTGGGACAGTTAAGTAGTTTTGCCTGCTAGAAGTTTGCTCAGGAAGATCACATTAGTAGTAAAAGCTAAAGAGCTACAGGTTTTCTACCCATCTGGATGGGATATAAGTGAAATTTGTGATTCGCCACAAGCCTTTACAAACATCTCATTGAAGCCTTACAACGATCCTGCAAGGCAGATACTAAGCGTCTTTCTCACATTGCAATCAGGCGGTTGAGTCAGGTTAAACAGCCAGCAGAGCCTTGCACATCCTCTAAGTGACACAGTTGTCAAAGCTTTGCACACTTGACCGCTACAGGCACTGCCACTGTGTTTTGTGTAATGACCATAAACCTCAAAGCTTCACAATTCTTATTTTAAAAGACTCACAAGATAACTGCCCCAGTAGCCACTGTTCCTACTGTCTTGCAACAACCATATGAAGCAGGCTCCACCATTCCCACTTTACATATGCTATCACTGAGCTCAAGAAGTTGAGTAATTTGTCTCAGGTCAATTTCATTGCTAACAACAAGAAGAAACTGACTTGTGAATCCAGGGCAACCAGCCACAAAGAATGAAAAATGAGCTGTTAGCTACTGCATTCGATAAAGTGAGAGTCAAAGACCTTGAAAAGCCTAAATTTTTTAGGTCACAATAGGTTTAAGCTACAGTAAAACTTTTAGGGGTATAATCTTCACATCCTATATAAAGGCATAAAATTTCCAGACATGTTCATTTTTCTATTCAGTATAAAAAATAAGTAAAAATAATTACAATTGGTAGGTAGACCCAAAAATAGATTATGACATTATTTTTTAAGCTGGACTAGAAGACTAATTTAAGTAAAAGTCAAAGTTATTTAAAAATTTTAACTACTCTGGCCACTCATGTATGTTATTATCAAAGCTTTATGGAATAACTAGAATAAAGTTGACATGGCACAAAAAGAAATATCACACAGTGTTTGTTAACATCATCATTACCACTATTGCTGCGGTTATTATATAAGACCAAAGCATCACAACATGGGAAAGTGATCCTTACAGAGAAGGACATTTTTAATTGATGCAGGCATTTGATACCAAAATGAGAAATTTTACATTTTAATTTTTAATTTTCAATATCTCTAAATATTTAAATGCAATCTCAACCATTTAGCTCTAAAAGAGTAAAATGACAATGTGTAAGTAAGGTCAACTCTAAATTAGAATTTTAAGACAAGGTCTAAGGGGAAGAAAATGTTAGTAGAATTAGCCCTAAAATGGGATATTTTTCTCCACCATAAAATAATTCTAAGCTAGGATCCAGTGGTGTTACCTGGATATTTTCCACCTTCACTACATAAAAGTCTAATTTGACAAGTGAGCTCTTGGTGCACCACTGAATCAGATGCCCAAAGGCAAGGTCGCTGGCTGAGCGTGACACTGACCTCACCCACTACAGGCCTAAACATTCTCCAGGCAAATCTGGGCAATTTATATTTTCAACTCATTGACTTTAGTAGTAAGATTCGTGGCATAATTTTTTAATTTTAGTATGTTTATGCCGGTGAAGGGCCTGTTGGCACGCTTATGCTTATCTTACCCTCCTTGAGGCTTTCTCCATTCATGGATAGATCCATCTGTACAATCACAAAGACATCAATGCCACCCAGGTCCTCTAAATGTCACTAGGAAGGTGGTACCTCCACTACTGCCATCTTGCAAAAGGATTAATTAAGACAAAGAGTAAACAAGGAAAAAAAAACACATCTGAAAGACTGATATCTGCTGTGCTGTTGCTGGTGCTCCACACTGCATCTCATTGTAGGCACAGAAATTTGCATGCTTCCTTGAAAGACCAGCTCAGAAAGACAGAGAATCAGCCAACACCCTTCTGGAGGGTCTTACTCTGGATAGCCTGGGCCTCGAATATTCTAAGGTAGTGGCTGTGCCTATCTCACTCCACCTTGTTTTTGTCCATATTCTGCCTTTCTGGATCGCTGCCCAAGAAAAATAAGTGATTTATATTTTCCCAAACAGACAGAATTTTTTCACCACATTATCTTATTATTATTATTATTATCATCATCATCATCATCATCATCATCATCATCATCATCTACCCTTCCCATCTCAAACCATGTATGTTTTTAGTCTTGGTGTAGATTCTTATATATCAAAAAGATTCCATCATTCAGAATTGTGTTACTGAACCCAGAAAAGTACAATAACATGTTTTCTTTTTTCTTTTTTTTTTTTTTTTTTTTTATTTTGCAGTACTGGGGATTGAACTCAGGACTTGCGCTTGCCAGGCAAGTGCTTATTCTACTGAGCTATCTCCCCAGCCCAACATTATGTTTTCAATGATCACCATACTACACCCCCACATATTATGATATATATAGAATCATCTAGGGGCTGGTGAGATAGCTCAGCAGACTAAAGCCCCTGCTTAGGCAGGCTTAGGCAAGTTCAGGGACCACAGTTCGATCCCCAGCACCACATACCATGCCAGCTCTCCTCCCAAGGCAGGCGGAGCCAGCCACAGAATCCAGGCATAGTGGTGTGTGCCTGTAATCCCAGCGCTAGGCAGGCTGAAAACAAGAGGATCACTATGAGTCTGAGATGCATAGTGACACCCTGTAGCTAATTAATTAATTAAAAAAATTAGAAATAAAAATGGAATTAAGATTGCTGTGTATGTGTACCAACTCCACACATGTCTGTAGACTTTATGTGCTGCAGTATATAGTAATAAAAAATAAATACCATAGAAAAAAGGATACAGTGCACTTCGTATGCCTTTCACCATGCTTACTCACTTCCTCCACCTCCATCAAGCCAGATACCACAAGGGCCAAAAGGAACAGTCTATTGTTATAAACTCAGAAAACAGATTTAGGAGTAGTTTATTTACATTTTTAAAAATTTATTTGGACAAAACAGCTGAGGAACTTCAATTTTGTACAAGAAACACCAGCTTTTAATTGTATTGTTTTTAATGCTGCCTTGGATCACGTGGTATTAAATGATTTTAACGTAATTAACAGTTCAAAAGAGTGAAACATATCCAGCCCCAGTTATAAGTATCTCCCAACTCACAAAATAGATCTAGATTCTTCTAGTTGCTTTACTTGAGTAAAATTTCACTTTACCAATCTTGTTTCCCATGAATTCATAAAAAACAGAGCTATGCCCTACATCTTACAATGAACTAATTTCAGGCAGTTCTGTCTGTTTCTTGACTGATGCAATTTCTCCACTTTGGAAGGTAAGCCACATTATAGTTGGGTATAGTTGGGTACCATTATAGTTGGGTATTCCTTACCATCTTCTGTGCTGACATCCTTGTGCATCACAATGGTTGGGCCCCATGCTAAGACTAATATCCCCAAGGCAGCATTGTAAGCCAAAGTTTCGGCATGCCAAGCTGTCCCTATCTTTGTGCTACATTATAAATCCTTAGTGCCATGTTTTCTACAAGTTGATTTTATATTCTGGAGGTAGTTCTTACCTATTAAAATGTCATCCAAGACAATGGAAATAATAGTCATTAAAAACAAAATTTGATTATGTTGTGTATGCTTAATAAATCATAAGATTATATAGGGGCCAGGGAGATGGCTCAGTGGAATAAGCACTTCCCTGGCAAGGGCAAGGTTCCGAGTTCAATCTCCAGTTCTGGCAAAATAAAAAAAAAGGTCATATGACTCTCTTGATTTTAACTCTATTTTGATCACACTAATATGATATATCTTCTCACCATAGACAGAAACTCGTATTAAAATAGTTCTTATGATTCACACTGACACACACACAGCAACTATAACCAATGTCTATTATAAAAACTCACCCTGGCACAGTTCCAACAGATATGTATGCTAAAGATTAGCAAAGCATTCCTTTCAGTGATGAGAAACAAAACAGCATCTGAAGCCTGCTTCTGTCAGCCCAAACAAGACTGTGTATGGATTTGCTGGTCAATAACACTCCAACTAACTACAGTAAAACAATCCTAATAATTCTCTAAATTCTCTTTTAAATGCTAAAAATACCAATAGTAAAAAAATAACTGAGACCCAAAGGGGTTCATAAGAACCCAGTTGTAATGGAATTACCTTAAATCTCGGTGGATAATGGTCCACTTTAACAGCCATCGCTCCTCTGCCTGAGCTCACACCATCCCCTAACTAAGATCCATCTGCCCACGTAAGCCTAAGGTACTGGTCAGCAGCTCTGGCACATACCCACTTCAAAGTCTTTCCTTGATAAGATATTACAAGAAAAAAACATTAAATTGGGGTATTTGGCCATCAGCCAGACCCAAATTAAGGCAGCTGGCAGTAGGCAGCAGCAGGTCACATGGCAGGAATACCTAATCATTGTATTCAACCCACGGGAAGCAACTACAAGTCCAGACTTCTTGAGCTTCTAAATGGCAGAAATCAAAGACACCGATATGCATGAGTTCTCTTCCTTCAGCCCACTGCTGTGCTACACTTCCTGGACCTCCTGCACTTGGCAGGCAGGGGTCGTGAGAGTAGCTGTGGAAACAGAGAATAAGTAGAAGCTATATGCACCCCTTCCAAGCCTGTGTCCTAAGTCTCTCTAATAATTTCTCTCTCATATACTCTTCCTGGCTAATCTGCTGGCCAGGTGCAGAGAACATAATATAAGGCTTTGGGGTCCTGGAACCCATTAGGTAGAAGTAGTTTCAGTATTTGAATGCTTCATGGAGCACTAAGCCTCGTACCCACCCCAGGCTCACACTGTATTGTGCTTTGAGCAACAAATAAGTTAACTTTTTAAATTTTTATTGTATTAGTCCATGATAATGGTATACAGTGATTACACTTATAAGAAATCAGTGCATGTATATAAGGTATCTTACTCTTTCTTAGTAATCCACTGAGATGTCAGATCTAGTTATGACAATCTAGCTATGATTGTCATGCTAACCTGATTAATCACACACATTGTGGGTTTCCATTGACCAATGTCTAATACGGGTATTACTTAACCAATTACCCAACTAGCCTAAAATAGATCTCCAGACTCATTTTTACTTCTAGAGTATGAAGAAGTGATGGTAATAGCCACAATGTTATTGGGCAACTGGATTTAAAAACAACTGATTGACAACAACTAAAAAGAGGACTGGGGAGATAGCTCAGTGGCATAAGTGCCTGCCTGGCAAGCTCAGGGTCCCAAGTTCAATCCCCAGTAGTGAAAGAAAAAAAAAAAAAAACACTAAAAGCAGATATGTCAAGTAAAGCAATTTCTCTGAATTCTAGTGGGAAGGAATGTTTCCTGAATATTTGTCTTGTATAACATAAGCACATTCACTTGATCTTACAATGCTAGTAAAATTAATAAACTTTTTTAAAAAAGAACGAAGTAATGCATTTAAAGTTCAAAACATGATAAGCATCATTATTTGAGGTAAATAAAGTATAAGTTTTATTTACCCAATTATTTTATTTACCCAATTATATCTCCCTGATTATTTTCTAAATTATCCAACTCAGGTTTAGTGGACCTCACCAGCTCTCCTCTGTCTGCTTGACTTCAAATCCTCCCTCTCCATTACCCTTCTTGAACTTAAAACTCAGGCTTTTTTTTTTAACTTTTAGTTCCCCTAGCAAAGTGCTAAGCCTACAGATTAACAAAATACCAGTACTATGAGTTAATGCATTCCAAGTAGGTAGCACATTTCTTTCTCAAAAGATCAACTATATTTGCAAGATAGTTTCAAGTCATTTAGTTATAGGCTTTTGTAATAACTTTGTCCCATAGGTCAGTACAGTGTTTGAAGAGAGGACAGACTTGCAAAAAACAAAAAAGATTCCAGTTAGCAAGAGGGATCTACCATGCCCAGCACAGAGGTAGGAGCTCGAGGCTTTGAAATATAAAGAACTATATTTTTAAAAAGCAGTTCCCAAGAAGAAAAATTTTTTCTTAATTATGCTCTTTTCAGTGCTCATGACATTGTATATTACAATTTAATGCTTGGACCACACAGCTTGAAATGCTGGCAGATGGAAAGGATGACAAGCCAACAAGGAATTTCCTTGTCTGTCATGCTTAAACATGCCAGGTTTCAGGTGAATACTAAGGAAAAAGAACTGAGAGTAAAGATATACACCCCAAATTTCATACAGTGAATTCACAACTCACATTTCAGCACCTTGCACAAAAACAAGAACCTGAAGTAGCAAAGAGATTTCTGAATTATCTAGGGACAATTCTTTGTTTCAGCAAGCAGAAATGAGCCATGGGAGAAACTATTCTTACCAAAAGGGATTGATTCAAAATGTTCAATGACGAATCAGACCTGTACCAGACACCCCTAGGTTCTCATATTCAGGAGAACAAGCAAAGTTAGGAGGGGAAAAAACAAAGATAAAGAACTGCAAAGTCCAAAGCATGTGATTCCAGGAAGAATTAATGAAATCAGATTGTTTATTTGAACGACACAGTTAAGGAGGGATTGGAGAACTGGCTGGAATATCCTTTATCCATATATCCAAAGTACAATAAAGGAGAATTTTTGAAAATCCCTGACCAAGATAGAAATCATATTGCACATTCAAAATAGACATTGTCGGGGCTGGTGAGATGGCTCAGTGGTCTAAAGCACCTACTTAGAACAAGCTTAGCAAAGCACAGGGACCGCGGTTCAATCCCCCAGCACCACATGCCAGCCAGCCCCGCCCCCTGGTGGGCTGAGCTGGCCACACACAAATAAATAAATAAATAAATAAAGCTTTAAAAAAAACATGTGGAAAATTCACAACCACTTTAAAAAAAAAATAGACATTGTCAGCTACTATATGTCCTGGAATACTAGGGAAATGAGTGAAAATAATAATAATGATAACTCTAATTTATATACATCACTGCTATTTATCTCTTATCAACACACTTGAAAGTTAATCAAGAAAAGATTATTATCAGATTGTGAGTAAATAGAACGGAGAGCCACGGGACTGGAAGCCACGAGGGCCTACTCACGCCACTGTGGTGGGCCCACGTGGAAGGAGCCACAGGACCAGCAGCCAGAGGGTTGCAGCAGGGCCACTCCACCTCAGCAGTCCTACCTGGAAAGAGCAGGAGCACAGGCAGCAGCCAGCAGGGCCCAGCGGTCCACTTGGGCTGGGTTCAGCTGGAAGGAGCCAAACACAGCAGCCAGACCCAAGCAAGAAATCCTAAAACTGAAAACTATGATCAAAACCAAAAGTAGCGGACAAGCCTTAACATCTGATCAGAAAAATTAAACGAATGAGTCAGTATACGAAAGAGATTGAGGGCAATTCTTCAATCTGGGAAATGAAGAAGGAAAAAACTCCAAAAACATAAATTGAGTCTCAGAAAAAAGTAGAGCAATACTAAATAGTCTTGACACAAATATACCTGGAATCCCAGAAGAAAAAGACAATGAAAATGGGCTAGTGAAACTTCTAAAGAAATAATGACTGAAAACATCTCAAAATTATGAAATAGATCCCAAAAGTTTAGCAAGCCCTTAGAGGCATAAATATAAGACATGAAGACTAGTGCTCCCAAGCAGTCTGTAGTCAAACTTCAGGAAGTCAAAGAGAAAGAAAAATTAGGATGCCAAGAAAGCTGAAAGTACTATGAAATCACATCTTTAAATTGCTTCAGGGGAAAATACAAACAAACCTAGTAATCCATAATTCCACTGCCAGAAAAATAGACTTCACAAATAGGAATTAAATAAAGTCACATTCACATAAAGAAAAGGCAAGAAGGGTCAGCGAGATAGCTCAATGGACTAAACGCCTGCTTTGGCAAGTGCAGGGACCTGGACCCCCATGCCACACTGGCCCTGCCCTGGGGGTGTGCTGAGCCTGCAACCAAGTCCAGGCGTGGTGGCGCATGTGTGTAATCCCAGTGCTGGGGAGGCTGAAAACAGGAGGATCACTATGAGTCTGAACTGCATAGTGAGACCATGGACCAAACACACAAATGGAAGGAAGGAAGGAAGGAAGGAAGGAAGGAAGGAAGGAAGGAAGGAAGGAAGGA
>NW_004524577.1:33193564-33203269 GCF_000260255.1 Octodon degus | reverse complement strand
AGAAAGAAAGAAAGAAAGAAAGAAAGAAAGAAAGAAAGAAAGAAAGAAAGAAAGAAAGGAAGGAAGGAAGGAAGGAAGGAAGGAAGGAAGAAAGAAAGAAAGAAAAACAAGAGCACTACCTACACTGCTGGAAATATGACAGATTCTTCAGTCTGGAAATGGTATCAGATGGAAATTCAGATCTACAGTACAGAAATAAAGATCTGTGGAAATGTTAAATAAATTGGTAAAAATAAGTCAAGGTTTTCTTTCATTTCGAGATTTATTTAAAATATCATTAAATTATTTAAAGTAAAAATAACAGTCTAAGGTGAGGTTTATAACATAAGTAAAAAATACAACAGTATGAGTATCTTGAATTATAATGTAGAATGTCATTTATAGAAAAGTGTGAATGGAACAATATTGACTTCAATTGGATTGTAATGAATGAAAAATCATATTTTTAGCCCTAGACCCAGCGAAGAAACTAAATAAGTAGATGATGATGATAAAGATAGATAGATTGATTGATCAATTAGACAAACAAGGTTAAAAACCAAAAGAAAACATAAAATAGCTCATTCAGAAATAAAATGGCACATTCAAATAATTCATGAAGGAGAGAAAAGAAATGAAACAGGGACAAAAAAAATACAAGAAAAAATGCTAGGTACCTGGCATTTGGGGACATTCACTCAACAGAGTCATTTAAGCAACAAGAGGCAACTATGCTGATGCCTGAACAAACACGAACGTTAATAACACATGTCTCCTGCTCCCAGTGGCGTCAAGATTGTGCTTTGTAAACACTGCCTCATTTATTTCTCTCAGTAATATTCAAAGTTTCCATCATTAAGGTGTCCTTGGCCTCATTTTGTAGATAAAAGCTGACCAGCAGTCACGTGAGAGCAACGATTATAAACCTTATCTCTCATTGAGCTATCAATCCCTCACATTTTGCACATCTGATAGGTGCTCAATAAACAACTGTCGAAGAATGAATGAATGAATGAATGAATGAATGAATGAATGAATGAATTATAAAGAACACAAAACATTTCCATAACCTCCACAGGGAAACAATTTCCAACCAGACAGACTTGGGTTCAAAGTCCACAGGGTTGTTATGTTCCCAAAAGGGGATTTATAGCAGGTTCTTTTTGCACAGGACAACTCCTGTTTATGATCATTGTCTCAATATAATTACCAATAGCCCTCGTATTGATTCATTCTTGAAAAGTTTGCACGATGAAGTCTGTTTTCTCTTGCTGTAAGTTTTCATAAAAGAAAAAGACTTGCTTGGCATGATCCAAAATCTTCATTCAAGAGATGGCAATTGAAAGTGATTTTTTGAAAGATGAATAATACTTATCTTTAAAAGTCTGAAGAAGAGCATAAGGCTTTTAAAAGAAGAGGTTTTATAAAGAAGCATGATGGGTCAGTCAAATAGCTCAGCAGATTAAAGCACCTACAAGCAGGCACAGGGGCCAGGGGTTCAATCCCTGAGGCTTCCATGCCCTAGCCCACCCCACCTCTGGCACACTGAGATGGCAATTGAGACTGGGTATGGTGACACACACCTATAATCCCAGTTCGTGGGAGGCTGTAAACAGGTGGATCACTATTAATTCAATCTAATAGTGAAACCCTGAATACCCCATAGACCCTTCCCTAAAATACAAAAGAAAAAAAGAAAAAGGAAAAAAAAAAAAAAAAGCATGACATTTTGCTTAGGCAAGCACAGGGACCAGGGTTTGATCCCCAGCACCACACGCCACCCTGGCCCTGTGCCTGGGCACTCTGACCACTGACACTGAGCATGGTGGCACACACCTGTTATCCCAGAGCTGGGGAGACTAAAAACAGGAGGATCACTAAGAGTCCTAGCTGTGTAGTGTGACCCTGTACCACATACATCTAAAAAGTAAAAATAAATAAAAAGATGAATGACATTAAATTATCAATAGCAGTGCAACTTGCCACTGTGAGAAATCCTTTAAATAGAAATTATTTTTCTTAAGTGATAGGGATTGAAAATTTTCTAGATGATCAGAAATCAGAAGATGGTAACAAGAACAAGTGTATCTCTTTTCTCTATACATTTGTGTCTTAAAAGGCAGTTAAAAGCATGAGTTGTGCGCTAACCCTAGCTATCAGGAAAAAGTAAAAAAGACTTGATGGATTAAGTGGACACAGAAAGAGGTACTCTAAACAAGAATGATTTTCAATTAAGAAAGGTAAAACTCAGATTTATTACCTTTTAAAGCCTGATATTCAGGTATTTTGCAAGCAAAAACGTTCCAGGGATCATAATTCTCTCTGGGATATAACGAAAAACCAAAGTTCATAAACATTCTAATGGTTGTTAGTAGGAGAATCTGAATCCATTTCTAGAGCTGCCTGACTCAAATCGATTAAAATCAGGATCAAGTATTTATTTAACCTAGCGCAAGCTTCAAAAGGAAATCAGGAAATATCCATCCACTTCACCACCATTAACTCAAATCGCCTCCGACTCCTGCCTTCAGGTGTCACTGTGCCCGCAATGACCTTAAATGCAATGAAGTTGTTGGGGAAAGAGCTGCCTTCCTACCTATGAGAGCATCAAAATAGAGAAGATAATGATTCACCAGTGTGGACAGTGAACATGGTACTTTGCTCAGAGCCCAGAATTACGTTGTGAAATTAAGCGGAAGTATACAGCTAAGAGGCTGAAAGGAGAAGTGAAGATATCTCTGCTATTAGCTTGTAAACTTCTATAATAGAATTATTTTCTAAGAGATGCAAAAGTAGTTCCTTCATTGGGAGGATATAAAACTTGAACTTGAAAACTGTCTAAGAATATCCAGTACAGATGGTTTCCTTTGAGTGATGAGGATTATTGGAAGAATTTTTATGTGTTTTTCAACTCTGATAACTGAAGCTATTCTGAATTTCTTTGACGTAAGAGATATTTTAAATCAAAAAACTATGACAGTATAAAGTGTTCAAATCTTCCTTTTACCTAAAACACCTGGCTAGTAGATACAACTAAAATGTTTAAATTTCAGGAAAATCTTTAATCTATCTCTAGAATCATCACAAGTTTTCACTTGTCTTTCTTCCAAGCAAAAAGTTAGGCTTAATTATTGAAGTTGTATGACACTTTATATTAGTTAAGTCTTAATCAAGCAGATAAATTTCTCCTGAATATCTTTGCTTAGAAGTCTCTGGAGGTATAGGGCCTTCAAGATTTTCTTTTCTCATATATTAATTTTATTGAGAAATAGCAATGAGACAGTTTTGAAGCAGGTTAGTAGGACAGTTACAATAATTAATACCTTGCATATTGTTGTCTTCATAGTAGTTATTCATAGTACAAGGTGCAGATATGATATCTTGTCTAAACACTATTAATACAAATCTTTGTTCTCATTGAAAATATTTTCTTTTAGATACTAAAATCCAACATATTATTATAACCTTGAGATACCTCATTCTACTTTGTTTTACCAAAAGTTGAGTAAATTAAATGATTATTTATAACATGGTGAATGCATTTTTATAGCAGACTTGTTTAAACTACCACTTATAAAGGACAATAAAGGAACAGATCTTTCATTTTTGAGCGCCTCCAGGCTTAGACTATAGATACCAGGACTGAAAACAACAAGCCAACCAAGGCTGGCAGGGAAATGAACCACAGTAGAAATAATTGTTATGTAAACAATAATTCAGATTGGTCAGTGGAACTCTAAAGAGGCTTCCAGGGTTGATTTTCAGGTAGTGTATGGGTTTGTATGGGTGTATGTATGTATTTAGTGTGAATATACATGTGTCTATATTTAGTGGGCAAGTGTAATCTGAATCTAGTAGACTGTTGAACAGTGAAAATCTGTGAATTAAAGTTTGGATCTTGGTGGATGCTGCCAGGGCACAAACAGGCTCAAACCCCAACCCCAACACTGTGGCAGGCCACTTGACCTGTCTCAAAATGAGCATCTCAAGGCCACAATGACTTTATCTACCTGCCTCTCAGCCTTACAATGAGAATGAATAATCTGAATCTATTAGACTGCTGAACAGTGAAATTTGTTTTTTTTAACATTTATTTATTGTGTGTGTGTGTGTGTGTGTGTGTGTGTGTGTGTGTGGCCAGTTCAGCCCACCAGGGGGTGGGGCTGGCTGGCATGTGGCGGGCTGGGGGGATAGCTCAATAGAATAAGTGCTTGCCTGGCAAGCACAGGGTCCTGAGTTCAATCCCCAGTACAGGAAAAATAAAAATAAAAAAAAAAAATTAAAAAAAGAGGCCAGGGAGATGGCTCAGTAGGATAAGCGCTTGACTGGCAAACACAAGGATCTGAGTTCAATCCCCGGTTCCGCCAAAAAAAAAAAAAAGAAAGAAAGAAAAAGCGCTTGACTGGTGCTGGGGGATCGAACCGCGGTCCCTGTGCTTTGCCAAGCTTGTTCCAAGTAGGTGCTTTAGACCACTGAGCCATCTCTCCAGCCCTGAAATTTGTGAATTAAGGTTTGGATCTTCTACAAACTCTTCCAGAATGCTGATGTTAAAAGCTTCTAAATATCACAACTAGATGAAGAGTAGAAAAAGGATTAAGATGAGTTGTGTATATCAGTCAGCTCCCCACAATAAATGCAATCATTATGCGCTGCAAACATGTGCTAATGAAAATTACAAAAATATTAAAAAGAATCACAGTAGTTATCTCCTGATCCTAAGTAATACCAGTTCATTAGGAACAAGAAATGTATTATTTGTTGTTAAATTACGAACGACACCATTAACAGCCCAGAAGCAAAATCAAAACTCAGATTGTACTGCAAACTTTCCAATATTAATCCTCAATAAAGATTTGAGAAATCCACCAGCTTTCATTTATTTCTCTCAACTCTTTCTTGATATCTTCAAGAAATTAAACCTTCTCCCACACAAAGTCCTACGCTTAGAATACTACAGTACTACTCGTATTTGAAAATGAATAATGATAAGCCAAAATAACCCACGATGTGTTCCTAGAAGACTTCAAAGTCGATTAAAATCAAGATCAAGCATTTATTTAACCTACCACAAGCTTCAAAAGGAAATCAGAAAATATCCATCCACTTCAAAGCTTTCCAAATTGAAGTCTGATTGCTTGCTGCCTGCTTGCGGGTGACAGCCATCATTAACACATGTTCAGGAGCAGTGTGAGTCTTGGGGGGCCACCGGGAGGCCATTTAGTTCCCTGTAACACACTCACACCCCCCGCAGAACTCACGCTGGGTCTAGAAGTACCAAATTAGGTTCAACAAGGTAATAGGCTAACTGATGGGAAAATTCAGCACTGTTTTTTAAAGTTCACCTTTCTCCCGGAAATCTCTGGTAATTATCACTCCCCCACAAAAGGAGCAGGCAAGGACAATAATATCATGATCATTATACGGATAGAGAATATGCTGTAATAGGTTGGGTATTTTTTTTGTTTGTTTGTTTTTTAATCATGGGTTAGGATCCAGAAGTCTGGAGTCCATAGATCTTCTGACTTAATTATTCTTAAAATGGATTGCCCTCCCATCCAATCACTCTTCCTCTCTACACCTCATTGCCTCATAGATATTCTGACTTGGTTATTCTTACGATGGGTTATCCCCTCTATCCAAGCACTGTTCCTCTGACTTCCTCAGCTTCAGCAGAATGCCTACGTTGTCTAGTTGGGATGGCTGAGCACACACACACACACACACACACACACACACACACACGAACCTATCTTAACTGTTGCGTGGCTTGGCGGAAGCTGCTGGGGCACAAACAGCTCAAACCCCAAACCCAACACTGTGACAGGCCATTTGACCTGTCTCAAAATGAGCATCTCAAGGCCACAATGAACTTACCTACCTGCCTCTCAGATTTACATTTTTTTTTTTTTTTTTTTTTTTTTTTTTTTTTTTTTTTTTTTTTTTTTTTTTTTTTTTTTTTTACGGAAGGGTCTACAGGGTGTTCAGGGTCTCACCACTAGATCGGACTCATAGTGATCCACCTGTTTACAGCCTCCCAAGAGCTGATATTACAGGTGCATGCCACCATGCCCAGTCTCAATCACTTTCTCATCACTCCCCGGGAGTGGGGCCGGCATGGCAGGCCTGGAGTTCAAACCCCCGGCCCCTGTGCCTATTTGCAGGCGCTTTAATCTGTTGAGCTATTTGGCCGGCCCAAGTTGAGAATTTTTATTTTCCTCCATCTGGCTCTGTCTGCCTTAAGGGCCGGTCTGGTAAGGTATGTGGAGAGGGGGATCCAACCACAGTATCCTGCGGCTGACTGCGTTTGCATGAGCAGGCACTTAAACAACTGAGCTAACCGGCAGCTCCCCTCCCCCCGCTTTTACAATGAAAATGAATAAGGTGACCTGACCTATAATCGATAAAGAGTATTACTATTTCGCATTTGAGTCTAGGCCACAATAAAAACTGAACTCTCAGCTCAGAAAGTTGATAGTGGCTATATAGTATCCCAATTTTAGACCCCAAGTCCCTAACTCTCATCCCATAACCCTCTGGTAGCCACGCTCATCGTGGTTTACATTGCCACCTTCAATATTCTTAATACACCTGGGGCTTCTCTACAGTATTTTACATTCATAGTAATCTCTTTCTCTGAAAATAAATTCAGAGAAAATATGGAAGTTGAAAATATCCTTGATCTCTTTAGTATTCACCACAGAAATTCACTTCCTGCTTCTTCCATGATTAAAAATTTTAGAGGTGCTGAAAACACAGTGGAGTGTCCCTCTGTGAGCACCGGATTGTCCCACATTGTCCCTGTGTCAGTTATCGGTGCATGCTGTCTCTGGATAAATGTACCACTGTGAAAGGTCTTTGTCTTTTATACTTTATTTTTAACTAACATGCATTCACTCTACGTATTCATGGAGTTCAGAGGTATAGCTGAACACATGCACCCATCTCACACTGATCAGATCGTCTCCCCTTATCCACCCTCCTCATCTCTCACCACACTCACGTAGTCTCTGTACTCCAAAGAAGAGGTTTTTTAATCTATGGACTGTACAGTCACATTATCTGCAAAGCAGTATAATTTTATTTCCTCTATTCCTATTTATATGCCTTTGTTTTTCTTGCCTTATTTTTCTGGCTGAAACTTTGATTGTGGTAATAAACCCTCTTGCCCTGCTTGACCAGGGGTCATGGGGGAACTGCCTTCAGCTTTTCCCCTTTTAGTAGGATGTTGGCTGAGGCTGTGACACACACACCTTTACCTTGTTGAGGAAGCGTCCTTTACACATAATGTAAGGTTTGTTCAGAGGTTTTCATCATGAAGGGATGTTGAATTTTATCCAATGTCTTTGCTACATCTATTGAGATAGCCATAAATTTTTTCTCTTCATTCTATTGATGTGATAAACTATCCTTATCTATGTGCATGCATTTAACCATTCTTATATCCTAAGGAAAAAGCCACGTGTGTCATGGTGCATGGACTTGTTGAGATGCTGGTAAATTCAATTTGATATGTTGTTGGTAACCTTTACCTTACATTAATCAGAGACATAGCTTTCTTCATTGTTGCTGACTCAGCTTTAGAAATCCTTGAAATACCACTTCTTTGTTTGACTTATCAGAGTATTATACTGGAGAGAAATCATTTTAGTTCAATCAGTGTGAGAAAGTCATTAATCGAGGTTTGAACCATATTCTCTATCAGATAATTCACCCTTGAAAGAAATAATAAAAGCTAAAGATATAGGGATACAATCAAAGCACACAGAAAAAAGAGAGTCAGAGAGAGGTTCTAGGACACGCCTCTTCTGTCGTCACTGCCACCCTAACTTATCCAAAAATCACATCTTTCCCTATGCATCATTTAAAAAATATTTATTAAATTATGCTTGAGGAATAGAGACATGTTTTTCCCTGAGTTCTATTGTTTTATTGAAAGGAACAGTGAATGCTTAAATTATTTTTTATTAGTTTTTGACCAATTTTGCATTCTTAGATCTGTAATCTGAAAAACTAATCTGAAGATAACACGATGCAATACATCAACCATTGTTGAACTCCTATCATTTTGTTAAGCAAAATTCTGTATCATTTCTTTTTTTTTTTTCAGAATCTCAGCTTTTATTTTTTTTTAATTGACATCAGTTATTTTTATTTTAAAGAAAAAAAAAATAAAAACAGTGGTACAAAATCTCAAAACAAGATTTTAGGAGAGTAACAATGGTTAGTACATTGTGTATTGTTATTGCCAAAGTAGTTTCTCATATTACAATCTGTATCATTTCTTTTTTTTTCTTTTCAAAGTTTTATTGATAAACATGTAGCAATGAGACAGTTTCAAATCAAATCGAAAGTACAGTTTCAACAAATAATACGCTGCATACATTCTTCTTAGAGGTTAATTGCTGTACAAGATGCAGACTTGTGATCCTATTTACAAACACCATTAGAACAAATCATTCTATTCATTAAGAGCAATCTGTATCATTTCTAATGGGATTTCTTACTAATTTTTAATTCTCTCTAAAAATAAAAAGATATATTTGAAATATTACATTTGAGGTGCTTATTTTATTACTTTAGAATGTAAAAATGTAATACAGACTTGCTCCTCAAAGACCTGCTAGTCTATCAGGGAACATGAGGTGTACTCACATGCAACGGTAAGTTAGCCAGAATGAATAAAATAAACAGGAAAGGTATAAAATACACTGCAAATTTTCAGAAAAGTCAGGAATCATTTACAGCCAATGAGAGGTGTGAGAATTCATACAGGAAGTCTCTTTGAGGTTCACTTGTGGAAGCTGGAAAGACACAGCCAGACAGCAGGCAGAGAAGGGTCTCCAGTCATGGGAAACAGAAGGGTCAGTGCATAGAAACTGGGCAACACAGAGCGGATTGAGAAAGTGTGAGTAGTGATAACACTGGATTTGAGAGAAGCTAGGAAAGGCCACACTTAGTCTACTGATAAGAGTAAGTATTCTTCGTTGAGTTACTGTGCTAGAACAATCATTTCGTTGTCACCATTACTCTGTGAGGCAGGCACTAAGATTAACCCTAGTTTTCACTGAAGAAACTACAACAGAGAGAAGTTAAGTAATTTTTCCAAGTTTATACAAGTAGCAAGTGTACCCTGAGAGTACATATTCCCGTGGAGAAAAGAAGCCTCAAAGCCATCAGCATCAGCTCTGTGAAGAATGTGGTATAAATGGGCTTTTGATGGTTCACTCCGGTTATAATGTAGCAAATCTCCTGGAAGAGGACAACTAAAAGGAGGCAGATACCTTTAAAAGCCAATCTGATACTGAAAGCCACAGGCAGAGGGTTTCGCTAACCATTGCAGTGGTGAGAATGTAAAGGAAAGTCGGAGTAACAAAGACAAAGGCAAAATCAGAGCATGTTGAAATTTAGTAATAGGAGAAAAGAATTGGTAACCTTTCTAGCTCATTCTAAACTTTCAGGTTTGGATGACCAGAAAAATAGTGATATGAGACCATTGATATGAATTATTTTCAAGCTCTATGTGTAGCAAAACTCCTAGAAATAGATAAAAAGTACTTGGTGAGAAGCATTTTCCAAACTTTTTCCATTTAAAGGTCTTTAGACCACCAAGTTCAGTTTATTGATATATTACTTTGAAGTTGAAATGACTTCACTCTCCCTCCCCTCATTTCCATGGAATGAAGAGCTAGTTCTCTAACATGAAGCTGTTTTTCTTCTGGCTTCCTT
>NW_004524577.1:33188172-33190929 GCF_000260255.1 Octodon degus | reverse complement strand
ATTTTTGTGAGAAATTTAGTTTCAAAGCCACCCAACAACCTCAAGATTATGACAGGAAGTAAGGAAACTTCACATTACTATACATATGTGTTGGTTGAATTATCCTTAGAATTAAAAACACCATATTTTTTAACTTACATTATAAACATGCAGTTATATGTCTCCTACCTTTCCTGTTTAATTATCTATCTAATTATAGCTCAGTTAAAACCTTTATAATCTAATTTTGAAAACATGATGTATCTACTTAAAAGCATACATACTTTGAGGAAAAAGAAGGTTGACTGGATTATCCTAGACTAGGAAGAATATTGTCATGCTTGCTGGTATATATCAGAGTATTTAATTGCAAAACTGGGAAATATTCCACAGATGTGACTAGAGATCAATTTATGTCACAAAGGACAGATTATACTCTGAGGACCTGTTATTTACTCATTCATTTTCCTAACTAGATTTCCACACATACAAGAATTTCAAACAAGGAAAGCACTGCCAAAAATGCCTCACTAGAGACAACCAAAAAGAGATCATAAATGTCTTGTTAGCTGTAAATAATGATAAAAAGGAGATCTTTAGAAGTATAATTGCAGCTGGTTTTCTCGGAAGAGTTTTAAATTTGTATGAACTCAAGTAAACAAGAGTACAGTATACTAATTTTAATTAATGCATGAAAATAAGTTGTACATGTTGCTATAAATTTCAAAATATGAAAAATAAAAGGATCAATGTCTTTAATTTTTAAACATTTTTCCAATCATAAGATCCATAACTCTCCTGCTACATATTTGACAAATACACTTCTCTGCCCTGATTTAAGTACACTACTTTCTGCAGTAATTTGTGCGAACTAACTGTCCATAGTTTTGTTTTTTTGGTTTTTGGAGGTTTTTTTTCTTTTGTTTTGTTTTGTTTTGTTTTTGTATTTTAGGACAGGGCCTACCGGGTTCAAAATGTTTCACTGTGTAGACTGGACTCATAGTGATCTGCCTGTTTACAGCTTCTCAAGTGCTGCCATTACAGGCACACGCCACCATTCCCAGTCTCAATCGCCATCTCATCATGCCTCAGGGGCGGAGCCAGCACAGCAGGTCCAGGAATTGAACTCCCAGCCCTTGAGCCTGCTTGCAGGTGCTTTAATTCGCTGAGCTATTTAGCCAGCCCTTGTCCATGGTTCTTGCTAAGTATCTTTTTATGAACTTTTGAAAAAATGACTTATCAGTGCATCTATGTTCATTTATGCTCATGCCCTAGACTATGAGAGATTGTGTTATTTCCCTGGTACCATAGGAATAGATAATTCTGTAACTCATGGTACCTTATTATTTTCCCTGCATATAGTTGGAAGCTATTAGGAAGAAAAATAGGATTGAACTAGAAAAGCAGGCATAGGAAGCCTGGTCATTTTGCAGCCTTGGGGAAATCAAACAATTCACCAGATCTGTCTCACAGGTAAAAAAGAAAAGGACCTGTTAGGTGATCTAACTCTAAGGTCCTGACAACTCAAAAACCATATGGGGTCTGTAGTTCCTCGACTGGGGCCCTCACACTTAGATGCCAGTTGTTACCTTAGCAGATGATTGGTTGGTCCCATGGTGGACATAGGATTGATGAAGACAAGGGAGCACTGATACAAGGACGGAAACCAAGACATGGAGCAAAGAAATATGGAAGCAGGAAAGGGCGTGATGAAGAAGGAAGATCTCATACCCCAGAGATATGGCAGGAGAAGGGTGTGGGGCAGGACACAGAATCTAGGGAAAGGAATGAGACACTGATTTCAAGAAAGACCACCCAATGGTGGCCATGCCTTCGGAGTTGCTTTCCTCCTCCTTTGCCCGGTATCATAAATTCTAAAGAAAAGCCACACAAAGATGATCAAATATTAACTTCTGAGCCATTTCTTTCTTTTTTTTTTATGTATTTAGTACAGAGTCTACAGGGTCTCACACTCAGATCTGATTCCTTTTTTTATCAGCCTCCCAAGCTCTGGGATTACAGGCACACGCCACCTGGCCCAGTCTCAATCACCATCTCAGCATGTCCCGGAGGTAGGGCCAGCACAGCACACCAGGGATCAAACCCTAGTCCCTACATCTGCCTAAACACGCTGAGCTGTCTGCTTTAATCTGCTGAGCTATCTGGCCAACCCTCCTTCTAAGTCATTTTCTTTAGGTTCACCGAACACAGAACAACCCGGTGGCCCTTGGATAACATCAGACTGTGTACCACACCTCTTATTCTTTAATACTGTGTGTCAACTAACACACAGCAGCTAAATTGCTGTGATGTATAACATTCAGAAAAGTAATACATATATGATAGGCCCTAGGAGGTCAAGGTTGATTCTGATGTTCTGGCAAGAGGAGTGGGGGGACAGGGGACACACTCCCTGTGTCTGGCAAGCCAAAGGCACCCGAGTCACAGCAAACTGAAGGCTCTGAAAGGCTGGCCTCACTGCCCTAGATAATGAAGTTCCCAGCCAGCACATGGCCTTCCTGCTCATGGCTGCGTACCCCCTTTCCTTCCCTCAAGAGCCCTTTCCTGTACTTGAGTTCCCCAACATGATGCTGTGGGGGTGACAGCCCCCTGCACCTTCTCAGAGCCTGCCTCCAGTGTGCCCTGTTTCTTTCCTATCCAGTCTCATCTTCCACACACTGGCTTGGGAGCAGCAAGCAACTAGACCTGGGGCTGTGACAAGAACAGAACTGAGAAAAAGAAGAGAGTGCATGAGGCAGAGAGAGAGAGAGAGAGAGA
>NW_004524577.1:33186733-33188072 GCF_000260255.1 Octodon degus | reverse complement strand
AGAAAGTGGGCAAGAAAGCAAATTCCACCATGGGAGCCACTGCTTATGAGCCCTTCTGGGGACCTGGCTACTTCCCCATGGCCTAAGGTTAAGGCTTTCACAAGACCTACAAATGTAGGACCCTTCTTGTCAGAGAAAAAAAAATCCCCAAATAGTACATTCAGTGTCCATATGCATGGATTAACTAAGGGTCAACCTGTAACACCGAGTTGAACTGAGTCAGCATGGTGCTGCGGAGGGCCCACATGAGGATGGTCGCCAGCAGCATCCAATGTGGTGGGCAGGAAGATGGTTGCTGCTGGTTCACCTGGAGAAGCTTGTCATGCTGGCTTTCCTGGTTAAAAATTCAGCTGTTTTCATCAGAGGAACTCATGTCCTCATTGTTGCTGAGGACGGCTGTGGTTCTCTTTAGAGGAGCTCTCAGCCTTATGTTGACTATGGCTTCCTGGCTCTGGTCCCGCAGCATGCTGACCCTGATCCTTCATTCCTCTGGAGTAGACTTTCTATTTTCCACCACTGACCTTTGGGTCTTCCCATCGCAGACTCTTGGTACTGAGACATCATCATGGGCTCTAGGCCTCCAGCTGGACTTGTAGGAGGACATTGCCATTGGCTCTACATCTTCAGCTGGACTCATGCAGAACATTGCTACGGGATCCAGGTTCTCGGCTGTATTCTTTGGGTTTCTAGTGTGAGGACAGATCTCCCGTACTCTTCTGCATTTGACTTTTTAATGAACATTATAAAATAATCCTGTAAATTGTGGGTCCCATATTAAGCCTTTCCTCTTGTACCCTGACTACAACACCTCATAAATTCTGCAGTTCAGAAACTGCTTAGACATCTGTTTCCAAAAAACAATCTCTGTTTCAAAATTCTCATGTGGGCAAAGCTCCCATTTCCAGTTTTCAAGATGAGCTGGAAGTATACGCAAAGACAGGGAGGTGATATGGTCCGATTTGTGCTTTAGAACAATGATTTGGCCAAGTCTGTGGTGAACAGAAGTAAAGCCAGTGGGAGAATGTAATGACCATCTCGTAGGATGATGATGAACAAAATCTCCAAGAATTGGTCAAAAAAGATAAGTAATTCAAGATACTAAATATTTAAATGCACTACAACAGGTAAAACAATATGATGTTGACTAAGAAAGGTTAAAAAGCCAACAAAAGGATCAGAAATCTAGATAGTGAATTTTTATTTTTTTTCGAGGTAAAACTTGAAAAACAAAGCATGGATTATTCAAGCAAATCATTCACTGTAAAAGTGGGTAACCATCTGGGAAAACATGAAGTTAAATTCCTATGATCTATGTATCAAAATAAATTTCAGAGAGATT
>NW_004524577.1:33183334-33185167 GCF_000260255.1 Octodon degus | reverse complement strand
AAAAAATATCCTGGAGGGAGGGAGGGGCCGGGGAGATGGCTCAGCAGAATAAGCGCTTCCCTGGCAAGTGCAAGGACCTGAGTTCAATCCCCAGTTCAAAAAAAAATTTAAAAAAAGAATAAAAAAAAATATATATCCAGGGGGGAAATAGCTGGGTCAAATGGGACCTCTAATTCTAGTTTTTTAAGGACTCTCCACACTGATTTCCACAGTGGTTGTGCCAGTCTACACTTCCACCAACAATGGAAAAAGAATTTCTTTTTCCCTGCAGCCCCTCCAGCATTTGTTAGTAATTGATTTCTTTATGACAGCCATTCTTTCTGGGGTGAGATGGAATCTCAGTGTTGTTTTTGTTTTTTGCTGGAACCGGGGATTGAACTCAGACCCCTGCACTTGCCAGGCAAGCGTTTATTCCACTGAGCCATCTCCCCGGCCCTTGTTTTAAAAGTAGGGAAGGCAACTTTTAATGTAATCATGCTAACCTAGCCCAGCTCACTATCAGCCCACACTATCAAACCTGTGTAAAAGAATACAGGTTGATTGAGAGGCTATTTTGAAGTAAATTCGGTTACAATGGTACCCATATCATTAGGAATATTGGCAGTAATTGTAGAAATAACAATAGAAAAAAAGCAAGGCAACAGACTAAGTCATAGTTTGGTGTTAATTACAGAATTCAGACAGAAAATTAGGTTTCCATAACCCTTTCACTATCCGGATCCAGTGCCACTGATGTCACAGGGTCACTCTTGGTACGTCTCCTTGTCTGTTCTCTTCAGCCTAATCCTCCCCCTTCTCCACAACTCAGAGAGAGAGTGCACAGGAAAACTCCATGCAGTTAGAAATAGAAATGATGACTGTATAAGAAAGAGTTTTGGGTCTGCAGCTACCCTCTCCTGGGACTACTACAAGCTCTTGAAGAGTGGCATGGATTGAAAGTTGGAGGACACTGCCTCAGACCAGTGGTGTGACAGCCATATAGCCCAGGACAGGAGCAACTAGACATCTTCCAAAAGCCTCCAGCTTCTCTAAAGCGTGCTAAGCCTTAGGAATTGCAATCTGTATAGAACAAGGCAAGAGGCGCATGTTTCTTTGAAAATCTACAAACATCCTATAGATGAGTTTACCAATCAATGAAAGCACGTCAGAAGTTTAAGAATAGTTCTGTCGCAACCAACCTGTATTTTGCTCCAAGATACATCAGTATGGCCTACAAGCGGTGACATTTGCACATAATCCACAATGGAAAAATCATGGTTCTACTCGCTTTATTCTTGCGAGCTTATTGTGGTGAGTGCTAATTCCCTTGCTTCTGACTGCCTCTCAGAACTACAGACCCAGGATTCATCAGAGACCTTACTGTATGCCAAAAGCAACTGAATAGGAGGTAGAAGAAAAGGAGTAGCTTTTGAACTAGGAAAAAAAAAAAAAAAAAAAGAGTACAAATGAGCATGTGTTTAACCAGGGAAGCTATCTCAAAGGTCAGAGATTGGAGAGGGAAAATATGCTATTTACCAATGGTGGAGAAGGAAAAATCCCGACGACGCATAAAACTCACTATAAATATTTGCCGCTCTGTTTTATTTAAGATCAGTGTACATTAGCAGAGGTGAGCAGAGTACACCGAGAGGGCCTGAGACGGGCACCACGTTAACAGGTCAAGCTCCTTCAGTGAACAGCATGAAGTTGTTCTCAATTGTGCTTGATTGCGGAATTAAGTCAGCGAATTAGGGTTGCTGACTTCCTGGGGGTGTATCCTCAAAGATATCTACACTACTACCATTTTTGCATGCATGCATCTTAAACTTTGTTATGGGACGCTGTAGCCCAATC
>NW_004524577.1:33167778-33175285 GCF_000260255.1 Octodon degus | reverse complement strand
AGAGAGAGAGAGAGAGAGAGAGAGAGAGAGAGAGAGAGAAAGTGGTCCAAGTGACAATGTGTGGCTCCAGTCATGCAGTTTAAACTTTCAGATCTTTCACACATGCTTTTTGCATAGCAACAAACATCTAATTCTCTTCAGAATAAAAGTAAATATATGGTTATTAAAAGTTAGTGTGGGACCAGGGAGATGGCTCAGTAGAATAAGTGCTTGCCTGGCAAGCACAAGGCCCTGAGTTCAATTCCCGGTTCCGAAAAAAAAAAAAGTTAGTGTGTGCTAAACTAATAAACCAATATAGTCCAGTAGTCCATAATAGTAGTGGGTTTTCTGTAGGACTGGCAATGTCAGAAGTTGTTGACTTGAGCCTTTTAAAGCTCAGCATATTAATATGGCTTTACTTTTTATACTTAATTTTTATATTTTTCTGCTGGATAGTTAAGACCAAGATAAATCAAGACCTGTATAACAAAAAATGTAACTGTTGTATCTGACAAGGCAGTCAAATCCCCTCAGGATTTATCCTGAAACCCTGTACTGCAATTTGTAGATCTTTTGTCAAGTGTCAACCATGTGGCTGAGTCACAGCCATTGCTTGACCAATTTGCTCTCTGTGAAAGCCTGAGAGAATGCTTTCTCTTCATGTGACCCTCCTTAGGCACACTCTACATCATCAATCACTTTCCTCTGTGGCCCCATAATCTCCTTGATGGAAAATTTGGGACACCACTCTGTTACAGGATGTTACAGGTTACAGTACAGGTTCACTTATGTCCCGAGACCTCACTGTTATGCTAGATATACAGCTACTTTCTTTTAGTTCAATGAGAAGAAAGATTTGTACTAATAGTGTTTAGACAAGAGATCATGTCTACATTTTGTACTATGAATAACTATTATGAAAACAATAATATGCAATGTATTAATTATTGTAACTGTCCCACTAACCTGTTTTGAAACTGTCTCATTGCTACTTCTTTCTCAATAAACTTAATTTTAAAAAAGAATTAATGGTTTTATCTGGGCCTTTCCTCCTCCCCCCATCTATCAATCTTCATTTACACTCAAAAAAACAAAAAAGGCTAAACTTAAATCTGTTGAAAGGTGGAGGTTTATTAAATGTAGATGATGACAGTAGATAATGACATTTTACTTTTTCCTTTTTCATGAGTGTGTGTGTGTGTGTGTGTGTGTGTGTGTGTGTGTGTGACACACATAGATACATCCATCCTGGGAACTGGTACACTTCACATCACACCTTGGTCCTTCTTACGTCCTCTGCCCCTGCCCACCCTTGTTCTGTGCCACATTCGCCTTCCCCTTCCCATTTCCACATGGCCTCTGGAGTCTCCACTTCCTATCACCAATCTTCTATTTTGGCTCTTTATTTATATTCAGGGTTTTTCATATAAAAGAAACCATGCTATATGGTCACATGTTAAACCATAAAATGTTGTGTTTAAAAAATTAGCACAAATGAAATTCTAGCACAGGGCCTGGGACACAGGAGGCATCAGTGTCTCTTGAAGAATAAGAGAAAAGAAAGAGACAAAGACAGATTATATGTGTGTGTGTGTGTGTGTGTGTGTGTGTGTGTGTGTGTGTGTGTGTTTTGAGACAGAGTCTCTCTATGCAGTTCAGTCTGGCCTTGAGCTCACTGTGTAGCCAAGAGTGTTCCCAAACTCACATCAATCCTCCTGCCTCACCCTCCTAAAGTGCTGGGATTAGAGATGTGTGCTACCACACACAACCAGACTGCATTTTAAAGAGGCATGTGAATAATCTTCCAGTTTGAAAATCATACTTCATAATAAAGAGAGTAACTAGGTAAAATATGCACTGTGAAATCACTTATACTCCAAACATGTTGCAATAGAGAACACAATAAGAAGTAACCTGAGGGGCTGGTGAGATGGCTCAGTGGTCTAAGGCACCTACTTAGAACAAGCTTAGCAAAGCACATGGACCGCGGTTCAATCCCCCAGCACCACATGCCAGCTAGTCCCACCCCCAGGCGGGCTGAGCTGGCCACACACACAAAAATAAATAAATAAAATTTAAAAAAAGAAGTAACCTGAGCACAACTAGAGTACTCGATTTATTAAAATAAATGCACATGCCTCTATATGCCAGGATTTGATGAAAAAGAAACATTTACAAGAACATAAATAATTTATAAGAAAAAAATTTCAGAATTTATAAAATCACAGTGGCCACCACCTCCACCAGTAGCAACACCCAGATATAAGAATATCTCTGGGGAAGTCATACTTAGTTCCAATGCTATGAGATTCTACAGAATGATAGCCTCTGTTGCTCTGCATGCATGAAGAACTGCAAGGATCTCAGTGGTGGATTAAAGTGCACTTACTCCTTAGGACATGCTTAATAATCAAGGAGAGTTGACTTTTAAATAGTTGCCCACTGGAAAGATAACGGTGGGGCCAAAAGCCCATCTTTTCTACAGCTGTGCACATGCTTAGCAAGCCCAAGCTCACACATCAAAGATCCACACACATGGTGTGGTTTACCCGAACAAGATTGCAACCCCAACTGAGAAGCACCAGTCCTAGAAGTAGTTGTGGAACTACTTAGGCAGGGAACTGAAGGATTCTGTGTAGCTCAGAAATAGGGATATTGGATGGAAAATATCCCCTCAGTTCTGCAGAATCCTCTTCCTATAGGGGGTTGGCCTAGATGCAGGAAGGTCAGAAGAGCCTTCTAATGAGAAGATATGCAGAAAGAGCCTGTTGTCCCGTGTCTAAGGGTGCTTCTGTTGATATGTTTATTCCTTAATCTGAGGTAGCCAGAAATTTCAATTAAATATAATTCCTATTCCAAGAAGCCAGAATAAATAATAGTTGGTTTTACTATATAGTGAAAATAAGCAATCTAAGTACTAAAGCTCAGTTGACTATATGATTTTAATTTTAACATCATCAAGGTTCTACCACAGTTAGTACCACGTGATGGATTTCCTTTGCAAGAAAACCCTAAACACACACACATCTGCTGCTTTGGAGCAAGCTACTACAGTGAGAGACTTTGGGAGTTGTTAGTAGCAATGCAGAGAGCAAAATTTTTGTTTTAACTTCTCTTTCCTCTGTCAAAAAAAAGTTCACAGGCCAAGATTGACTCAGCCCAAGATGCCCTATTTTATGAGCCTTCTCTCATACTCTCCTTTCTTGTAACATCATAGCTCGAAATATGAATTGTCCTCTGCAGGAAAATAATATTCCCTTTCCCCAAAAAAGTGTTCAATACCTCTATTTTCTCTATTACCATTCTTTCCATGTTGGTGGAGGGGGTCATTTACTTAGTGCCAATTAATATATAAAATTAACTACCAGTTAGCAGTGGATTAGTGAGTATTATCAGTGGAATAGATCATCTGTCCAAATTAATTATCACTGTCAACAAGACCTGATGAATACATCATTCCTTAATCTGTAGGAAATACTCTAACAGAAGGCAAAAATTGCAAAACTGGAATGGGGCCAGTGGGAACACACAACTTTCTAGAAAACCTTGACTGTACCACAGACAGGCCACTGTATATGGGTAGAGTGTAAGTGTTATGGTTTGGAGTGTAAGTGTACCCCAAAGGGTCAAATGCCAAAGGTTTGAGCTACTGAGAGGTGGTGGATTCTTTGTCAGTGGCTTCCAGCAGAAGGAAGCGAGAGAACTGAGGGTGTCCTCAGAGGAAGTCCCTCCCTCTCTCTTTCTTTCACTTCTTGTCCACTGGAAGGTAGATTGCCTGCCCCACAGTGCACTTCCAAAGTACCAGAAATGAATGACCATGCACTGAACCTCTGGAACCATGAGCCAAAGTAAATACTTCTCCCTTTAAGTTGTTCATCTCAGGCATTTGCACAGCAATGGAAAGCTGATTAATAGAACAGGGAGCATATAAGAGAAAGAAAAAACTTGTCCTGATAGATTTGCAGTACAGTTGAAGAGACAGACTCCAGGTAAAATTTTTAAAAAGCTTTCATAATAGTATAAATTAAGACAACAATGCAAATGTATCAATTACGAGATCTTTCCCTCCTTGTTTCCATTGTATTTCTAAGTCTCATCTGATATAACCTGTGCCTTGTAGTTTAAGAAATAGAAGATTTGGCCTGAACAGCAAAAGAAATGGCCTGTAAGAGAGCAAATCCATTCCTGCCTTCTCTACTCCCACACTGTTCCAGTCTCTGAAACTCGGGACTTTTGAGAGCTGTATGACAGCATACTGTGGTCTTCAAGCATGAGCCTCACCCTTCTCTGAACATCTTTGCCTTCCTCTGAGACAGGTAACCCTTGACATCCCAAAAAGAACGCTAAGCCCAGAATCGAAGGCATTGGTTAAAATTCCAGCCCAGTATCTATGAAATCCTCTCTTGGGCTTGATAAAAGAGATTGTAAATATATGGACTTCATAAAGTCTGGTTTGCATGCTGTCGTGGGAGGCTGGGTCAGCAGGAATGAAACAAATAATTAAGAATGGAAGTTTCCAATAGTCAAAGGAGTGGCGCGGTAATAGCACAGCCCCAGTTCAAATGCCATGAGGAGATTGTTTAATACTTCAAAGTTACAGATAACTCTCAGTGTTATCTGTAACATGGAATTTGTTTCAGAAAACATTCACTCAGAGTGTGTCGAGGAGAACAGATGACCCAGCAGCGCTCAAAG
Source organism: Octodon degus (assembly GCF_000260255.1). Taxonomy (NCBI): domain Eukaryota; kingdom Metazoa; phylum Chordata; class Mammalia; order Rodentia; family Octodontidae; genus Octodon; species Octodon degus. Next base: position 33,170,611 of record NW_004524577.1, on the reverse strand, counting down.
AGAATGGTTGGGTGCACATTCATGGCAGCTATTCCCTGTATCAGAGTAGATCAGATCCATTTGTTTCCTCCATCAATAAATATTCTATTAAGTTTCTAATACGTGGTCAGATGCTTCAGTTAGCACTGGTGACAAACACTGGGTCTGTGCACTATTCATTACTTGCTAGCCATTCTTTGCAAATTACCTCTCTTCTAGTGATTTTCTTTCCCTCCCTTTTGAAAATAGTTAAGGATATGTGTCATGTTTGCTTGTTTAAACTTTATCTATTTGCAGCATTTTGGGATGAAGCCCAACCCTCCGTGGGCTTTGTTAGGCATCAAAATTCCCACAGTGGGTGTTCTTTCAAGGCACCTAAGTCAGCCCAGTCTGTGAAATTCTGTCTTGGGCTTGATAGAAGAGATTTTAAATATATGGAGTTCATAAAGTCTGGTTTGCAGGCAGTCGTGGGAGGCTGGGTCAGTAGGAATGAAACAAATAACTAAGAGTGGAAGTTTCCAGGACTCAAAGGAGTGTAGTGTTAAGAGCACGTAATGATAGTGAGAAACCACACACAGAGCACCCCGACTGTTCTGCCTCTTCCTCTGCCACCCAAACGTGTCCCTCCTCATCCTGTAGCCACTGAAAACCAAACACATAACAGGTTCCTCTCTGGTCAGTAATCCCTGCTCAATTCAGTCCTTTATTATAACCAAATAAAGGCAGATAAATTTCTTTGAGGTTTAGATAGAAAGAGTAAATTTCTAGTAGACAATTAATTCCCCCAAGCAGTGTGATATAGTGTGAGTTTTATCGTAACCAGTGGGTAATAGCAGATGGGCGCTTGAGGGGTCCCTTTACACTAATTTCAGAGCAATCCTTTATTGTCTGTTATAACACAACAGCCACAGCTCTTCACATCCCAAGAAAGCTAATGTATCCACCAGCATAGAAGAGGGTTTTGTAAACATTTTCTGGCAGAACTTTTGGGAAATCATTTGCTATCTCATGATTAGTTCCTAGTGGCTCCTCTCTTTCCTAATTTACATTAATATTATTATCATTATTCATATTTTAGTACAGGGTCTACAACGTCTCACTACGTAGATTGGACTCGTGATCCACCTCTGTTCAGCCTCCCAAGACCTGGGATTACAGGCATCATTACTCCCAGTCTCAGCATGCCCTGAGGGTGGGGCCAGCATGGCACACCAGGGATCGAACACCAGCTGCCGCATCTGCCTATGCAGGCACTTTAATCTGCTGAGCTATTAGGGTAATTTACATTAATATTAGAAGAATAGGGCTTTGCCAGATAGCTCAGTTGTTTAAAGTGCTGCTTGGGCAAAAACAGACGCATATTCCCAGCTACAGAAGTTGCACCAGCCCTGCCCTTAAGGCACTCTGATGCAGCCAAAAAAAAAAAAAAAAAAAAATCCTTCTCAAATTTGGACCAGCCAAATAGCTCAGTGGATTGAAGCAGTTGCAAGCAAGTACAAGGGTCAGGGGTTGATTCCCGGGCCTACCGTGCCAGCCCCGCCCCCAGGGCACACTGAGACTGTGATTGAGACTGGGTGTGGTGGCGCACACCTGTAATCCCAGCACTTGGGAGGCTGTAAACAGGTAGATCACTAGAGTCTGATCTAGTACTGAGACCCTGAACACCCTGTAAACCCTTCCCTAAAATACAAACAAAAAAATAATAACAATAAGTACTCTTTTTTTAAAAAGGTGAAAATGTACAAAATAGTATAATTTTTCAGCTTCTCTTTTCAAATATTCATCTTTTCCATAGGATGAGGAGAGAAAAAAGAAAGGAACTAGACCTGTGAGGAAGTACAGAGTTGAAGGAAACCCCTCCAAATTTGAGAAGGATTTTTTTTTTTTTTTTTTGGCTGCATCAGAGTGCCTTAAGGGCAGGTGCCCTGGTCAGCACAGGCATGGAGTTGGGGGCTGCCACATTATGTGACCCTATTCATCTGCTCTGTGAAATGCCCTCTAAGATTGCGTATTACACCTCCAGTGTACTATATGCACAGTGGCCCTGTCTACAGGGTATCTGCATGGGAAAGGACGGTTCCTAGCCCGGGGAAATACTCTGATGCCTACAACTGTGAGCTAGTTCCATCCTAAGAAGCCAAAGGGGTGTTTTCTGACTGTCATAATTACTCCGAAAGTTCCATAAATAGGAGTATCTGAGAATTGTAAAGGATTTGATTCTGTAATCACAAGAGAGGAAAATCTTTCCATTTGACTGATCTTCAGACAAACAAAGCCACAGCAGGGATTGACTAAGAAAACAGATTTCCTATCTTCACACCCACACACCTGGTGAAGCAGATCAGCAAGCAAAGAAAACATTCACCAAATGTCCATCAGGGAAGCAGTCTCCCCTTTGGATGATTTTAAAACCATTAGGCAGTATAGTTTGCTTTTGTTTCAACCTTAAAAATTCAGTTGTTCCCTTCAAAATTTGGTGTTTAAGGACCAGGAAGTTGGACAGGAGGACAAAGGATTTCTATCTGGCCAGATAAAGGAGACTGTGTAACCTCACTTGGACGACCAAGCTTCATTCATGGATGAAGTTTTTAACCCAAGTACTTCACAATGTCATAGAAAGCCCGCTTTGGGAAGATGTTAAAAGCAGGATCTTTGAAAAGCTGCCATGAAAAGGGCAGGGCCACTTTAGAGCTAATTAGTCTTAATCTGGGTGCTTGGGAGCATCCTTCTTCTTCCCTCCCTAGGCCAGTCCTCTTTGTGGTCAGCATGTTGAGTTGTGCAATACATATGCAGTGACAACCTCCTTCTAGGCCACATCTGGGCACCCCAAGCCTGGAATCCCTTGTCCCAAGTG
>NW_004524577.1:33165467-33167678 GCF_000260255.1 Octodon degus | reverse complement strand
TTTACCAGAGTAACTTAGAACAAAATCGTGGTCTTATGAGACCTGACAGCATCTCGTGGAACAGAACAGTATTAGTCCATAAATTTAAGGTAGACACAAAGACGCCTGCTTGCACACAGAAGAAAGCAGCTTGCTACAGAAAAATCTTAGCCCTATTTTGCCCATAAACACTTCTTGGTAATCACGCCAGTGGGAGGCTCAGGCTGTGTGAAAGGTTTTCCTGATTCTTGTGCAGCCAGGCAGACAAAGATGTCCTTTCCTTGTGTTTCCTCCACCCTCCCTCCATCCGCGAACTCATCCTCCACTCCCCGAGATCTCTTCTCTGACTTACCTTGAGCAGAAAAATCTGGAAAGGGAGAGTGACTTCAGGGGAGCCAGCACCAGAATTCGGCCAAGGAAAACGAAATCTTAGTTGCTGCCAACAACACAAATCTCTGACATTCGATAGCAGGAAAAAAGGAGAGCTAACAGCCCATCTAATCTTAGCACTTCACGGCAGATATCTTAATGAAAACAATTCAAGCCCCTGACGCAACAGAAGGTGGCCTTTGCATAATGTTTAGTTTCTAATGTCTCCAAAAGGTATCTGATATTTATTTATGATCCAACTATATTAAGCCTGGAATGGAAAAGCTTCTAGAATTACCAAAGAGCCTCTATAGAACTGCCTCAATAATTATTAGCAAGCAAGTTAGCAAAACACATTTTTAGGCCCTACTTAGGGGGTTCTGGTCATTGTTCTCCCCCAAGCCCCACACACCGCCTCGTGAAAATGTATTTTAAAAGATTTTAACAGAGAAACTGCTAATTTGCTTATCCTAATCTCTGGAGCCCATTGTTAAAGATCGCTTGGGAAAAGGTCCTAAAAGGTTTTGTAAAACCAGAAATTCAAGCACAAAAATCCTAGGGCTAGTAAGCAGTTTTCATTTGGTGATTTGAAAGAAACAAGTCTCTCATAAATGGAACTGGAAAGTAAGAAATCATTACTCTTGCTAATCATAATAAAAGAAACTAAAGTAAAATCTTGTTTAACTGCAATCTAAACAATCAGAAGTTCACATACCTAATTTTTAAGCCGCCCTTTATGAAAGACAGACAAATGAAATATAAATAAGCTTATTCCAAGGCTTATTTTTTTAAAGGAGTGGTTAGAATATGTTCAGTAGTCACTTGTCCCAATATTACACTTATGTATCTGCACCAAAAATGGCAGCGTTGCCAGGTGTGGCGGTCCACGCCTGTAATCTCTGAACTCAGGTGGCTGAGGCAGGAGGATCCCTGCAAGTTCAAGGCCAACATGGGTTACAAACTGAGTTCAAGGCAAGCTTAAACTGCAGAGCGAAACATTGTCTCAAAAATAAAAGACAAAAAAAAGGTAAAGTGGTGATCAACAGTCGTATTATAAACAGTGACAGTGCATGTTCTCAAAGTACAGGAAGGTCCAGAAGTAAACAGCAATGTGACGTTCCTGCTGTATAAAAGAAATCATACGACCCTTTCAATATTTGAACTGCTAGGCAATGACATCTATAGTTTTACGTTGTCCTTTTTTTAATTTCATAGAAATAAATATGACACTTTAATATGTAAATATAGTAATTAGCTGATACTGTTATTTATATGTCTTAAGTTATAGCTGCGTCACTGAAAATGTTTAAAGGTACTTTCTTCACATTGCCTGGGTTAATGCTTTCTAAGGTTTATATACATCAGATGTGTATTTTTGGTTGGCATAAGCTACTACTGCAATTTTTTTGTTCATAAAGAATTTTCTCATGGAATGGTAACTTCTCAAGGATTATGAATAAATACATTTTTACATTAAAAAAATAGTCGTATTATAATGTTAGTATTAATTGTGTTTTATTATTCTCTAATTCTTCAAAAAGTATTTCCCCCAATTTGATGTAAAATCTAATGCCAAGTTAACAACAATGTATAATTTTTAATTAACCCATCTCTAGCCTAGTTTGGATACATGGAATTTACAACAAAGTGAAGAATGAAGGGCCGGGGGCCGGGGAGATGGCTCAGTGGAATAAGTGCTTTCCTGGCAAGTGCAAGGGACTGAGTTCAATCCCTGGTTCTGAAAAAAAAAAAAAAAAGAAAAAAAGAAAGACAGACAGACAGACAGACAGAAAGACCACCCATTATTTTACAATGAGAAGATGTGGACAGAAGCCATTAAAATAGCAACTTTAAGGGCCGGCC
>NW_004524577.1:33160553-33165367 GCF_000260255.1 Octodon degus | reverse complement strand
AAGGGTCAGGGGTTGATTCCCGGGCCTACCGTGCCAGCCCCGCCCCCAGGGCACACTGAGACTGTGATTGAGACTGGGTGTGGTGGCGCACACCTGTAATCCCAGCACTTGGGAGGCTGTAAACAGGTAGATCACTAGAGTCTGATCTAGTACTGAGACCCTGAACACCCTGTAAACCCTTCCCTAAAATACAAACAAAAAAATAATAACAATAAGTACTCTTTTTTTAAAAAGGTGAAAATGTACAAAATAGTATGATATTTCAGCTTCTCTTTTCAAATATTCATCTTTTCCATAGGATGAGGAGAGAAAAAAGAAAGGAACTAGACCTGTGAGGAAGTACAGAGTTGAAGGAAACCCCTCCAAATTTGAGAAGGATTTTTTTTTTTTTTTTTTGGCTGCATCAGAGTGCCTTAAGGGCAGGTGCCCTGGTCAGCACAGGCATGGAGTTGGGGGCTGCCACATTATGTGACCCTATTCATCTGCTCTGTGAAATGCCCTCTAAGATTGCATATTACACCTCCAGTGTACTATATGCACAGTGGCCCTGTCTACAGGGTATCTGCATGGGAAAGGACGGTTCCTAGCCCGGGGAAATACTCTGATGCCTACAACTGTGAGCTAGTTCCATCCTAAGAAGCCAAAGGGGTGTTTTCTGACTGTCATAATTACTCCGAAAGTTCCATAAATAGGAGTATCTGAGAATTGTAAAGGATTTGATTCTGTAATCACAAGAGAGGAAAATCTTTCCATTTGACTGATCTTCAGACAAACAAAGCCACAGCAGGGATTGACTAAGAAAACAGATTTCCTATCTTCACACCCACACACCTGGTGAAGCAGATCAGCAAGCAAAGAAAACATTCACCAAATGTCCATCAGGGAAGCAGTCTCCCCTTTGGATGATTTTAAAACCATTAGGCAGTATAGTTTGCTTTTGTTTCAACCTTAAAAATTCAGTTGTTCCCTTCAAAATTTGGTGTTTAAGGACCAGGAAGTTGGACAGGAGGACAAAGGATTTCTATCTGGCCAGATAAAGGAGACTGTGTAACCTCACTTGGACGACCAAGCTTCATTCATGGATGAAGTTTTTAACCCAAGTACTTCACAATGTCATAGAAAGCCCACTTTGGGAAGATGTTAAAAGCAGGATCTTTGAAAAGCTGCCATGAAAAGGGCAGGGCCACTTTAGAGCTAATTAATCTTAATCTGGGTGCTTGGGAGCATCCTTCTTCTTCCCTCCCTAGGCCAGTCCTCTTTGTGGTCAGCATGTTGAGTTGTGCAATACATATGCAGTGACAACCTCCTTCTAGGCCACATCTGGGCACCCCAAGCCTGGAATCCCTTGTCCCAAGTGGTCCAAAGCCAGCTTCCAGGGCATGTGTGACTCTTTACCCTCCCGAGGGAAGAAGACCCCACATAGACAGTGTGTGCACCCAGCCCTGAAGGTGGCCACAAGCAGTCGCTGGACTGTGGGTGTGCATAAAGACAGGTAAGCAGGCTGGATGTCCGTGCACATGCCAGGGGTTCTTCCAGTCACTGGTGGAGCTAAGGCAAGAAAAGAAAGCACAAGGCTGCAGGATAGGAGGGTCTCTTATCCTGGACTCATGGATGTTAGAGACAGGCCTGCAGTGGAATAAATTAATGATCCAAATGAGGAATTTAGTAATATCAAGAAATATTTAGCCATGATATGCATAGGAACCACTTAATTTATTATCCAAATCATGTTGAGCATGGAGGGAAGTTTAACTGGATGGATACCAGCTCAACAGGCAAGATCAGGTCTTCTCTGTAAATTGGGATGTAAAGCCAACCCAGCCACCCCAAACTGTGGACTTCCTTTATAAGATGCCTCGCTATTACTGAGCCCACAGCCCCATGGAGAACTGCTATCCACTAGCAGACAGGGATTTTTCCCCCCACTAGTTTTTTTTTTCCCCCTCTCTGTAGAGTGTGTTTATATTTGGTGCACCCAAGAGGTAAACAAAGCCTCATTCTTGTCATGTACAGCGGATTCTGGACATGTAACAGAACCAGCTTCTGTGGTTTTCTTCAAAGCTTGTTCAGTCTATTAAATTTGCAGCTTGGCATCCTAAATAAAGGGCATAGAAAATGAGAAACCTAAAACACCAGAGAACCGTGCAAAACACACCAAAGTAGGTTGTATATGAGTGCAGAAGGTAGAAAATCAAAGTCAAATAGGAAGCAGCACTTGAAAAGCGTTGCACATGGGCTTTCCTAGAGCCAAGCAGCCCTGAGCTCCTAAGTGTAGGATTGAGTCCAAACCAGCTGGCACTTTCCAGAACTGTGTGCCCTAAAGGAGGTAGTTTCTGGGAAGAGCTAAAGCCAAGAACTTGGAACTTGGTTAATGTGCCTTCTATCCTGCTTCTTAGCAAATTCCAGTAGTCCAAGCATATCTTATACTTTTTGAACAACACACTCCACACAGACATGCACACATGCTGTGTTCCTACAGTGCTTCTGGTCTGTCCAACCATCCACCAGCAGTGACAGCAGCGGTTCTCTAGCTGGCCCACACCTCAGTGTCACCTGGGGAGCTTCCCTAGTACGTGCATTCAAGCAGCACCTCACACAGCTTGACTCAGGAAGTCCCAAATGAGGCTGGGACATTTCTACCCTCAGTAAACACCCAGAAAACTCTGAAAGCAAAAGGTCTTGACCCCGATAGGAGTCTTACTAGAGCAACTGAGATCTGGGGACTCCATCCAACAAGGACACAGTCGCATCTTCATGCTCTGTTTGTCCCTGTCACTCCAACAGGGTCTTCCCAGAGCAATCTGAAGATGCACTACCCAACATCATGGTGACAGCACATTGGGAAAAACAATTGTCCTTTCCTTTCTGGCCAAGCTCCCACCCACTCCTCGTTCCAACATGCTCTGAAATGTCATTCTCTTTCATGAGAAACTATATGAATTTTATTAAGAAATAAAAGAATGAAGGGAAAAAATAAATAAAAGAATGAGGGGAAAAGATACATTTATGCATAATCATCATAGTTTGTATAATTGTACTGCTGATTTCTGCTGATCTATTAAAAGGCACATTTAATGCTCAACTTTTATTTCTTTTAGTTTTAACTTCTTATAACATTTTTTTTTACCAATATAGCAGGAAACCGAAATAACTAATTTATTAATCATTAATTATGCAATATAACAATTATCAAATTCCTATTACTTGGTTTAATGAAATTTTGTATCACTTCTAATATTTTTTTACCATTTTGTACTCTTTAAAAATAAAATAAAGAAAGAAATAAAATAAAAGTACACACATGAAACAAGTTTATAAAACTTTTGCAATAATCTATTGATTTTCACAGGTATCCTTTAGCTCTTAATCCAGTGATAAATCTACTCCCTTTGGATGAAATGATAACCCATGGGTCTCCTTTCTTCTCTTCCTCTTCCCACGTTACACATGTACACATACGTGCACGTGCACACACGCGCACACATGCACACAAACATACACACACGGAGGCCCACACACTATGATACATGAGCATTTGGTTAAACTCAGGATTCACAACGGACACAAGCTCCACCCTTCTAGAATAGTATATCAGTGTCACCAGGAAAACACAGAAATCCTCAATTTGCAAAAATGAGTCAAACATTTTCAAAGGGCAAGAAACACTGCTGACTTCCCCTTTGATTCATCCAGACCAGAGAAAATGATAGTAAACACCTTGAATTGTGGGTTTTGTAAATACTGTAGGATAATAAACAATAAGTGTAAATGTAAAATCAATTGACACTGGAGAATTAATGAAGTCAGTGAAATTAGAGAAATGTCACTGGGTGGGAATTCTTCCACATCAGTGGAGGATTCAGTCAGTACTGGATGTTATCACCACTGGCAGACCTGCAGGTAGCCAGCTGTTGACAGAGCCAAGGACATAAAAACAACTCTCCTCCTCCAGCACACCTCTGTAATTCAGTGATACCCAGCTTGGGGAGGTGACCTCCCTGTCTCCGGGACTATTCTCACAGACCTCAGAGGCAGAGCCTCTGTGGGAAAGCCTTCAGATCCCAACAGTCTAAAATGGCAGTCTTGTGTGACAACGGTTCCTCCTCGCTGAGGGAACATGGCAGCACTAGGCACCATATGATGACTTTCCACTCATCAAACTGACATGGCCTTTGATATCACACAGCTGTAAAAGTTGGAGATGAAAAGATCAGACTAGAATGAGGGAGATGCGCCCACGTGCTTCCTGTACTCCTGCTAGGCTGAAGAACTATCTGCTCACTGTGCTAGCTCTTAGCATACTGTTATTTTATTAAATTGAGCCTCATTATTCTTGCTTTACTGCTCTTTTCACTAAGCTCTGGATACTTTCCTAAGGTAGTTTAAAATGAGTCTAAATGCTTATCTTCAGCAATCATAAGCTATAAATAATTCCATTTACATAAACACAAATATGTCTTGAAATAGCTTGAAACAAAGTTTAACAGGTGTGCAGGATGAAATTCACACTGGTCTGTTTGAGATGATTCAGTTTACTTGTTGCTTTTACTTAATTATTTTTTATGCCAGGCCTGGTGACACACACTCAGAATTCAAGAAACTGAGGTAGAATGATTGCTGCGAGTTCAAGGGTAACCTGGGCTGCACAGCAAGTTGAAGGCCAGTCTTAAAAAAAATTAATTACTTTCTTACTATATACACTTTTCAAGTTTTGTTTTTTTTTCCAAAGTTTTATTGATGAACAGCAATGAGACAGTTTCAAATCAAATCAGAAGGACAGTTTCAACAAATAATACACTGCATATATTCTTCTT
>NW_004524577.1:33143977-33158868 GCF_000260255.1 Octodon degus | reverse complement strand
CTGTAGTTATAACCTTCACACGTACTGAAGTTCAGGTGGAGCTCTACAGAGTTTGGAGTTATCCAGCTGCGTCTGGCTTAGGTTTGGCTGCTGTGCTCAGCTCCTTCCCGCTGCGGACCTGGGCTAGGATTAAGTCTGGGGGTTCCCGGAACTCGGCAGAAATTCCTACTTAGCAGGAGGGGTGGGGCAGATAAGGTGGAGTGGTGGGGGGCGGCCCGAGGGGGTGGGAGAGGGTCAGGCCCACGCTGCGCCTGGGCTGGGACTGGTCCCGCCGGAACAGGGTAGCAGGAAGCTCTCCACACACTCACCGGACCTGGGCTAGGACTGGGTCTCCACTTTTCAAGTTTTGAAAAGGGGTTGGGTTAATATTGAAACCATTTACCAATGGATGCTATCAAGAGATATGATAATTACTATATTTCCAAGCTATATGGAAAAATAGCAAACATTACAAGTTGACAACACTTCTTTCGCTATTGTATTACCCACTGCTACATGCCATTGCCAAAATCCATCCACTTGGTGAGGGGAAACATTTGTCTATCAGCAGAAACAACATGAGCACAAGTGATAACTTACTCTTGAGCTAATCCCCTACTCACCTGCCTGTTGTTCAAGACCAATGCCTTCACAGACAAAGTAACTAGAGATTTCTCCTATCGATGAATTGAAAATGCATTTACTTAAAAGTTTCTCAATGTCACCATTGGCATTTGAGTTGTGTAGGTCTTTGGGCTTCTCCATTAAATGGAGACTATAGACTAAGAAGCAGGTATTAGATATGTCCCCTAAAAGGATTTAAATTGGCCTTACCAATCTCTCTGTGACTTCAACACGAGGTTTAGAAAGACATGTCTGCCTTCGCATCATATAGACGCTTTCTTCTAAATATCAATTGTTCTTTTATTCAGCACAAGAGAGAAGGTCCAGGTCAGAGGCACCTCACTGAAACAGAGATCACCGAGGCAGCTCTGTCTGCCCGCCACCACCATGCAGCAGTTTGCTGATTGTACTTTAGAGCCCAATATCACTCACTTTCTCTCATTTCAGAACCTGACAGTTTGAAATACCTCTTTCAATTACAACCTCAATTTTTCACATTTCCTTTTTTTCCCTTTTTCTTTTTTTTTTTTCAGAACCAGGGATTGAACTCAGGCCCTGCACTTGCCAGGCAAGTGCTTATTCTACTGAGCCATCTCCCTGGCCCCTTCTTTTTTTTTTTTTTTTTAATGTTTTTGGTACAGGGTCTCACTATACAGCTCAGACTCATAGTGATCCTATTTTCAGCCTCCCCAGCACTGGGATTATTACAGGTGTGCACCATTACACCCGGACTCTGACGTAGGCTGTGTGCCCGAGGGTGGGACCAGTGCAGCATGCAGTACCAGGGATCGAACCCCTGTCCCTGTGCTTGCCTAAGCAGGTGCTTAGTCCTCTGAGCTATCTCACTGGCCCAATTTTTCACATTTCTGTCCATCTCCACCAGCTGTACCACTTCTGCCCCTTCCTTGTCATTTCCAGCTAATTCTGCCCAGTCTTTCCTGCCCCGTCCATGGGCTATTTAAACTGGAATATGCATCCTCAGCCTCACCCCCACTGCACGCCCAACAAGACCATTGACCAATTAAATGCACCCATCAAGAATAGGGCCTCAGCATGGGAAAATGGGGCACATATTCTTTTGACATCATTTTACTCAATAATAAATAGCTGAATACTTCATTTTAAATTAAAACAAATGTAGATCCATAATGGAATTTTTAACTTTTAAAACACAACCTAGGGGGGCTGGGGAGATGGATCAATAGAATAAACGCTTCCCTGGCAAGTGCAAGGGCCTGAGTTCAATCCCCGGTTGGTTCCACCAAAAAAAATAAAAAAATAATAAAATACAACCTAGACATCTGCATCCTCAAACTTCAAATAGACTACTTTATACCATGGCCTCAAGTCTCAGAAATAAGCTTCATATTCTCAAATACTGATACTTCTAACTTCCTCAGCAAACAGTTGAGTTATATATTCTACAAAGATTAAGAAAGTTTTAAGCCAATCATTTCCAATTTCCCTTCCCCACGTTAAATATTCTAAATCACCACATAGTCTCTTCTTTCTTGAATGTGGAGCCCATGTTCTTTTCAAGGGCCACCCCTGTAGCCATGTTCCCACTCCTGACCTTGCCAGCCTGCTCTCTCCAGAGTCCCTATACTCCTACATCTTCACACTACTGCCTTTCTTTCCTACACAAGGACAATGGCTTCTGTTGGATCAAATTCTTTCATCATTCTGCTCCTCACAGTGTTATCCTTCTCTTCAATGCCAAACATCTTGAAAGTGTAGGAAAAGATGGGGCCCATAGGTAGGATTAGAATAGGTATGGGCTGTTTTAAAAGGTAGGAGAAAAGCAGCCTCTGTGACTATGAAAACAGGCAGCTTTGTGATTTTTTTGTTTGGTTTGAATTTTTTTAATAATTTTATTGAGAAACAATTAGCAATAAGACAGTTTCAAAACCAATTACTAGCACAGTTTTAATAATTAATATATTGCATAGTGTTGTCTTAGTGGTTACTCATTGTACAAGATGCAGACATGATATCCTATCCACAAGCACTATTAGAACAAATCTCTATTCAGTGATCCAAGAGAATACGGCTGTGTATCTATCCTATTTTGAACACACAGATTTTTTTACTTCTGAAGAACAAGCCTGCCACCCAGTGAAGAGATAACCTTAGGCCTGCTCACAAATCTGTTCCCTCCACCCATGTGGCTTAACCATCTTCAACTATTCCTAAACTGTGCCTTGTAACTACCTTGAGGAACTGTATGACACAACCCACACTCAGCAACAAGACTATTGGCCAATTAAATACAGACCCTCTGAGTCGGGGAAATGGTCCCTACCCCATAAAACAGGACCTCTGTCCTATATCCAGTGGTTCCCTTGTTCTGGAGCCCCTTCTCCAGATGGTTTTGTACCACTGTACCATTTCCTTCTACAATAAATTTACCTTCACTTTGGCAATAAATTTATTTTTGCTTCTGACCCCTGTTCTTCTATGTCAGACAGACAAGTTAGGCAAAGTCCGAGGGTGGGCTGCTGACCCCAGACCCACCAGACTCATCAAAAGAATAGTTTATACTAATGAGGTCCATTTCTTCTCTTCCTGTTCTCTTCTTATGCCCCTACAAATAGGCCTCCACCCTCAATCAAGCCAATGAGCCCATTCTCGCAAAGGTCATTAGGGACCCACGCATCATTACCCAGGTCTCTACTCTGAATTTGTCCTCCTTTGACTCCCAAAGAGCAGGCAAATCCTCCTTAGACTCTTCCTTTCCTGCACTCCACCCTCTCCTGTGGTCTCTTCTGGCTGCTCCTTCTCTGTTGGAGGCCATTAACTGGTATCCATTCTATTCCCCTGCTGAGTCAAGTTTATGGCCCTTCTCACCTTGCCCATTCCCTGTGAATCACGTGCTATGCCCCAGGGGTTGCACCCTCCCCGTTGCCTAGATACCTGCTGACCCCAAGAGCCAAGACTTCCTCATTCCATCACCCCCTATATATGCCCAGAACCTCCCTTAAATAAACGAGGCTTGATCAGAATCTTTGTCTTGCCTCCATTTCTCAGGTCTCCTGTCCTTTGTCCCCTCTTCAATTCCCCGCTCCTCCCCCAGGTGACCTTTGTTGACTGACCCGCTGGTTCGGGACACTTCTCTTTCTCACCCACCAGTTCCCCGTCATCCACACACCCCACAGGCAGTATCCTCAGTGCTCCATCTCTTCTCCTCCAACTTTTCTCTTACCATGTCATCAATACTCATCATGATATACACAGTTCAGATCCAGAGCGTCGAGCCCAGTGTTGAGACAGGGGCCCTTCCCTACTGCCCTTGAGTATGCGGAGTCTCTCCTAAAGAACAAGAGGAGAGTTTTCCACACCAGCTGTTACAAGACCTTAGGCAAACCATGTAACATCTGAGTCCCAGCTGATAATGATGATAATAAGGATAATAATAGCAATAATGATAATAGCATTTTATCTCATAGAGATGGTGGTCATGATTTAGTGACAAAGAAATAGAAAAAAAAAAACAATGTATTTATTTAGAGTCAACAAATACCAATAACTCTTATAGCACTGAGAGGCTTGTAATGTATCAATTTGTCAACAATGACTCATTTTATCTATGCAAGCATCCTGTGTAGTAAATAATACTATGAACTCCATTTCACAGATGAGAAAATCAAGGCAATAGGTAACTTTCTTAGATCATATAACTAGTAAATGGTAAAGACTGATTCCAACCTAGGCAGTCTAACCCAAACTTTATACTCTTGAACACCACTCAAAGGTGTCAATAATTACACTGGCTTTCTCGCTTTTAAAGCAGTTAAAAAAAAACACTAATTATTATTATGAAATGAAAACTCGAAAACATAAAAACATGCTTACACTTGAACTCTTTCCTGAGAACTACATTAAAGTATCATTAACCCTGTGAACTATAAACTACAACTGCTTGCCAGCTTCACCTTCGGCTTCTTCTAACTTAGATAAAATACTGCTGCTAAATCCTATCACTTCCATCTCTAAAAGGCGGTATAGCCCCATGGCTGCTGCCTCAATTCTGGCTTATCTGAATGACCTCTACATCAAGGAGGAAAGAAGATGCAAGTGGAGGGAAAAGGAAGGGAGGGAAGAGGAGGGCCAGCAGGAGAAGGAAGATATGAAATCTGAATAAAGTCTACAAATTGAGCAATGTTTATAGAGTACATTTCCTTATTTTGATACTTGCACCAACTTACATAAAAAGAAGTATTTTTTTTTTTCAGGAAAGACACTCTAAATATTTTTTAGGAAATATAGGGACAAAGAGGCATGATGTTGGGCCTGGTTATAGCTCAGTGGTATAAGCGCCTGCCTGGCAAGCACAAGGTCCCAAGTTCAATCCCCCGTGCTGAAAAAAAAAAAAAAAAAAAAAGAGGTATGATGTTTCTCACTTATTCTCAAGTGGTTAAGAAAAAACACTTTTAATAATATCTAAGTGTCAGACAACAAAAGAATGACACAACTACAAAGCCAACCACTCTCCCTTGGCCCCAGGTACACACAGTTCTGGCCGTGGTGCTGTCTGGCCATGCCGCCCCCCAGGGGCCCTCCCTCACCAGGGGCTCAGAGGCTCACATGCCACCTCACAAACACTGCTCACTGGCTGCAAGATAAGCTCTCCCTCCTTTTCCTTCCAACGTCATGCTTCTCCAAGGCAGGCACGGCACCACATCTAATAGCTTGCCCATCTCTGAAGAGGCTGTTCCGCTGCTAGAATTTTCTTGCTTCTAAACATACACACAGACATCTCATCCTTCCCTCAAAGCCTCATTTCAATCAATCCCACTTCTTCCAAATAGCTTCCCAGCCACACCGGTTCTCCCTTCCCAAAGATAAGTGTCAATCTGTGCATTTGGGTTACTGACTCAATCTGCCTGAACCATAACAAAATACTGTAGACTGGCTAATTTATTAGCGACAACAGCTTATTGCTTACAGTTCTGGAAGCTGAAAACCCAACACTAAGCAGATTTGCTATCTGGCAAGGTCTTTTGCTTATAGAAAGTGGTTCCATGTATCTCCACACGGTAGAAGGGCAAGAGTGGCTAACACGTTCCTCTGGGTCTCTTTTATTCTTTCTTTCTTTATTTATTTATTTTTGAGACAAAGCCTGGCTATGTAATACAGGATGACCTTGAACCCTCAGTAATCCAGATGACAGGCATGTACCACCACATCTGGGCTCAGGCTTCTTTTTAAAAGGTACTGATCCCGTTCATGAAGATAGAGCACTTGGGACTGAATCATCTCCCAAAGGTTCCATTCGAACATCACCACACCTGGGATTAAGTTTCAACAGATGAATTTGATGGAAGAGGGAACAAATATGCACCGCTGTATTAGAAATTTCATTCTAATAAAGACTCGGGGGCTGGGGATTTGGCTCAGAGGTAGAATGCTTGCCTAGCAAGCTGGAAGCCCTGGGTTTGGTCCGTGGCACCAAAAACAAACAAACAAACAAACAAACAAACAAACCCTCCCCTAATAAAGACTCAGTTTTCAGAGGCTTGGGAATAACATAGTTCTCATCCTTATACTCTCACTGCACCTTATATAATTGTGTAGAGATTTTTTTTTTCCTCATAATTCAAATGCTCAGCACAGCCAAGGCTGGTAGAGGGTATGTGCAGTTATTTGGATGCGCACCCTGCTTTCCACCCATCACACTTCTACCAGGACAGGCAGAGGAGTCGGACTTTTGCCAGGGTCTCTCCGTCTCTCCCCTAGAGCAACGATCCTGTAGGTAACTCCTGGCCTTTTCCAGGAGTCCTTTGTGTGCCTTGCCCTGCCTACCTCGCATCTCCTCACGTGCTCCATCCCAAGTGCCAGAGTGCGCCAGGCTTCCCCCACTGCACGTGAGCATGCTAGAGTTTCACCCAGAAATCTACTGGCTTTTCCTGAATGGCTTTGCTTCCAATATTGTTAATTTGGAAGGGTGTGGGGTGCTGTGTTAGGTACTAAAACTGGGGCCTGCATACTAGGCAAGCACTCTACCACTGAACTATACTACCAGCCTCTGATTTTTTTAAGTAATGAGAATTTAAGCCTTTCAAAACTAAAAACTCATCAATAAGAGTCTTTTTTAACTTCTTAGAAAATTCTAGACAGAAAACAAAACCCAGATGCTCAGGAGAAGTGGAAACACAATTCCATTTGCTTTCGTGTCTTCTTTCCCCTAGAGCCACTCTACCCAAGTGTCCTATCTCTTTCCCTCTAATGCACGTGATTTTTTTTTTCTTTGTTGGTCTCTTCCTTATACTAATGGAAACCAAGGCTCATGGAGGATGGAGTCGTTCGCCTACAGTTATGTGTCCTAGAGGGGCTCTAAGTTGCCAGCAAATTCATTTACTCCATAACTGAAACACAAGTTAGTGACTCTGTGTGTAGCCACAGAAGAGGCTGAGACCCTTCCAGGAGAAGGCAAAGGATGGTAGAGTGCCAAGGGCTGGAGGCTGGGAAACCTGCACTTAGGGGACACAGGAAATCATTCCATGGGCTTTAAACCTGACTCTTCCATTACAGTTCCAACTGATTGCTTCTAAAATTCTTTTTTTTTTTTTGCGGAAGTGGGGATTGAACTCAGGCCTTTGTGCTGTCCAGGCAAGTGTCTATTTTACTGAGCTATTGCCCTGCTAAGGAAAACGGAAATGTATCACTTCCAAGAAAGACCTAAGCAAAAGATCTGTCCTTTTTCCTCACAGTCACTTGGCAGGTGTTAATGTTGCTCACATACCTGAGGAGCCACTCATGTGCAAAACTGACTGTCCCTGTTGGAAGAGCTCTACCAAAGCTATGCATTTCTATTATAACCTTGCAATATCTGAAAACTCAGAGACTTCCTACAAGGTTTTTTTATTTTCCATGAACTCTACTTTCCTCTTCTCTTAAATGAAAGTACTTCCTACATTTCATGGAGTTACAGTGAAAATTGAGTAAAGTCTCATCTATTAAGCATCTAATACAGAACCTCAAACCTAGTGAATAAGCAACACGCAGTAATATGCAATGATTACCACCCACTGTGCTTCAGCCACCCGAGATATTATCCCTTGCCCTCAGAACTAAACCTGATGAATAATTCTAAATCTAGTTACTCAAATGCAACTCTCAGGAGTTCTGCTACTTCTGCATCCAACTCCACACTACAGTCAATCTTCATTCTCATTCCAAATGATAACTCTAACACCACAATTTTTAGGTGCAAAGTTTATGTTCCTTAATGCACAGTAGACTCACAATTAACTACAAAAGTCCAACAATCCATTCACATGATGTAGCACCTCTACTGAACACATGTATCGCCAGAAGTGTGCTCGGTCTGATCTGGAAAACACGATTCCATATGCTCAGCTTTGCAAAGTCAGTCACAGTACCTAAATGGTGTTTATTTAAGTAAAAATTTATTTAAGTAAACCCCATTGCAGAAGGCCCAGGGTCTGCTCATCACTGTGGATCTCCTAGCCCAGCTTCTCCCTCCAACACAGTTCTCAGAGCCTGCCAGCTCCTACATCTGTCTCGCTGTGGCTGTACATGCGGAGCCAGAAGTCAGATCGCATCTTCTCTGCCCTCACTGTAACAAGGATCACCACCATCCTGAAAATAAAAGCAGGATACACTCTGGTCTCCCTACATCGGCACTCCCTGCCTGACCTGGCCCCTGCTGCCTGCCCACCACATTTCTGTCTACCCTTCTTCTCACTGTAGTGTGACTGCAGAGGTGTTGAACACCTCCCCATGGTTTTCACATTGCCTAAGCCCCCTGCTCACAGCTCACTTTGCCCACATGGTCACAGCTCAGAGCAGAGGCCTTCCTTGAGCACGCCGCCAATGCGCACTTCCTCCTGACCTCCTTTCTGCTCACCTTATCTTGTCAGTCCCAGCACTATCAAGCATAAAATTATGTATTCATGCATTTATTGAATATCTGAGAGCCCAAGTAGATTGATTCTAAGTTTCAAGATGACCTCTATTGGCTTTAGCTGTACACTTTTGTTTTACTAATGCCCGAGATAGCATGGAGGCCACTAAACAAACATACATCAATTAAAGGTGCGAGTCAGCAGCAAAGGGGGACATTCCTTCCTTGAAATACACTCCATTGAGATGTCTCCCAGACAGAGCAGGTGGGCAGTAAGAAATGCAAAACTGAAATTTTGAATAGAAGAAAGCAAGAAGCCAGCAAGCGTGAAAGCAAGACTAAGAACCCAGAGAGTAGTGGTGGCAAATCTGTGGCTCACATACCGCAGGCGGCTGCTCACGGCACTGAAAGCTCTACAAGGGTCGCCCCCACTGCCACGCAGTCTTGAACCTGACGTTTCTCCGCATTGCCCCAAAATACGGGCATTGAATGAAGACAGAACAGCGCTCAGAGATTTAAAAAGGAATTAAAGGAAAAAAAAATGATATTATTCAAGACTTTGTAGTGCTTAATTTAGTTTAAAAAGAAGAGGAAGTGGGGGAGAAGTATGCAAGAGAGTTGGTATAGATCTTCATTTAATTACATTCAACCTCTCCTTCACCAACCTTCAGGCACTGGGAGGTAACCGAATAAAGTTTAAATTTTTGCTCTCAATTCAATCTATAGAAGTGATACAGAACAATACAACTACAGAAACAGAGGCTGCTAAGATGTAGAGAAAGTGAAATGACTTTTGATAGATTAAGTGTATTAATAGCCCCATGCATCCATATATATCCATACAGGACATATATGGGTACATATATATGGATATGCATAGATATATATATATATATATATATAGCCTTTGATCCACTGCACTGTGGTTCTCCACCATAACACTGAACTCCCACCATGTCTTCCTTTAGTAAGATGTTAGAAAATTTGACATAGACACCTGAAAAGTAGTTGCTACCTAGACTTTTACGGGATGGGACTTTGCCACTCGGGGCCCTTGACACCACCCCAAGAACAGCTAGACTGGCATGCTGAAGGAATGGGAGAAACATGTAAAAGGTGTTGAGCTTCCCAACCAAGGGCCATCTCAGACTGTCAACTACAATAATCACAGTCCGGTTTAGATAAGTACAACACCTTAGCTGCCAGGAGCATTCATGAAAAATATCCACTGATTGTTGTTTTAAGAGATAACATATTTTTGGAGAAGTCTGTTACACAGCAACAGCTGAGTAATACAACTTGAATTATTACCCTACAAATAACCAAGAGGTTTAAAAAGAAGGTTTGAGAGTGACCCTAAATTCAAATTCAGCACTATAACTTAAAAAATATTATCCTTTAAGTCTAAAGAATTAAAGAAAGAATTGCCTAAGCAAGCGAAGGTGAAATTTTCTGGTTACAATTTTTTAAAATCATTTGAAAACAACGGATATAAGGAAATAGATCCAACATAATTGCAATTCAAAGTCAAATCATTAATATTCACTTACGTTATGAAAGTGGGGTGGTCTTTTACCAGAATAAATGTCTTACACTGAGGCAACTGGGAGTTTCCTTTGTGGGCTCCAATAAAAACAAAGTGGAATCACAAGTGTTCTCTTCACCCTTCAATAAGTCCATGCCAGCTTTATCTCAGGAGAATTCTCACTTCTACAGCACTGGACAATTTGTGTTAAAGGAAACTATTCCTTTTGTCTTAAAAAAAAATTACAACTTTCCTGTCTACATACCAAATTTACCTACAGAAATGTAGGTATGAAAATAAAGCAGTAATAATTCGCTTCTGTCCCATCCTTCGTACCATCATAAGCTTTATCTTTTTTCCCATCCCATGGTTATCCTTCTTTCCTTTTCCTCTGCATGTGTCCAAGGAGTTGTGCACTAACACATAAACTTCCACATTAAGGAAGTGAATAACGAACCAGACACCCGAGAAGGACATATGCTGTATTGAGAGGCTTTCTCACCCCGCCTCCTTCACGCATACAGACTCATATTGAGCACAGCTGACAATTTTAGTTCATGCAGAATCCATATTATATCTTGTTCCATAAACATACACAGCTTTGTACAACAAGAAAGTGGGGCACATTGTGAACACCATTAAAGATCTAGGTAATAACAGGTATGTTCACAGTCTTCTTGTATGAGTATCATTTTATTCCCCTTTATTTGCTATGCAGAGCCTAAGTTCCTATCTCCCTTTTAGAAACAAAAAGAAAAAAGAAAAGAAAAGAAAAAACTGAGCCAGAGGATGGTAAAGGAACTGCCCTGAGGTTTACCTCTTGTAAAATGACTGAGTCAGAATTCAAACCCAAGTGCAAGGTCCTTGTGGACGGAAAGAGGGTGTCAAGGAAAAGGTAAAGAACAGAGATACAAGAAACAAAAGGATAAAATGGATAAGAGAAACAACAACAGGGCTACAATTAAGAAAAACATCAATAGAGGCCTTTGCATTGAACAACTATGTAAAAAACTCAACTACCAGCTGATAATTTCTAGAACATTCTACAAAACAAAACCGGAAGCTACACAATTTGACATCATGTCATGCACCGATAGCAGCAGAGCAACAGATTCCGACGTGAAGATTCCCACATGACTACTTGACAGTCACATTTCCACCTCGTGTTGGTGTTCTAAGTGTGTCTTTATGAGCTGCTGGTTCCTTATCCAACACAGGCAATTGCAACAAATTCTCATTTATCGAACATATATTTTAGGGATGTAGGGCTACCAGTAATTGAACGAGGAGGTTATCTGAGACTACTGAATATAGCAACCTCCATGTATGCCAAGCTTTGTCCAATTTAAATATCTAAGACAAGGCTTCCAAATGTTTTCTGTTTGGGGGGCCTGCCCATTAGCTCAGTTGTTTAAGTGCCTGCTTAAGCAAAGTAGTCAAGCTGAGAATTCTGTAGTTTGAACCCCATATCCTCATGCCTTACCAGACCTGCCCTAAGGCATCCTGAGCCAGAAAAAAAAAAAAATTCTTCCAAATGTTTTTTATTAAGGGTCAGATAGTAAATATTGTAGTTCTAGCAGGTCATATGATCTCTGTGGCAACTATTCATCTCCACCCTCAAATATAGGAGTAGTCACAGACAAGATGTAAATAAATAGGGGGTGCGCCAATAAAACTTTATTTGCAACACTAGATTTGACCCACCCACCGTAGTTTGCAAACCCCTACTCTGAAACACCATCACTATCCAGATGGGAAAAAAAAATAATGCTCTGATGTTGTCACTCTCAGGGGAGAAAGGAACAGGAGTCAAGGTCTAGTCCCTCATTTTACACCCTGCGGTGGACTAACATGGTCAACTTGAAACACCCAGCTTAACAGAGTCCAAACAATTCTGGGTGTAGAAGACCCACCTCAAGATTGTTTTGAGCAGCATAAAAGCAGAACTGGTGTGGGTGGGGCAGGTGGTGTGCTATTGATCCTCATGGAGAAGCATGTCATGCTGGTTTTCCTGATATGAACTCAGCTGTTATCTTTATAGGAGCTCAGTCACTGAGGATGGCACAGATTCTCTTTGGGGGAACTCTGGTCCTTCCTTTGAGCATCACTTCCTGCATCCAGTGCAAATCCCTTCCTTTGCTGACACAGATCCTTCATCCTGCTGGTGCAGACTTTCTAGCTTCCACTACTGACCTTTGGGCCTTCGCAATGCAGAAGCTTGATACAAACTTGCATGATACAGTCACGAGCTCCAGGCCTCCACTTGGACTTGTGGGAGATAGTGCCATGGGCTCTAGGTCTTCAACTCTACTCAGGCAGGACAGTGCTGTGGGATCCAGGCCTTCAGCTGGATTCTTAGGGTCTCTAGTGTGTGGACAGATCTCCAGCTCTCTTTGCATTTGACTCTTTGGGTGAATATTATAAAATAGTCATATAAAGTATGTCTCCTGCATTAAACTTATTCCCTTATAATCTCTGATTACCATATACCCAATTTTGAGAAAGTAGGCTTTTTCTTGCCTATAGCCTTGGGCAACATATTTGGAGATGGGAAGGGGATCTGAGGAACAAAAGACAGGAGAGGGCAGGGAAAGAAAGGAGAAATAAAAATGGTTAAGATATAGTCTGTGTACATACCGATTCCCCAAAATGAATATAATATGTATCCAAAACATACAGCAATAAAAAAATAATAAAATCTGAATTTTAAAGCAGGGTATTAACATAGACCAGTAGAGTAAAGGTCAAAATTCTTTAGAGCATAGTCAGAGTGCTGGAATAGCAGTGCATTTGGGCCAATTGATGTAGGAAAAAACATTCTTCCTGAAGCTCTTAATAGCATCTTAGTCATCTCCATATCACCTACCCAACGCCACTGCCTTTAGCATCCATTTTCCATGGATGATGATAACCTTAAATCTTAATGATGGCTGAATCACCAAAGGAAAGAATCTACTGAATCTTTTTAAGAGAGGAGAGTAGAGGAAGGTAGGGCCCCTTGGAAAAGACAAACAAAATTTACTAAATGTGGTAAGTTTTGAAAATAATTCAATAAGCTCAGATCTCAATTTGTGAAATAACATATTCCCTCGATAATAATCGGACAACAAAACACTGTTGAATTTAATGTTTAAATTCATTAAAACACTTCCTACAAGACATCCGTCATTTCAGGTATATTACATATTTAATTTCCACAACAATTTAATCAGGTAGGTACTATTATTATTCCATCATTCTGATAAGAAAATGGAGGTGCATGGAGATTCAATAATTTTGGTAGACGAACATAGCTACTAAGTGGCAGAGCTGGTATCCTTCCCCAGCAGTCTGGCTCTAGAGACCATGTGTTTATTACTGCTCTATGACGAAGCATTGCCTTATGTCCACATACAGATTGTTGGGTTAAACTGCCTGACTTCATAACATGGAAGATAATAAACTATATTTAAAATCTCTACCACATGTAATATAATCTTCAGAAGTCAAAGACTGAGACATGTCTCTATTATTTAACACCTCAGGACAAATATTGCATCTATTATTTTTTGTTCACTTCCAGAAAAATAAAATAATTGCTTCAGTATTAGATTGACACTTAACTCTTTACCAGTGTGGCATTTAAAGATGTTTTTGGAATGAGATGGGAGAATACACAAATATATGGAGTTATGGAAAAATTCATTTCAGGCACGTCTAGTTCAATCAGACAAATGTGACACTGGGAAATGAATTGGTTCTGTTTTCTGGGTCAGGACATGAAGATTACAGCAGATTTTATTTGTTGTCTTTATTTCTTAAATAGCTTGATGATAAATTTAGTTTATATGGAAGAAAAGCAATTTAGTTGTTAAAATAACTGAGGTTATGATTGGTTTAACACCCAACAAAAATATTTGAACATAATAGATCCAAGGCAAAAGATTAAAACCAGTTTATGTTGTTTTTACTAAAGAAAATTAAAAGTTTATAAATAGCAATAATCTGAAAAAATATTTTTGTTCACTAAGTAGGCGTTTGTGTTCTCGTATCTGTGACATAATATTTTTGTTAATCCCTGGAAGTCCAGAGTAGAGAAAAAATAGTTCCTAGAAAATAGAGAAGCCATGACCCAAGCTTCGGTTAATTCTACATTGTATTAACTCTATGCACAAGAGGATACCTGTAAAGCTGTGTATTTCCATTACAGAAATTTTCTCCAATAGGAATGCATCCAAAGCTCATTAAATAATCAGCTGTGGCAAGCGACTGAGTTTTGATTAACCACGTTATCACTCTCAATTTCTACTCTCTCCCCCTTTTCTAAAATTGCACAGCTAGGAGTTCACATAACCGGACACAGACAGGAGGGGTGAGTTGGAAAAACATCCCAGAAACAGTAGAGCAAGGAAATATTAAATTACAATCACTTCTGTAATCATAATGTCCAGTTATGTCATAATGGCCTCAGGAAGTTTTTAACACAGGAATTAAGAACAAATGTTTATATTTTAATTTATAAAGTGTGATCAACAAATATAGTATTCAATTTTTGTGAATTTATTACAGTAAAAGACGTATCACCACTAATCCTCCTCAAAACACTTTCCTCCGTATTGAACATAATTTTCCTGTCTCCTTGCCAATTCCTGAAGCAGCCCTGGAAGTCCTCTTTCACAAGTATCCTTAGCTGTGCTTTTGTGGCTACCCTGAGGTCTGAATAAATTTGAAATTTTTAGCTTTCATGGGTATTTTGACTTTGGGCAAGAACCAAAAACTGCACAGTGCCAGATCCAGTGAGCAAAGGTGGATGAGAATACCCGCGACTGGCCTGACAAACCTGCTTTTCTACTGGATGCTACTGGGCAAGGTATCTGCCACTTTTGCTCGTACCTCAGAAAGACATTTATGAGAGGG
>NW_004524577.1:33120071-33142592 GCF_000260255.1 Octodon degus | reverse complement strand
ACGTACTGTACCTGTGCCAACTCCCCATGATGATTGTAATCATGATGTACGAATGAAAATTTTTAAATACCCATTTTAGGCTTTAGCTGAGATTTCAGGTTGTTTATGGTATATCAGCTAACATTACGCAAGCTGATATACAGAAACTAATCAGAAAATCTAAAACCAAAATGTATTTTCTAGAAGGACAAAACTTTGCTCTTTGCTCTTTGATTTTACTGCATCACTGGATATCTTATATCTATTTCACATGTCTTTCATTAGAAGTCATATTAACAGATGACTGTCCTAACTGGAAAAGATATAGACATTCATTGATTTAAACAATTTTTAAGTACCTTATCTATTATGTAGTATGTAAGAAATACCTTAAAATAAGAGCAAAAATCTAGACTCTAGTCTCTGACAGAGTAGCCCTGGTTTTTCCACCAGGCTTATGTTCCAAGGTCCATAGCAGATGCCTCAAACTAAACACGGTCACAAACCTAATTTATACGTACACAATGTAATGTATTTTCCATCTTAGCAAAGCATACATCATGCATGCTGGCAGCAAGTACTACTATTTGAAATTTCAAAGCAAACCTAGCTCAAATTTCTTTCTTCCTTCCTCACAAGTTTATGGATACAAGATTAGTTCTTGCTATCACAGCAACTCCAACAGAGCTTCATTTCTTCTCCTTTTTCATTTCATTAAGAGCCTTTAGCTTTTCACTCATAGGAAGCACTTTATAGCCTCTCTTTGGCATATCCAAGTCACCAGTGCCATCACTGTTACACTTGGGGACCGTTACTAAGTAAAATAAGGGTCACTGGAACACAAGCACAACAATAACCACAACATTCACTTTATTCAAGACAGCCCCTAAGTAACATCTGGAAAAATAGCACATGCAGCATGGACACACTGAACCAAGAAACAACTCATGTCCTGGACAGGATGGAGCCAGAGAGCGTGAGATTCCGTCACAACACTCAGAGTAGGGCAAATTTAAAATTTATGAATGGTGTGTATCGGAAATTTCCCATTTAACATCCTCAGATCACAGTAAACTGCCAGTATATTAAGCCATAGAAATCAAAACCACAGAAACAGAAAGGGCTAGGTTTCTTTCTCAATTTTATTGTGTATAAAAATTAAGCCCAGTCACATCTAGAACCCACTGCTTCTTTATCTTCAAAATATGGTTACTTAAGGGTTCTAGCTCCTTGGGTGGGGGGGTTCCCTGCTTCAAAAATTATAATTGTATGAGAAGACTGATATATTTCTATGCAGTATTTCCTACCCATACCTCAAGTTTGTCCATTATTGCCATATTAAATACTTTTTAATAATTTTATTGAGAAACAAATAGCAATGAGACAGTTTCAAAACCAACTACTAGCACAGTTTCAATAACTAAAACAATGCATATTGTTGTCTTAGTGGTTATTCATTGTGCAAGATGCAGACATGATATGCTGTCCACAAACACTATTAGAACAAATCTCTCTATTCATTGAATTAAGAGAATGGAGCTGCATATCTATCGTAACTATTTTCAATATGCAGATACAAAATGGTGGTTCATGTGTATCCCCTTTTTTGTTTAGTTTTGTCAGAGAAGGGTATTCCACTGTCATTTAAATATTATAGGTGCATGAATTCAGCAAAATATTCCAATATAGCCCGGTAGCTCATAATAGTAGTGGATTTTCCTTAAGACTAGCAATGTCAGAAGTTATTGACTTGAGCCTTTTACAGCTCAGTATACTAATATGGATTTACTTTTTATACTTCATTTTAATATTTTTCTGCTGGATGGTTAAGACCAAGATAAAGCAAGACCTATATAACAAGAAATGTAGCATTTGTATCTGATAAGGTCAGTCAAATCCCCTCAAGATTTATCCTGTACTGCAGTTTGTAGATCCTTTGTCAGTGTCAGCCTTGTGGATGACACTGGTCACGGCCATTGCTTGACCAATTTGCTCTCTGTGAAAGCCTGAGAGAATGTTTTCTCTCCATGTGACTCTCCAAAGGCACATTCTACATCGTCAATCACTTTCCTCTATGACCCCAAAATCTCCTTTATCAGAAAATTTGGGACACAACTGAGTTATATGACATTACAGTATAGGTTCTCCTATGTCCTGAGTCTTCACTGACCTTCAAAGACTAGGGCCAAAATGTTGGCTGTCCTGGTAGCCCTTCTTTTTCTCTAATTTTTGGTCTGCAAACTTAGGTTGTTAACCCTCCAGAAGAGAAGCTTATTGTTATTATTCCACAACATAGACAGTTGAGCTTAACCTCACTATCTGGCTGAATATCAAATATCTTAGGCATAACATGGAACAGGTATTTTCCATCAAGTATTGATATGTTAGCCTTTAAGTCTTTACAGAATATGAAGAAAAAAATTAAAAATATAAAACAATATTTTTTAAAAAGGAATGACTAACTACATATTTTTATACAGAGGTTTAGAAATCTAACTCTGTACAGCATTGTAGCAGGACAGTCCTGTGACTTTTTTTTGTTGTTGTGTCTTGTTTTCATTTATTACCCTTTAAAAAAAAACCAAACATTTACTTGAGAGACAGTATAGCAGTAACTGGTATGTCATGACAAGCAGTACATATTTGGAAGACCAGAATGACAGGCATTCCAAGCATGACCCTACTATTACATATTGCTACCTTCAGTGCAGTTGCTTAGTTCACAAGTATTAGCATATAGAGTTAGTGAGGGAGAGAATCCTTCCAATTAACTGCTTGTTTCAAAAACCTGCTAAAGATTCTCAGGATCATTACCTTACTCATCGTGTACATATAAATGTGCCATATTAAATACTTTTGAGAAAAAAAAATAGCAATCTCAGAGTAAACCCCTCCTCCAGAATTATCTCAAAAGTTCTATAAACATGAAATGAATATCTACTAGGCTACAGTCTCCTTAAGGAAACATGGCTTATTTATCTGTGTTTCTAGATCTAACTTTTGACTTCTGCTGAACGAATGGTCTTATTAATAAGTAAAAAAGAATATTGTTCCCTGTAATTTTTAATGACTGAAGAAATCCTCTGTTCAGATCACTAAAGCACAAGAATGTCAGGACAATGGTCCCAGATCCAGTTTTCAAAATGTATTAGGAACCCAATTCTTTACATGTAAAGGTTTCCCTCACGAGTGACTGGGTGGGCTGGGCAAGATAAAAGCAGAAAAGGATCCATTATATTCTTAGATATTTTACTTGTTGTACTTCCATGATGAATTCCTCAATTTTTCAAGGGCTCTACAGGTGAAATGAGTGGCTTCCTTTAGTGTAACAAATACTATGGTTTAGGAGAACAAATGCATGACTGAGCAGCTCAAAACAATTGACATATAGGACACAGCTGTGGCCAATATTGCAAAGGGCAGGACGATCTTCCTCAGTATAACTGAAATAGCAGTTTCAAAACTGCTGACAGAACTTATTTTTATTTCTTCTTTTGAGACAGGGTCTCACTATGTAATCTAGCCTGGCCTAGAACTCTCTGAGTAGCTCAGCCTGGCCTAGAACTCCCACCCCTCTGACTCGGCCTCCCAGTGCTGAGATCACAGGCATATGCCATTGTGCCTGGCTCCTGACAGAATGCTCTGAATCCTTCAGAAAGTGGCTTTCATGTTCTAGGAGAACCTGGAAAACACAGCAACTGTGAGTCCCATCTCAAAACTGAAAAGTAAAGAAATGGGGCTGAAGCTCAGGGCAAAGGCCTGAATTCAACCCTAGTGCCACATGGTGGTGTGGGGAGGACTCGTCTCAGTGCAGTAAAGCTACTGGTATTAATTCTAAAGTAATAAACAGATAAAGACTGAGGGTGCAAAAGCTTCCATAACTTTTCAGTAACAAACAGTGAAGACTTGCTTCGCTCTAAAAGTATTCCTCATTTCTGGGAATGTATTTTTAGAAGGACTCTAACCCTCAGGTAGTGAGCTGCTGTAGCAATAATCGCGTCTTGTGTGTACTGGCTAGAAGGCTTCTCGTGACTGCCCTGACCTGCTTCCTTGGAAAAGTCCCAGTCTTCCAAAGAGCTTGATCTTCGCAGTGGGGCCACTTCGGAGGAGCTCCGATCTTCTCCGTGGAGCGCCGGTCTTCACAGTCAGTGTAGAAGGAGGAGAAAGGCTTGATGGACGCCGCAGCTGCTGCTCCTCCTCTGCACTTCATTGTTTTCTGCTGCCCTGAACTGCTGTCTTTTGCCTTGGAGCCAGCGGAGTATGAACTGAAGCCTGCACAACCGTGAGCTGAATAAACCCTTCCTTCCTTCATTTTGAGTGTTGGGTATTTGTCTCAGCAACAAGTAAAAAGTAACTAAGACAGAGGGGTATATTAAATCCTCTCGCAAACTCTCATTGCTATGCTAGTATCTGCTAATCCACTGAAATGGCAGAATTTTTCTCATTACTTTCAAGAGACAAAGACCCAGGCTTAGCGGTATTCTCTGACCTGAGGATGACTCCACTAATGCCAACGCTGGTTCACCAAGATGCAACGCTTCTTGCAATCAGAAGTGGGAGGACATAATTTTGCTGGTGCACAATATAACACGGCTTTATATCACCGCCTGACATTACATTAGTGAGGTGAAACCTGTGGTTATCTTGAAATTAAATGAGTGCCCCTCCTGAGCCAGTGAGGAGAGAATGACCCAAATCAAAATCATTAACTCCCACGAGGTGTGCCTTGGCTTGGCCAAGAGGGACAGTAGCTTCAGTCCGTTTGCATTGCTTTCTGGAAGCTGTTCTCAAGGAGGAAGAGCAACTCTTTAGAAAACACTGGCTACAGGTAAGTTTCCAGGCAGAATTAAGCAATGAGAGCTGTCCTATATTTAGCAAGGAAAAGATGTGTTAAGGAAGAGCTAGTTTTCCAAAAGTTTTCTAACTGGAAATACAATTGAAGAAGTAATACATTGTTTAACTTAGATTTATGGCACTGTATTTGCAGGTAGTGTTAACAGCTTCCAAATGCCAGTGTGTATTCATGGACACTTAGCAGCACTTCATGATGTCATATGTTGCTTCTCTGATACGTCTTTTGTCAAATCCATCTGGCTATGACAGGTAAGCATAGATTTTCAGATGCCTATCTACAAAAGCTTATCTTCTTAAGTCACACAAAATGACACAGGAAGGTAGAGAGAAGAAAGACCATCTGTCACTGTTTGGGTGATATTGTGCTTTTCCCATAGCTCACGATCCACTGTCCTCTGAACTCCTGACACCTCTAGATTCCTTTTCTTAATCTCTTGTCTTTGCAGAAGAAAGATACGTGATCCTGGCATCTCCAGGAGAACAGAAGAGATAAAGGACTCCAGGAAACCCTCATGCAGGATGCAAAGGTTCCTAGTATAGACTCACCAGAACCTGCAGACCTCCTGACCACCTGAATTCTATAGGCAGCTGATTACTATTGAATAATTAAGCACAAGTCATGTGCATTTTATCCATCTCAAAGAATACCCAATAAGATACTGTAAAGAAAGGGAAAGGTAGGAAGGAATCTAAGAGCTTCAGTAAGAGAGCTGCATCACCCCTAGGAAAAGAAGGGAAGCCCAGCTAAAAGCCAGCTCAGGGGAGGGAGATAGCTCAGTAGAATAAGCACTTGCCTAGCAAGTGCAAGGACC
Organism: Octodon degus; assembly: GCF_000260255.1. Taxonomy (NCBI): domain Eukaryota; kingdom Metazoa; phylum Chordata; class Mammalia; order Rodentia; family Octodontidae; genus Octodon; species Octodon degus. The sequence goes on along the minus strand of NW_004524577.1, from coordinate 33,136,947 downwards.
TGAGTTCAATACCTGGTTCTGAAAAAAAAAAAAACCTCAGTGGCTAGAGAGATAGCTCAGGGGTCTAAACTCCTGCTTGGCAAGTACAAAGACCCGAGTTCAATTCCAGGTGCTATCTACTGTGCCAGCCTTGGAATCCTGGGCATGCCGTACCAGCCACTGAAACCAGGCCTGGTGGCACACACCTGGAATCCCAGCACTGGAGAGGCTGTGACAGGAGGATCACTATGAGTCTGAACTGCGTAGTGAGACCCTGTAGCAAATAAATCAATAAATACATTTTTTTTTAAAGAATTGTAAAAAGCCAGTTCAGCAACGCAGCTTCTTGCCCACCACTTCTTGCTCCTTGGGGTCATGACCACCTGCAGAATAAGATCATACTTTTCTCACCGAAGAGTCCCTTTCTTCCACTAAGGCAGTTAGGGGTGGATAATTAAGGACCAGTCCGCCATCGTTATTAGCATCTATGGCTGTGGAAAATTAATAAATGAGCTCCCTGTTTCATCTCAACAAAGGAACTCACTACAGAGCATTTGCTCAGACAGTGTGTTGTCAAAAGGATACATTAAGCTTAGATTCCTTAAAGGCTATTTGTTTTATAAATATTTGGTTGATACATAGAAGGATTCCACGCCGATTACGTCTGTCTCTTTTTATGAACATCGTATACCGGTGCGAAACGAAAGGAGTCATATTTCAGAAAGCAAAACTATTGCTAACGATAAAACTTTGAATTCCTAGTGTGACCTAAAAATAAAATTTTACAAAAATGCAGCTAATATGTCTGTCCTATTGGCTAAATCGTGTTAATCATTTAAATAGGGGCAACCAAAATTAAACCGCTTTGAGTCTATTCATGTATTTCATAGGACCTGGCAAGTAGTGACTAGAGAAGGTTATATTTGCCACAGGAACTCATGATTTTAAAAATTCTCAAATGACTTGTTCTTGGGACTTATATGTACCACAAGGGTACACCTTTGAATCTGTTAGTCTAAAGAAAAAAATATTAGTTAAAATACAGCCTGAAAACCCAAAAATATAAGAAATGGTGGCTTGGCTGCATACTGTCTTGAAAAAAAAAATATATATATATATACATATATATATATATATATATATATATAAAATTTATTTGGGGGAATAAAAAATTATTTGCTCTAAGTTCATACCCAACAGCTCCATTATTTTTTATGACAGGCTAGGAGGAATCAGCAATGATTTAAAAGCAAAACATGAACTGATTACATTTACCAATTTATACTCAGTAGTAATTCTGTCAATAGAAGCTATAGAAGATAATAAGATGCTGATGTTTTCTAGTTTTCCATTTCAATCTGTTTCTGCTGCCTTCTAAACCTTGTTAACAATAGAAGTTACCCCCAGCAATTACATAAACCTAACAACAGCTTCCTGGGGTAATTTGATCTGTTCTTACCACAAATGTCAATCTGCACACTTTCTTCTGTTAGGGTTGTTTATCTGGGTGTATTTAACGTACTTCTTATAGGCTTCTCACAACAACTTTGTGGCTTTCCATTCGGCTGTCTACCACATAAGTAGAACCTTCACTGAAGAACAATTTTCCTACATTTGTATCTTTTCAGTTACTCATAGTGTAATGTCTCAGATTAGTTTCAGAATGCAGAAGTCTGCCTCTCCTGGGCTCGGATTGCTGGGAACCTGTGTCCTGGGATTCCATATCATTTGCTGCCCATTTTCCCCAGCTCTGGATGCTGGGGTAAGAAACTTTGAAGCCTACCTGGTTGGGGTGTTCGTTCACCTATGTTTTGACATTTGCTTAAGCATCCTGCTTAACCTGCCTGTTTTTGTACCTTTATCACTTTATAGACCCCATAAAACAAACAGGCCAGGCAAACGCATGGAACAGCCTCCTCGAAAATGCAGCTGGACCGTGATCCATGGCAAAACGCTGGAATACCTATGCCAGCTTCTGGAAGCTGGAAAATTCATCCCGTTGAACTTGATACATATACAACAGTAGCTTGAAAGCGAACCATCTGCTCATTCTGTCCTTTGTCCTTATAATCACTCCCTCCCAGGGCATGTAATTAATTTACTGAGCTTTAAAAAGAAAAAGTCAGGATTACTCACACAGTCCTGAAGATGCAATGTCAGCTCTTTAGGCCACAAACATCCAAGGGTGTGCTAGAACTCAGTGACAAGTACATAGGCACTAAGGCAGGAACTGGCAGGCCTCTGACTACACAAGTGTAGGATTCTTGCTTCTCTACTGCCGGGCTATAATCTATGAAACTGAGCCCAGATCCAGCCAATCAGTTTGCTCCTCATAACAAGTCTAACTGGCTTTGGAAAGCTGAAAGGGCTGCAGTGGAGCGGCATAGATAATATATACCACACAACAATCTGCTTATCTGGAATCACTCTGCCTGGAAAAGCCAGAAGGAATCACGGCTTCATTCTCCGAAGGAAGGAGGACCGGTGATCTGGCAAAACCACATCTGAACGTGGAACAAGAACGATCCTCCAGCCCAGCAGCCTCAAAGGTGCGGCATGAAAGGACTCGAGCTTTGCCGGGAACACAGGGGCAGCCCCAGCAGCCAAACCCGAGCAAACACTCGTCTTCCCTTTTTTTAGTTTTACTAGGAATAATGGTAAGTGAAAATGATACACATAATTTGCTTGGGCAAATAAACCGGCCTCTATTTGATTCTTCTTTTCTATGTTTTAAGTTTTTGTAGCACCATTCGTTATTAATTGTGAGTAGAGGGAAAGAAATTCACAACTAACATCTGCTGAACAAAAAAAAATCAAACATTCTCCAGAACAGCCTTAAAGCTACCTTTCCAGATGGGCAGCCTTTCCTGCCGGTCACAGACACAGAATAAGTGGAGCTGACAAGGAGTAGAGGGGAAAAATCCAACACTTTTCATATCCAGGAGAAAGCACTAAAGCAGACAGTCCATTGGGAAGAAGGGTTACTGCCTGGTTCAGCTGGCCATGGGCACTTAGGCCACGGAAGAATGTTCTGGAGTGGGAGGCTTGGGAAGGAATCCTCGGAATCAGGGGAGAGTCCACAGTTTTCCCAGGACCCATGTTTTACTTTTCTCTGCAGTATCTTTCTTACTTCCCATTGCGTCTGAAGCATTAGTTCTGCAAGCTACTTGTTACAGGATCCATCTAACTTTGTAGTTAATGAAGGGTCTACAGAAAATACTTTCCGTAGTTGCAGCCCCCAACACCACGCCCTTAACGTGCTTAACCTAGTGACAAATCCTTCCCAACCCTACAGCAAATTGTTTAACATATTTCGTAGAGTGTAACATGAGCAATGAAAAAAATCTCTGCGTCAACTTTTAAATAACGAAATCAATCATTACGCTTTCAAAGTGACAACAGAAGTTACACAACATTCAGCTTAGGTTGTTGGATTTAGAAGCTCCCCAGGGAAAAAGCTGAGAAAGAAAATAATCTTCATTTAGTGGTAAAATATAAACACCAACTTGAGAGGAGAGACACTCGTGCGTATTTTGTTTGCTGCTGATAAATGACTGAATTGAACCTGAGATTTGACACCAGGAAGAAAAACAGCAGTACACTAAGATCAGAAAAAAAAAAAATATATATTCCTTTGGCAATTTCCTGCCAGGCTTTGTTCTTTGAATTGTCTGATTTTGATTAACCATGGAAGAATATATTTTTCTCTTTATGTATTTTTTATTTAATTAAACTTTGTTTACTTGACAGTGCTGCTGCCTGTGAAAACCATATGAGAATGGAAGCTTCCAAGAAAGTAAAGTTATCCTTCTTGTTGTTCCCTTTGCTCAAAAATAGATGATTTAGTCTGGAATGGAAAATGATCCCTAACCATAATATTGTCGTTGAGTCCCCGACATGGAACTTCATAGCTTTAACTCCCTTAACAAAACTCTATTAAAATCCCGTGGAATTTCCATGTTCCACATCTTTTCATTGACAAGGCTGTGCATACTCTGAATGGAGGCATGGAAGTCTCCCGACATACATTCTTTTCTAGAAATTTCTCATTGGAAGACCTCATTTCTTACAATCCTGAAGAAAACTATTTGACCGCCCAGGCCACTACACAGTAAGTGTTGGTGCTGCAGTTTTCACAGCCTTCGCCCATTCTCCATGCAGGCATAACTGAGGTCAACACTGACCCGTGGTTCCCTGATCCTTCACAAATACTAAAAGCCTTGTTTGACCCAACTTCAAGTTAATCATCTCTTAGTAAAAAAAAAAAAAAAAAAATGTTCAGCTCAAAACACAACCAGGATGAGAGCTTCCAAAAAGACCAGCCCTGCCTGCCCTTCCTCAAATCATAATAATCGTGATAACCTGAGACACACTACTATGATCTGGCATTTTTATTGGGATTTACATATTTAATTACACTGTGAGCAGACTTACCCTGAAACAGAAAAAAGAAGTAATGTCTCAGTATGAAGTGTGGTCCAACGTAAGCCTGTTGTGGCATTTATATTTGTTTCCTTTACCAGAATGAAAGCAATGCAGTAGAAAAAACTAAAAAATATATACACATTAACACTATAATCTTTTGCTTAAAGTTGTTAACACAATATGTCAGCGTCTGCTCCAGCAGGCATCCTGGTTAATTCCTCAGGACTCATATTAGCAGGTTCTGGCCATGAGACCATTTCCTGTCATTATCATCATTAATATCTGTTGGCTATTGCATCAGGCACTGAGGAGCTTATGGTTTCCCAGGGTCATCCACACGGCTGAGTTCAACTCTTGTTCCTATGTCCTTGATCTCAGCCCCACAGACAAGAAGTAAAATGGTCTTGGTAACAGAAATCCACATCAGGACTGCAAACCCTTTCCTGAAACAAAAACTGTCAGCAAATATCAAGTGTCACAGTAACTACCATTCACTGACCACTGTCTCAAAACTTGGGCCAGGAATGATTTCTGGGCTCCATAGGCAACGAATCTGGTCCTGTGATTTATGCGAGCCAAAGAAATCACCCATGAAAAAACTATCAAAAATGTTCAGAGCCGCCATATATTATGTCTCTGAAATTAACACAGCAGGAACTCCATTCCCAGTGACATGGAGAAACTGGCCTAGTGTTCTCACAGCACATAATGCTGCCTAGAGAAAGCCCAGATCAGAAGACCATTCCCTGCCAGGAAAGAGCTGGCATCCCCTGGACTGACACAGGGAGCCAGCACCTCATGGAGTAAGAGGAAAGAAAATGAGTTCCTTAGGAAAATGAGAAGGCCCGCCTCACCTCAGCGAAAATGTTTCAACTTAAATTCAAAAGCATACATACTAGAGAGGTGACCACCGTGGAGACTGAACTGCCCTCTTCTTTCAGATCCAACAAAACACTGAATTTGGCCACCTAGATCTGAAATCGGACTTGTTCTCGGCACATGGAGGGAATTTTTAGTTGGTTCTTTTGAGGTGTTGTTTAATTCAGTCTCTCCCAAGAACATAACCATAAATAAACATACTAACACACATGACAAAATTAACATAAACTACACATCCTTTTACATTAGCTTGTAGTTGTAAGTCATAAGATTTAACAAGAAGGACAATTTTTTTTTTTGTAGTCTTGTTCTTCGCCAAGCGTCCCAAAATCGTTATGGTATGACATACACAAAAACAGGCAATATTGGGCTGGAGAGATAGCTCAGTGGTCTAAGTACCTGCCTGGCCAGCACAAGGACCTGGGTTCAATCCCCAGTACCACATGTCATGCCAGCCCCGAAATCCTGGGCATGCTGTACCTGCCCCAAAACCAGGCGTGGTGGTGCACACTTATAATCCCAGCACTGGGGAGGCTGAGACAGAAGGATCTCTACACGTCCGAACTGCATGGTGAGACCCTGTACCAAATAAATAAATGTTTTTTTTCAAACAGGTAATATGTATGTTTAATGAAGATGTAAACTGTCCATTATTATTTGATGCTAGAACTGCCTCTGTGTCCAGCAATGTGTAAAGAAGGACAACATGGAAGTTGAGGCAGTAGATTTGGTTCGAGGCTGCTTGGGCGCAAATCCCAGTTCTGAGCCGCAACTATCAGCCCCTCAGACAAGATACCTAACAGCCTTGTGCCTCATTTCTCCCATATGCAGATTGCTGTTGTGCATAGTCAGGCTGGTATAAAGATTATTGGGGCACATGGGTACCTGGAGCTACTCCTCCTCTGCTACTCGGTACACATTCACTGAAAGAAAACTGTCATTTTCATTGTTAGTACTTTTAAGCTCCTTGCCAAAAAATATGCACAAAAATCCAAATTTAGGGTGAAGCATTAAATAACCAGATGTGGTGGAATGTTATCTAATGTCATCACATGTTGCCACTCAGGTCCTATTTCCAAGTCAGTCCTGAAGCCTCTGAGATAACAGCACAGTGAGGCAGGTAGGTCACTGTTTGGTGATTGTCAGTCTTCAGCATGGTTATCTCTTGACACATACCCCTGCCCTACATGTAGTGTGTCACGCAAGAACACTCAGCCGGGACCCAACACAAAGGAGTAATCACACTAGACATGATCTGTATGATAAGGGATCCAAAGTTCAGGCTGGTTAATGATTTCTGCATGAAGGGGGAAAAATAAGGGAAGTTACTAATCTTTATTCATGGTATCCTAACCAAACCCATTTGGAGAAGGGGAGAGGGTTACTTCTCATGAACAGCTGCATTGATTATCCAGAATATATGAGCTATGTCTGGAATTCATGCTGAATTCCCAGATTAAATACGAGAGAACCCTGAAGCTAAATATGTCCTTTCTTCCCACTGATAGGGAATTCTGCAAAGCAGGGGGGATATTGGCTGAGAAATAGATATATTCACTGCAAATGGGAAGAGAAAATGGTCTTCCAGGAGAAAGAAAGGCTACGCTAAGGCAGGAGTGTGGTGTTCTACACTTATGCATTCAGCAAGTCTCCTTTGCACTCCTTGGGCTTCCATTATCATACTTGTCTTGCTCCGCTCCTCACAAAGGCCCACCAGCTCCAGCCACTTCCCTCTAGCTCCTGAGAGCTCTCGCTACAAGCTCATGCTTCTGCCAGTACAGCCCACCCTGGTCTTCATGCCCATCCCCCAGCACCCACAAGCAAGTTCAAGGACAGTGATCTACCTTTCTGTCTCGTCTTTCAGAAGGTGGTTCCTTCCCACAAAGCCAATTATTGAATCAGTACGCCTACCATAAAAATTACCACTAAAGAACAAATAAACATGCAGAAAGCTAGAAGACGTTTTCTGTTTAGGGAAGAAAAGCTTCAGTGATAGAATACAAGGCAAGGTCAGAATGACAATGAAATCAAATATCAAGGCTTGGTAGACCTGTAGACAAACTATCTGTTCAGAAATCATCTCCAGTCTTTCTCAAGTTAATGAAGAAATGCAGCAAAATGCACTATGGTTGCTAGAAATAACCACATGTCTTAAAGCACTGTGTGGCACCTGGCCAAGCATTGAATGATCTTTATCTAATTCATTCTCATTATCCTGCTCCTGGCAGAAGAATGCACTGGAGTTGGGGTAGCTAAGGCTCAGAGGTAGCAGTTGTCTCTTTTGGCCCCTTCTGTTGGTTCAGTTACAAGGTCAGACATGAAGTGTCCTTCCCAGGGCCTATATGGGTCACTGAGGTATCACAACCTGCAGCACTGGTGCCATCCAGTCCTGTGACCAAGGGGACAGTTACTCGGCACTGGACACTGACAGCAGGAAAAGAGCATGGGCAGGGCTGAGGAAAAGTTAAGAACTACTAGGCTTTCTGGAGAGTAACTGCTATGGTTCTGCTGGGTCCACCCAGAAAGGCCCAGATGTTAAGGAGTGGTCTCAGGTGGTGGTGCTGGGAGGTACTGTGGACTAAGGAGTAAGGCTCAGTGGGAGGTTCCTAGATCTTTGGGGACATGCCCTTGAGGGGCCTACAGGACTCCAATCCATCCTCTTTCTTCCCTTTCTGGTCAGTGATGTGAGCAGTGCACTGTGCCACATTCCCAGTGTGATGAGCCATCATCCCCAGAGGCCCAAACCAGTGGTATTGTCCCCCGACCTTTGGACTGAACCTTCCAAACCATAAACCAAGGCAACCTTTCCTTACTCCCAAAGTAGCCTATATTCAGTACTCTATTATACTAACAGCCACCCATCCTCTCAGTTACCCCGAGAAATGGATTGTCTTAGTCTCTCCTCATTCACTCGAGTCCCCTAAACAGTTCATCTGTGCTCCCCAGCTTCTTCTAAGTGGTCCACAAAAACCACAGGGGGGTTCCCCTTTCCTATTCTCAGATGAATCCCTTTGTGTGCCACTCCCAGAACAGCAGATTAAACCATTCCATGAGAATATGATTAAGTGTTCGTGCCATCTTCCAAGTGTCATTTTATTTTGAAAGAAGCTTTCTACATATAAAACTGAGACCCAAAGAAAGAATTACCAGTGGCTATTTCAGGCCCCATGGACCATGCAGAGGATGGGAAGAAATTTTCTGCACCTGAGAATCACACCATCACATCAGCCATGTTCTCTCAGCAGTGTGTCAGCCCTGCATGCACAGCTCTGTATCAAGGCGAATGTCAAGGGGTGCTCATGGTTATGCACCCTGTAGCAGCACCCTGGAGTCCCTGCATGCTCTCCTTCTACATCCAGAGTGCAGGCCGCCACCAAGCAAGAAAGCGTTTCTCTCTTATTCACCCCTCCCTCAGTAGCACTAACTATTGCACCTACTGGAATTTGACTATGGAGACTCATTTGTAATATTTAGCATCTGAGAGAAATAGGTACCCCATGTCTCATAGTCCATAGGATATTTATGTATCTGCCCTAAGAATTTAAACACATAAATCTGAGGGGGGGGGGAAATAAGGTAGATTACTTTACATGAGTCACTCATGCATTACAATACAGTGGCCCTTGAATTTTAAGGATGTAGGTTGATCCAAGGTGCTTGTTAAAATGTAGGTCCCTGGCTCCCACTAAAGGCTGCCAAGTCTAAAACACAGCCTAAGGAATCTGCATGTCATCAATCTTGCTTATGAAGCCAGTCTTCTGTGAACTACTCAAGAAGCATCAAAACGCTGATAGGGCCCCTAGCCCAAAGCCTGCAGGATGACAAGTTCTCAGTACCCGCCAGTTATAATTAAGAATCAGAACCAACCTTAACTTCATATACTCTACTTGCACCTGACCTCCTGCTAATGAAATTATATAGGGGATTCGCTGTAGGATAGCAACCTCAGGGTTGCTTTTCTGTAGGAAAGAAAAATGAGAAGCATAATACAAAAGAGAGGCAAGCTGATCATGTGCTTCAAATGATCCTTTAAGCACTAATGAAAACTCTTGACCCCCCAGTTATTTCCTATTCCATGTGACCACAGCCCTGAAAACATTGTTCAGGAATATTTGAAATAATTATCCATGGACCAGAAATTCCCAAAGTAACAAAATGCTCAAGATGTTGCCAGTTTATGTCTTGGCCTCACACATGGAAATCAAAATGAGGTTATTTCATTTGTTTTTGTAGAGCAAAGTAGGTCTCAAGCAAACAGGGGGTTTCAAAGTGCCTGAACCCACTAACTTTAGAGCACAGAATCAGAGAACTGGAACCCTGACCTGACTGGCTGTCCGGCTCCTGTGAATCTTGGCTGTCTTCCTTCGCCCACGATGTGAGCACTCTGCAGGCGGCTGGAGCTTTGTGGACCTGCTTACTGCCTGGATTCACACCACACAATAAATGGGGTGGCCCTGCAGGAAGTCTGCTGTTTGGTTTGCATGTTCCCAAGCTTAGGACAAAGCTCTGTTGTCTAAGACGATAAATAACCAAGGCTTTGTTTCTCCAAACCAAGAGGGCAACTGCCCATCTATCCCAAGTCACTTTGTCTTAAACTGCCTACAGATGACAAGAATGAGCTACTATTTTAGGCTGTCCATCAGTCTTGTCACTCAGCCTCCTCTTGGCTCCAGAAAACAATGACTCCATGTGGCCATTTTCTGACAGACTGTAGCCCTAGGAAAATACTATTCCACATATTTGGAACTAGGGCTCTTCCTGCATTCAAATAAGTGGAAGCTATTCAAAGTCCTTTTCGCTCTTTCTCTACAAACCTTGGGCATAGGAATACAGCTGTCCAGACTCACCTCGTGAGAGGAAAATGGACTTCTTTTTTCCCATCCCAGGTCCTTGACATGGGTTTTATGGCTTGATTCTCACTATAACCTCTAAGAGGTTGGTATTATTATCCCCATTTTGTTCAAGAGTAAGAAAGTTAAGATACATTCTTCCCTAATGATAACATAGCTGAGAGCTAAATTAGAAAAGAAGAAAAAGCAGTCTTCCTTGTTAAAATTTAAATGAACAACCTCTCCCCTTCTATTAACAACGTCACATGCACATAATCATTCTGTTTAACAACCTGTCTGGTATCAACAAATAATTTTCTGGGTCAATACATGAAGAGCTGCACTGTCATTTTCATTGACTACCCGGGATTTCAAGGTTGGTGTTTGCCGCAGTGTACTGTGCTAGTCTCCTACAGATAAACACTGACACGGCTCCAGTGTTCCCCCAGGGATATGTGTTCACAAGCATACCATATAAATGCATGTTTTACATTTACTTCCTTAGCATAAGTCTCAGACAAAGCTGTTGGGAAGAGAGAATATATTTTACATATCTGTACCTAACACCCTACTGCAAGACAGAAGGTTATACCAGGCAGCCAGGAACATGACTGTGTACATTTCCCCAAACTCACAGGCAGTCATTTCTGCCAAAATGATAGGGAATAAATGATAGCGTTGTCATTTTTTTATTGTGTCACTTTGATCATTAGCAAGCTCCGGTATTTTTTTCCAATGTATCAATCATCTGCAATTCCTCCAGAAATTAGTTATTCCTGTTCTCTTTCTATCTTCCTATTAGTATCTGACTTCTATGAGTATAAGACTCTGCAAGTGCTTACTTTCACCCCATGCTGCTTTCTCATTGTCTGGGTTCTGGAAAGCTGATGCACGAGTGTGTTGGAGACTTTGATCGATAGCCAAGAAAACTTCAGCAACATATTGCTGGGGCAATTAGTCAAGTTTCATAAAATATGTTCCAAGAAGAAAAACTGGTTAAATCTAAAGAATGGAAAGCCATAGAGTTCTCTGTGGTGGTGTGCTTCAGAAATAGGTCACCCTTTGACCTTATCAGCTGTTGTTTATCTTACAATAAACAATGATCCATTTAGATTGAATCTTATTCTTCTGTAGAAAACTCTGGATGGCAGAAGAGGGGCCAGGAACAATTCGGAGGAACAACCCCAGGATAGGGGAGCTGGAGGGAATGAAAAGGACACCAACATATACCCATAGTCCTATTCCCAAGGTAGGAGTAGACCACAAAGAGCTGTAGGTTGTATGGGTACCCTGATCAAATATGCCCTCTCACAGAACAAAGCCACAATAAAGAACCTTGGCTATAATCAGCTGGTAAATGGGAGTCCCCTGACTCCCTGAAAAGAGTTCATTTTAGACCAGCGGTGATGAACCCCCGGCACATGTGACACAGCCAGCTGTTTGTTATCACTGTTTGTTATCGCCATTACTGCACTAGAGGATATGAGGCAGAAGCAACGCAAAGCTTAAGTTGAGTCCCCAGAGCTTAGAACAGTGATTCTGCCTCTCAGTGTACCTAGGTTTTATTAAAAGGCATCATGACAGCAATGTCCTTACACCAGGCTCATGAATTTGGGCAAAGGGGGCCAAGCCATGGGGATGGCCACAGCTTGGCTTCTAAGCTGAGCATGGCTCTGGCTGGCATGGGAGAAGGCTTTGGGACAGTGTGAGGCTGCTTTCTTATTCTACTCAATAAAGAATAGGGATGAATGCAAAGGCAAGGCTAGCATCTAGCTTTTCTCCTTGTAGTTATCACTTGCATAATTAGCTTTCTGTCTGTTCCAGTTTAACCAGATGCAGCTTCTGGAAGAAAACGGAGTCTGGCCAATTAGTGTTCCTAGCCACCCAAATGGGCTCCTGCCTCAGCCCAGTGAAAACCCAGATGTACCAGATTCTTGACAGGAGAACTAGACAAAGGCTGCATTATCCCATTTCATGTATAGGAAGAGTGCCTGAATGGGCAGACCCACCTTCATCCCACTAAGGTGATCAAAGACAAGCAAAGGTCAGTGTCTACTGACGTCACCCCTCCTGCTCTGCGATACTCCAGTCATTCCTACCAGAAATCTCCTAACCCAAAGCCTCCGTGCCACCCAGTGCAGATGCTTGGCGAAGCCTGGATGAGCAGTCTCCAGCAAGCATCTTTTCTTAATCTGAAAGTATTAGTTCTACATTCCCAAGGTATCTACATGGGCCAAGAGAAGAAATAACTCACTCTGAAATGTAAAGAACACCTAGAAAAGCATATTTAGGAAAATTATCTAGGATGAGCTAACAGGGAGTGGTTTGTGCTCATGTGTTACGCTACCTAACCCTTGCTCATAAAGAGCTGAGCTGGTTTGTGAGCTCAGTTGATCCTTCTAGAAAATTTTAAGAACTTTCATTAGGACATAAGCAATTCTTCCAAAAGACCAAAGGAAAAGTCTGTCTTGAATGGTAATCGGTCATTAAGGAGAATTCTTATCTCTTTAGTGGAATGCTGCCCCTTGGCTTCCTCCTTGGGGTGAGGGACTCATTCTGATTCTCTTTTCAGGAAGAGGATCATGCTTACCACAAGAGAAAATGCTCTCCAACATTTGATGCCCTTCTTAGGAGAGCTGTGTACATTCCCAGAAATCTTTTCACCAGAAGTCTTCTGTTTCTGATGAAGGATAAATTCCTCAAGTAGGTTTTACTTACCCTGTTGACCATTTTAGACTAAAACAACAGAACCAGACAGCAGAAGTTAAACTGTCATTGGTCCCCAGGATTTGTGAATGCATAGATGTTTGGCTGAGATATGCTAATCCTGTAGTATGTTTACCTCCTCTCTTTTAGAGTTTTCCTAACAATTTTCATGATCTTGAAGTTGTTATTGGCTGATTCTGGAGCTTGGATTACATGAAATTGATTTTCTTTCTTGAAACATTCATTTCCTTTCGATTAGCAAATTTGCTTACTTGCTTTTTTTTCTCCAAAAATATGATCTAAAAGAAACAATAGCTGCCCCCAAGAATGGAAAACCTTTCCACTTACAAATATTTAATATTCATTAGTACACCTTATGCAATACTACATTAGGAAAAACACCTAATTCTATAGATAATCCCAAATAAAATCTGATTCAGCACTTGTACTGACAAACTCAATTCTCCCCAGGATTCTGATCACATCCCAAACTGTATGAGAAGCAAATCATGTTCCCCCATAAAGTCAACGTGGAACCTAACTATTGAATTTGATTCCCTCCTTGTCCAACTTGGTTTGTGGGTAGAATTACGGAAAGAATCAAGCTCACGACCAACACACTGCTGCGCTCCTAGGGAATTCTGTAAGGATATGCTAGCTAATTTATATTCTTTGGGATGATAATACATACATTTACAGAGAAGTTTGCCATTTGCAAAACATTTCTGTTATGGTTTATGTTTAGTTGTCCCTCCAAAGCCTCATGTAAATTATGGGGCAGATGCAGCTGGAGGTGCAATGAGTGGCTTGAGGGGAGGGGCCAGAGGATGGGGGTTGAGGGGCGGGGCCAGCGGACCGGGGCGGGGCCAGAGGGGCGGGGCCAGAGGACCGGGGCGGGGCCTGAGGGGCAGGGCCACAGAGGCACAAACCATTCAACTGGCTAGCCTGTGATTTCTCGGAAATGTGAAGAGGGTCATCCTGGACACGGCAGCGTCCCAGCCTCTCCTCCAGTGTCTTGAAACCTCCAGTTACTGTGGACTAAATAAACCTTTCCTTCCCTCATTTTGAGTGTCAGGTATTTGTCCCAGCAACAAGAGAAGAGTAACTGAGACAACTTCCTCACATGTCCTTCTAAATAGCCTTCAAGATTCCATGGAAACTAAGCAGGGACTTTGCGGACATATCTCGCTTTGTCATTTGTTAGCTCTGTGACTCAGCCGCTTCCAGAAGTAACCTGAGCTTCAGCTTTCTCAACTGTAAAATGTGAATGATAACCATTCCTTCCATGAAGAATGACTGAGGGCCTCCAACGTAACATATGCAAAAGGCACAGCATGCACTTGACATGCGGCACACAGTTAGAAACAGAAATTTTAAAAGAAAAAAAATTAAATCCTGGATGAAACTGGCTTCTTTATAAAAATATAATTCTGCGTGAGAACTTGCTGAATCCGAACCTGTGTCACGCCTGTGTGCATACCAAGTCTAACACCGGAAATAAAAATTGCTTTGCACATAAAAGTAGAAACAGAAATTATCGCTATTATTACAAGGCAAGACTGAAATGAAATAAACCTTTCCTTCCCTCATAGTGGATGGAAGTAACTGAGGCTGAAAGAGATTAAGATATTCACCCAGTCATTATAGCTGCAGAATGTCAGAGCTCTGGCTGGATACATGTCTTCAACTTGCAAAGAAGGGAACTCGACACTGCTTCAAAACAGCGTGAAAAGCAGCCTTACCGCAAAACAAGTGTTATCGATCTCTGAATTTTGAAAAATACTCGATGCACGCTTTGCACGCTTTCCAAAGGCAGTTAAATTAAACTCTGCCTCTCCAATATTGCTTTCAACAGAAATAGGATTTAATTGAAGAGAATCGCTCTTCTGATTTAGAGAGGGCTGAAACCTTCCAAGGATTTTATTAGTTTCCCCTGAACCATCATCGTTCATCTCTTGTTTCTGACCTATTTTCCAGAAGTTGCTAATCCTGACATTTCACCCTGGATCACCGGCTCTCAACTAAAGTGAATGTCATTTCTGAACAAAGCGGATCCAAAAGTAAGAGCAGCTCACCACTCCCAGAATGCTGCTGGAAGGAGTCACCACTTCAAGCGTCAGCTCAAATATGCATTCCATCCCTCCTACGCAGTGACGTAGTCAGCAGGACCTTCGGATGCTCTGACCCAGGCCAGGAAGAATGCTTTTATCTGCATTTCTGTTCCGTTCCAGATTTAATATCAATTCTATAATACTGCTGGGGTAGTCTTCGTTAAGCTTCTTCAGAGTAAGTTACTATAAGCAGCAATAATTTTAGCCCTGCCTCCTTCAGTTAGGATGTTTTCAAAATCTTAAAAGAACACATTACAACATAGCTTTCTGCCTCCCTGGGCTTTTATCACATTACTCAAGTGCTACTAAAGTTGAGTATTGCCTGCAAGCAGGCTCAGGGGCCAGGGGTTCGATCCCTGGGCCTGCCTTGCTGGCCTTGCTCCCAGGGCGCACTAAGACTGCCATTGAGACTGGGAGTGGTGGTGCGTGCCTGTAATCCCAGCACTTGGGAGGCTGTAAAACAGGAGAATCACTATGAGGACCCTGAACACCCTGTAGACCCTTCCCTAAAATACAGAAAATAAATAAATAAATACATAAATAAAGATAAAGTTGAGTATCACGGAAGTTTCTGTATCTCTTTTGCCCATATGAAACAGAATGCCTGGAGTAAAAACATACTAATACCAATATCAACCCTAGTGAAAGACAGTAGGCAAGAGAGAGAGAATCCAGGATGTTGTCGCTCCTACTTACTTGAGAGAAAACTAGTCAAAACATGCCATGATCCCTAGGCAGCTCAGATAACACCAACACTGTAAGTATTTATTTGATATTCTGCCCAGCGTGCTAGTTAGCTAATAATTGTTCCAAGTTATTAATAAATTCATCTTCCATTTCTTTATCTTTGACTATCATTTTTCTCAGAATCTTTGTCTCTTTATACCCATATTTCTTTGCACTTATTTGCATTTCTTCCTTTCCCCTCTTCCACCACTACTATGTTCTTGGTTATATGAAAATGCTTTCCACAGAATCAAGAACCTACAGATACGCAAGGTGATGGAGTCCTTATTGCGCTCATCATTTTCATTATTCACTTCAAAATAGTGAAATGCCTTTTACCTTCTCACTATTGTATCTATAACTTCTTCCTCCTGCTTTTGCTTTATCTGAGCTTACACAGGCCTTTCAGAACAAAACACAGTAATAATTGTGGCATAGCTGGAGATCTGTCCACTAACTTTGCTTATTAATCTGGAAGCATCCTGTGACCCAGGCATCCCTTGTTAAGCACCATCTGCAAACACAATGATTGTGCTGAAATTAGAGAAGAAGAAATGGCAAAGGCACCAAAAGTAAGTTTCCTGACTGTAGTATGTTTACAGCTGGTCAGACTCCCAAGCCACACGACGAGCAACTGAAGGGGACATCTACAATCGGGACACTAAGCTAGAGTTCAGAAGACTAAATAAAAGTCAGCGGGATCATGGAAGGCTTTCTAAAGGTGACTTTTAAAAAGAAAAATAGAAGCTCAGGGGAATAAGAACATTCCATCGGATCCAGCAATGCTGTCACATCATTTTGCATAGCCTTCTTCAGCCCCCCAAGGACTGTTAAGTTTTCTGATACCTTTCTTATTTCTGCTTTGAATATATTGTCAAAAGCTTCCTTGCCACTTAGGAAAGCTTTAAGACATCTAGCTTATGCATTTTGTTTTGCTTCTCTGAACTTGCCTATTGCTTTTGTAGCATCCCTGCCTGCTCCTCTAGTTTGTTCAGGTTTTTCTAGGTCTTTTGAGGTATATCTTCCTAGCATGACATGGAAAAGAGAGGATTTTTGAAAAAGCAGTTCTGCTATGTCTGCTGTTTGAGACAGCCCTTCAGTCTGGTTCATCGCTAATCCATGCTCTGTTCTGTCCCTCGGGCAGTTTCAATCTCTCTGCAAAAGAGAGAGCAGAGCCAGAGCAGGAAGCCAAAGCAAAGGGATCCAAACACAGTCTGAACC
>NW_004524577.1:33106453-33119261 GCF_000260255.1 Octodon degus | reverse complement strand
AAGAAAAACTCTCTAAGCTCTTTATGCTTTATCCAGGACCAAGCAGCAACTCCTCTTGCCTTCTGGATTATGCTCTTTGTTATTTTTTATATACTATGTCTGGAGGTATTAGAATATTATGAGTTTGCATAACTGGAAAACATTTTACTTTTAGTTTTCAAAGGTATGTTTGCTAAGTATAAAATTCAATGCTGACAGATTTTTTTTCAGTCCTTTGAATAAATAAGTCTAGTTTCTTATCCACTTGCTCTTTTTTTTCCTAATGTGGATAAGATGCTATCTAATTTTGTTCTTCCATAGCTAATATTTTTCCTATGCATATGCTTTAATGATTTTTTTTCTTTACAATTAGTTTTGGACAATTTCATTTTTTGTGTATCTTGCTATGATTTTGTTCATATTTCTTGTGCAAAAGGTTCATTTTTCTTGAAAATGTGGTGCTATAATTTTAACTAAATTAAGAAATTGTAAATCTTCAAATATTTATTGTCTACGCCCTTCTACTTTGAGAATTCTAATTATATGAATATAAATGTCTTGATTTTGGCACAGAGAGAACTATTATATGACTGACCTGTAAACTTTCTTCTTCATGTTTATTTTTGACAGTTTTTATTGTTATATTCATTTAAGTTTGTAAATAATATTTTACAATGTGCAATCTATTATTAATCTCACGCTATGTATTCATCTCAAAAATATTTCTCAAAAGTTCAAAAAAATTCATAAATTATTCCATAAGAAAAGCTCTCCAGCACACCTATTTTGTCTCTTTTTTTTCCATAATTTTATTGAGAAACCAATAACAGTGAGACAGTTTCAAATCAAATTGGCAGGACAGTTTCAATAATTAAGACATTGTATACAGTCTTCCTAGTGGTTATTTGTTGTACAAGATATAGGTGTATATCAGGCATGATATACACCTATTCTTTCTGTACAGTACTGGTAAAATGCTTTGCCCACCTGCTTACAGAAGATAGAGGTTTTGTTCCCTCCCTCCAATTTTTTTTTCTATATTTTAGGGAAGGGTCTACAGGGTATTCAGGGTCTCACTACTAGATCAGACTCCTAGTGGTCCACCTGTTTACAGCCTCCCAAGAGCTGGGGTTACAGGCGTGCGCCACCACTCCCAGTCTCAATCGCTGTCTCAACACTCCCCGGGGGCAGGGCCGGCACAGCAGGCCCTGGGATCAAACCCCTGACCCCTGTGCCTGTTTGCAGGTGCTTTAATCCACTGAGCTATTTGGCTGGCCCTCAAAAATTTTTAAAGTAACACCAAAGTCAAACACGGTGATGGACTTCAGACACATCTTACACCCGCACAAGAGTGTGCTTGACTGGCCGTTCCTGAAGGCAGCATTCCTTGGGAAGGGGGCTGTTGGTAACCCGGAAGGAGGAAGGCAGGCAAGGAAGCCCTATAAGGCAGCTTAGCAGGGAGACACTGAAGCAGCCAGAGTGACCTTCTGCAGGGATAACCGACCGACCTGTCCCCAAGTACTTGCAGCGCCGTTCAGGGCAGTGCTGCTCTTAGAGCACGGCGTTATTCTCCCTTCTGCACCATCAGGGCTCTTGCCTCCATGTTGGCACCTGTAAGCATCTTGTACCATTTGAAATTGCCGGGCAATTTTGATCCAGCCCATTTTTCATCCACGTGACTTTAGGTTTTAGAAAATTACACTGAGCAGAAGCATTCATCTTACCAGTAAATCTTTTTCTCTACAGCTTAGTCCTCTGGTTGGAGAAGGAAGAATCTCCGTCACACACAGCATGGCAGTGTGCATTTTTCTACCTCGTGTGACAGTGAGCTGAACACTCAACAGGGCAGCCACGGGTGTTTGCACTTTGCAAGGCCGTGTCACATTTGTCTTGGGCTTTTCATCACACATTTGATTTAGCAGGCAAATTTTCAAAGCTCAGCGCTGATGGATATACCCAGGAGCCAACTTCAGAGCCAGATCTTAGATTTATGAAAATAAGCATAGTGCTTCAATTACGAATACCTACTTGGAATTCCAATGTGCACTTTCAAATGTTCATCTTATAATTCCTGTCCTCTGTTTTGAGCACAAAGAATCTTTTCATTTGAGACTTACTGACTCCCTCCTCAAGCTGTCATTTCAACTCAGTCTGAATTCACATATGCTGTAAATGACTAAAGTTCCCCTCGCTTACCTCTTGCACATATCTTTTTCACTAACTAGAAGGTTTTTAGAGAGACTGAAAGCCATCCTGCCTAGCTATCTCCTCCAGCTAGCAGCTGGAGAGCTACACAACCAACTCAATTTATATTATCCTCATCAGAGCTCTTAAAGGATGACACCAGCCTGTTGGTACCTTAGTAGATTGAAGTATTCCTCTCTATGCCTATAGTCTGGGGCCCCGATGGCCAGCTCTGAAAGGGAGCTAATCAGAGAGAAGCAAAGGAGCAGCAAGTGCTACTAAGTTCCCATTCCTGCAGACCATATAAGAAATGGTACAATTCCTTTCCAGAGAGAGCCAGAACATGTACTCATACGTACTGCCATTTATGTGCACACACAAGCACAAATATGAGCTCACATCTCCATAAATACACGTACACCTATGAACATACACATGCACATATCTTTCTGACATAATGGAAAAGCAGTTGTGAAATCCCAGAGGGAATAAATACTAGGAAATTAATAAGGGTCTATTATCGAGACTCTGACATTTAGAGCAGGCTATTTCAGGAATGCTTTCTCTCCCTTACAAATTTCTCAGAGAAACAAGGGGGGGATGAATGTCTGAACAACTGAAAAGTACACGCTGTATCCTCAGGAGAAAAAAAGAGGAGGCACTAAGGCTGCCAGAGGAAAGTAGATAGAATTTACATGTAAGAAAAAAAGAGAAGGGAAAAAGCAAAAAGGAGGAGGGAGGAGAGGTCAAATTGCAGACCTGAGTACAAAGTTTATGCTGAAATAACAACACAGAAAGAAATGAGGGTTGTGGGCCCGGGAGATAGCTTGGCAGTATAAGCACCTGCCTGGAAAGCACAAGGACCCAGGTTCAGTCCCTGGTACCACATGCCACACTGGCCCCTCGCAGGCTGGTCGCTGAAACCAGGCATGGTGGTGCACACCTGGACCCTGTACCAAACAAATAAACAAACAAATAAATAAATCTTTTTTAAATGTGAGAGCTGTGATTGATTGAATAAATGCAGAATAATTGAGGTTCCATGTTAACTTTCTGCTAAGGAGTGGTAGGACATTATTGAAATATAGAAATTTTTAAAATAATACAAATTTTTTAAATAATTTAAAAATTTATTGTAAGTCAACTTTTTTTTTGTAAATCATGATTAAAATGGGACCAAATAAGATTTAACATTTTTCTGGTTATAAAAATATGTGACCACCTTGACAATTGGAAGAATAAAGCAACTAACAAAAGAATAAAGAAGGAAAAGAAACACTTGTGATTCTATTAACAAAAGCGTAATAGAATTCCTGCTAATAATGTATTATTCTGGTCCCGTTATGCAAACTGTGATTATACTATGCTGTGACTTTTATACTTTATTGTTTTTTAATTTAATTTTGAAGAGTAAAGCAGAAGCAAAAACAAATAGAAAAAAAGACAGAAACAGGGTAACATACCACAATGCATATGCTACAGATTTTCAAAACAGGAATAGCTAATTAACAATGGTTGTCATAGTACCTATTTTTATCATCAAATCTGTTGCTCAGATTAAGATTTTTTTTGGCATCAATTAAATGATTTCTTGGGCCTGGGAGAAAGCTCAGTGGAGTAAGTGCTTGCCTGGCAAGTGCAAGGTCCTGAGTTTAATTCCCATGACCACAAAAAAAAAAAAAAAAAAAAAAAAAGATTTATCAATATATTTTAGACAATTATTTTGATTGTCAATTTTTATATTATAAAAAGTGTTGTGCATACTTTTATAAACAATTTCTAGGGGCCAGGGAGATGGCTTTGTAGAATAAGTGCTTTCCTGGCAAGCACAAGGTCCTGAGTTCAATCCCTGGTTCCACCAAAAATAAAAAATAAAAAATGAATTAAAAATAAACAATTTCTAATTATTTTCTTTGTCTAAGTGCTTTGCAGTTATTTCCTTAGAATATATTCTACACACACACACACACACAAAAAAAAAAAAAAAAACACAAAACACCATCAAATAATGGGCAACTGAAATGAACAGACACTTCTCAGAAGACATAGTGTGAATAGCTAATAAATGAAAAACATGTTCAACATAGCTGGCCATTAGAAAAATAAATATTAAAACAACACTAAGGATTCATCTTACTCCAGCAAGAATGGTTATCATCAAGAAATGATGATAACAGCTTGGAAGCCTAAGCACCTGCCTGCCTGGCAAGCCCAAGGACCCAGGTTTGATCCCTGGTACCACATGCTGTGCCAGCCCCAGTACCCCAGGCATGCCGTGCAGACCACCAAAACAAAGTGTGGTGGTACAGAGCTGGGGAGGCTGAGACAGGAGGATCACTATGAGTCTGAGCTGTGTAATGAGACCCTGTACCAAATAAATAAAAGATTAAAAATTAATAGGGCCAGCCAGATAGCTCAGCAGACTAAAACACCTGCTTAGGCAGGCACAGGGACCAGGTTCGATTCCTGGCATGCCATTAGCTGAGATGATGACTGAGACTGGGCATGGTGGTACACGCCTGTAATCCCAGCACCTGGGAGGCTAAAAACAGGAAGATCACTATGAGTCCAATCTGTGTAGTGAGACCCTGTTGCTCCTGTACTAAATCTATAAAATAATTATTTAACTAATTAATTAAAGAAATCGGAAAATAGTTAATGTTGGTGAGCCTTCAGGGATGAAATGACCTCAACGCTGTTGGTGTCAATGTAAACTAGCACAACCTGTATGGAAATTAGTATGTATCATTCTCAAAAAACTAAAACTTAGAAATTCCATGTGATTTATTTATTCCCTTTTGAGTACTTCCCAGAGTAGAAGACATCCAGTGACACATTCATACCTATGTTTATAGCAACATAGTTCATGATAGCTAAACCTCTGAAGCACCCTCTGCCATGCCGGCCCCGTCCCTGGGGCACGCTGAGAGAGCAATTGAGACTGGGAGTGGTGGCACGCACCTGTAATCCCAGCTCTTGGGAGGCTGTAAACAGGTGAATCACTACAAGTCTGATCTAGTAGTGAGACCCTAAACACTCTGTAGACTCTTCCCTAAAATAAAAAAAAGCACCCTGTATATGTCCATCAGTAGATGAGTAGGTAAAGAAAATGTGGCATTTATACACAGAGGGGTCCTGCTCAGCCATAAGGAAGGATAAACTCGAGTCATCTGTAGGAAAATGGATGCACCTGGAGACCATAATGTTAAGTGAAATAAATGAGACACATGAGGGTAAATATCATATAGTTGCTCTTATATGAGAAATTCAAAATAGGAATAAAGAGCAAACTAAAAGAGAGGTAATAGGAAATAGAGAAAGAGAGAGATCTTTCTTGAAAAGCAAAGAGACCAAGAGATGGATGCAAAGGGGAAAGGAAGAAAAAAGATCTTTTAAAAATGAAAAATAAATATTTTCTTAAAGGTGCAAAATGCCTTTTTGAAAATCTATCAAGTTCTCCTGCCCCTAACAGCACAGGGAGCTTTGTTTCATCACAACCCAAGAAATATGAGTGTTAAAAAGAGAACTTTTCGTCCGGGGAGATGGCTCAGTGGAATAAGCGCTTCCCTAGCAAGCGCAGAGGGCCTGAGTTCAATCCCCGGTTCCGCAAAAAATATAATTAATAATTCAAGGCCAGCACAAAACACACAGCGAAGCCCTGTCTCAAAAAGAGAACTTTTCTACTAGACCAACAGGGATACAAAATACAGTATCAAAAGCATCATTAAAGAGCCAGTGAGATAGCTCAGTGAACTAAGCCCCTGCTTAGGGAAGTGCAGGGACCAGGTTCAGTCCCCGGTACCACATGCCACACTGTCCACACCAGCCACCAAAACTGCTCATGGTGGTACATGCCTGTAATCCCAGCACTGGAGAGAGTGAAACAGGAGGATCACTACAAATCTGAGCTGCATAGTGAGACCCTGTACCAAATAAATAAATAAAAAAGATTAATAGTAAAACAGCTTTATTAAATTAAATCTAGTTTGTTGTTTATAATATAAAGTCTATTTCTAAATTCAAATAGAAGTTCTCCTACTATTTTAGAATCAAGAACTCCTGTGAGAATCTCATGAAATCTGTAGACTTCTGTAAAAATCTTCATATGCAGAAAAACAGGCACCTTCAAATACACCCTGAAACAATCTCTGATGGACTCTTACACATTTGGCCCAGGTGGAATTCCTGGGTCATGAACTCCTTTGTAATCCAGTACTCCAGTCAGCACTGCAAGGACACAAGCATATGTGGCTGTGTCCACATCAGCCATGAGGTTTGTTTTCCAGTTGTAGCACTAGCTCTAATCACATGCAGGTCCCTCTCCCATGCTAGGTATCTGGGATCCCTCTACCTGCAAATCCCTGGGACTCCAAGATGATGCTAGCCTGCACTGAAAATCTGTAGCTACTTGTTGGAAATTCCAGACTTACTTCCTGTAACCAGGTAGGACCTCTTCCAACTCTGTCTGTTTGATATCTGCTCCAGAATACAAATTAATGTCAGTACCATAGACTGCACCCCGCTCTTGTCTTCCAGACATAGATTGGGAGCTTCTTGGAGACACAAACTATACTTAACTGTCATGTGTCTAGTTGTCTCCCCAAGGCTCATGCAATCATGGGGTGGCTTCTAGTATTGTGATTGATACTTGCTCTGATGCTGGGATTATGGATATGAGTGGCCTGGACAGACATTCTGCATTACAATGTAAGGAGGGGAGAAAGGTCAGCTAGCTGCCTGAGCTACTGCCACTCCCTTTGCTCTTGCTTTTACCTGCTGCCATGAATGGCTGCTCTCTGCCATGTGCCACTCTGCCTTGGAGCCAGCTGAGTATAGACAGAAACCTCCACTGACTGTGAGCTAAATAAACCTTTCCTTCCTTCATTTTGGGTGTCGAGTATTTATCCCAGCAACAAGAGCAGTAATTGGGACAGAATTTGGTACCAGGAGTGGGATCATTGCTGTGGCTAAACCTGACCATATGGATTATAAGCTTTGGGGAATGGCTTATGGGAACAGATAGGAAAAGTTTGGTGATGTTGTCTCCAGAGAAGTGCTGAAACAGTTGAAGCTGTTCTGTATAGCAGATTCTGATCAGAACTCCAAAGACCAGAAGGCTGATAGAAGTCCCACCTGTAAAGACCAGGCTACAGAGATTTCTGCCGGGAAGAAGGACTACATTGATTGTTAGACTCCAGATGATTTGTATTATGGGTTGGCAGAAAGTTTGTCTGAATTTTGCTCCTATCCAGAGACTTTGTCTGAGGCTGAGATTAAGTGCAGCAGACTAATTAATCTTTCAAAAGAAATTTCAAACAGCCTAATATTGAGACAATTGCATAGCTATTGTTGGGGGGTTTTAGTCAGATTTATGTTAGGAATCAAGAGCAAAGTGCAGGATGATTTAAAATGTTGTTCACACTTGGAATGCCTGCGATCCTGGTCTTCTAAATATGTACTTCTTGTCATGACATACCATTTATTGCCATAATGTCTCTCAAGTAAAGGTTTTGGGTTTTTTATTTTGTTTTGTTTTTTAAGGGTAATAAATAAAAAAAGAAATAAAAAAGAAATTAAAAAAAAAAGAAATGTTGTGAGTTTGGCCTGAAAGGAAGCTCCAAGAAAGCTGTGGAATGCAAAGATAGAGCGGAGCAGATCTCAGCTCTTGCCCAGAAGGAACAAGAGAATGGAAAGGATGACATGAGGGGATCACAGGAGGTGGTAGGTCTCCACCCTTTGCAGCCTCAGAGTTCCAAGGGTGAAAGACTTTGCCTTGAGTGGAAAGTCTCAGAGCCCCATGCTCCAGAATGCTGGCAGTGGCCACACCAGGTTCCAGAATGGCGCCGGCATGAAGAATTTATTCCTTGGAATCAGGTTCAGAGTGCTCAGTGATCCAGGCACTCAACCTCTGCAGCCAAGAGAGAAGAAAGCCTGGCAACTTCTCTAGCTGGCAGCAGACCTTGGCATCATCCACATAGTGTTGATTTTAGGCACATGCATAATGCAAGAGTTCTGAGGTTAGGAAGGCTTCCACCTAGATTTCAAAAGAAGCCTGGGAGGCCAACTAGTGTGTCTCTGAGAGGGCAGTATGTAAAGCTGTGAGTGAGAAGCCTATTCAGTGGAAATCCCAAAAGTTTAAAAAAAAAATCCAGGAATGTGGATCATCTAAGGGAAAAATGCAAGGAGGAAACAAAGCAGGCCTGAGAGAGAAGCCATGGGAGCTATCATCAAAAGTGCCGTAGGGGCGGAGCCATGTAAGGCCTCTGAAGCTCACAACTCATCACAGATTGCTTTGGATGTTCTACTGGGAGTTATAGGATTTAATATTTACCTTGCTGGATTTTGGACTTGTGTTGGTCCCAGTGCTTTGTATTCTCCTGTTGATTTTACCTTTTAGAATGGTAATGTTTATTGTGCACCATTTAATATTGAAAGTGTTTAACTTTTCATTTGTACAGGGGTTCACAGCTAAGAGTTTGCTTTAGATCTTGGAGGAGACTTGGGATTTGGACTTTTCAGCAATGCTGAAACTGCTGGGGACTTTGGCAACTCTTAAAGATGGCCTAAAATGGCTTTTGCATAAAGAGATGTACATGAGTCTTTGGGAGTCCAGGGGTGAAAGGTTATGGTTTGTTTCAGTTGTTCCCCAAAGCCTCATGCAGTCATGGGTTGGACTTCCAGAGTTTGTGATTAACTCATGAGCCACTAGGATTGTGGGTATAAGTGCTGCCTAAATTATGAGTGTGAGTGTTACACGTGGCCTGGGGCATATAGTCTGAATGTAACAAAAGGGAGACAGGCTTGCTCTCTGTTGCCGCCTCTACCTTTGTTCTCTGCTCTTTGCCGCCATCATGAATGAATGCTTTCTGCCCTGTGCCACTCTGCCTGGGAGCCAGCTGTATATGGACTGAAACCTCCACTAACTTCCTGTGAGCCAAATAAACCTTTCCTTCCCTAATTTTTGAGTGTCAGGTATTTGTCCCAGCAATGACAGAAGAGTGACTGAGATACTAACTCAATCTTGGAGCCAGCAGATTAGGGACTGAAACCTCCACAAACTTCGAGTTGAATAGATCCTTCTTCCTTTAACTTTGGGTGTTAGGAATTACCATCAGCAAGCAAAGTAATTAACACACACTTTGTTTCATGTTCTCAGTCTCTTAGAAGGTTATATTCTTTGGAAACATTTCTTTTTACATGGGGTTTGATTTAATTTATTTATTGATTGATTCATTCATTCATTCATTCATTCATTCATTCATTCATTGCAGTACCAGGGATTGAACTCAGGACCTTGTGCTTGCCAGGCAAGCACTTATTCTACTGAGCTATCTCCCCAGCCCTTGGGGTTTGATTTATTAACATATGTGATGAATATCTAGCTCCTTGTGCTTCCCAAGCTCAGGATAGGACCATTGGGTGTGGAAGACAGTGAAAAGAACTGGAAAGTTTTTATGGGTATACGAAATGGGTGGCAGATTTGTCACACGAGGGCTGAGAAATCAACTCACAGGTATTTCAGCCCACAAATCCCACATGAGCCAATTTCTTTAAAAAGACAAAAAGCAGAAGGCAGGCCTTTGACTAAGTGGGAGACCAAGTGGAGGGAGGGTTTCTCTATTTCTGATAAATAGTGTTAGGCATCAATAGAGTGGGTAGAAGCTTTTCTGAATATGTAAAAAGAACAATTGTTAGGAAAAAAAGCACAAAACAGAGAATGGGTTATGTTTTAGAGATAATTTTTCCAGGTCTTGAGCTCATTTCTTCTCATTTCTTTAAGTCACAATGAAAAGGGAAAGCCACCTCACAAAATGTAGCTGAGATGGTCACAGCTTATCATGTACAGCACATGGGGACATGTTTGAGCTTAAGAGGTATGGATAGCATTCTAGGCTGGTGTTTTTTGAACCTCAAATTATGAGCTTATGTAATTATAATCAACCTTATTTATAATCAAGCAGGACTGAAATGTCTAAAAGTGCAGTAAGAGGGGTAAGGTTAAGCACTGTCACATTAGGCTTCTGTTTAAGCCCTCCACACATAACACAAGCTGTACACGTGCATAGACTATGATATTGAACCTACTCCTTATTTTGAAAACAGTCCAATATATTTGAAAAGCTGTCCTTTCTAAATATACCAATAAACTATCCATTCCCCCCTTTGGTTTTTTCCTAATAACTATTATTTTAATTTTCAAAAGAATCACTCTATTCCTAACACCACAGAAATACAGATAACTTCTTCAAAAGAAGTTAAATGGAAGACAATATCACCTATATATAGAAACTACATACATTGGGCTGGAGAGATAGCTCGGCAGCCTAAGTGCCTGCTTGGCAAGCACAAGGTCCCGAGTTCAATCCCCAGGGCCACATGCCATGCCAGCCCTGGAACCTCAGGCATGCTGTGCTGGCCCCAAAACCAGGCATGATGGTGCACACACTGGGGAGGCTGAGATAGGAGAATCATTAACTGAATAGGGAGACCCTATATCAGGAAAAAAAAAAAGTACATTATCATAATACCAATGCTCTCAAAGTCAAAAGTATTTCCTTCAAAGTGTCAAGAAAATTCTTAGAACTTCATAGTAACACGTAAGATCATTGATAGTTATTGCATAGCTCTGCTCTACCTTGTATGAATGCTGTTTGCAGTAGACTAGAACAGAATGAAAATTAATTATGAATGACTCACACTTAATGAACCAATTTCAGACACAACTATAGGGCACAAGTGTGTTAGAGAAGAATATGAGAACAAAGTAACCAAAGAAACAAAAAGGCAGTATATTTGAAAGAAAATGTTCAAGAACAACTGGACTTTAACTCAGGAGGGCACTGGAAGTAATAGATAGATAGATAGATAGATAGATAGATAGATAGATAGATACATAGATACATAGATACATAGATACATAGATACATAGATACATAGATACATAGACACAGACACAGACACAGACACAGACACAGACACAGACACAGACACAGACACAGACACAGACATAGACATAGACATCTCCAGAAGTGGGCCGGAGGCAGGAACTGCACAGGCAGTTGGTGAAGACAAGGGGTTGGCTAGCAGCTGTCCTTTGGCCAAATGTGAAGCCCATAGCTCCCACGTGCTGGTCTCTTTCTGTAACCACCCCTTTACATTTACCTGCTCTTGCCTTCCCTATCCTCCCTCCAGTGATTGGACTGTCACCCTGCCACAAACCCACATCTGACTCTCCTCCTCCACCCCACCACCATGTTGGTGACTTATTCTCCCCATTCTCTGGGTCGGGACCACCTTCTCCCACACAGTGTCTACCAACCAGCCTCAGGTAAGATTTAGGCAAAGTAGATTAGTAGAGTGAGAGGTGAAAAGGAGAACAATTTCAAGCTCAACTCCTCCTTTGTAGCACCGTGCTCGGAAGACAACCTATGCATCTCATTAACTACCTCCCTACGGAACAACAATGTCAAAGATAGCAGCACTATAACAAAATGGTCATAATGACAGTTAATAATTATTTAACACGTACTATGTGCCAGGCGTGGATCCTAGCATGTTACATGGCCTACATCATTTAACTTTCCCAATAATGATCAGGTAGGCAGTGTTATCCACATTATTCAGTTGTCTCACACTAAAATTGTGGAGACCATAGAAAGAAAAGAACTAAGGGCAAAGTAAGAAATAAGTAAGAAAGAGAAGAATATCAAACTGTAAGCCTGACCCAATGAGACCTTATAAATTTTTCTTTTATTTTTGTTTTGTTTTTTAGTTTGAGCTATAAGAGTCCACATGTACTCCAGGTAAGAAGATATCTTGGACTCTTGATGTCTTAGCCTGTGAACTTTTGGGTGACATTTATAAAAATGCCCAGTATCAATCTCAGAATGTTTTCTCATCTTAAAAGCTATTCCCATAGTAACTCCTGAATTGAGCCTCATAAGAAAATATCACAAGTTAGAGAACCACTAGGATGCTCATACAAAATATGAAGAACTTCGTCATTAGGAGACTAAAAAAAATTTCTTTTTTTATTTTAGTACAGAGTCTCACTACATAGATCGGACTCATGGTGACTCACCTGTGTTCAGCCTCCCAAGAGCTGGGATCACAGGCATGTGCCACCACGCCCAGTCTCAATTGCCATCTCAGCGTGCCCCAGGGGCGGGGCATGCTGGACATCAAACTGGGCCACTGTGTCTGCCTAAGCAGGCACTTTAACCCACTGAGCTATTTGGCCAGGCTTAGGAAACTAAAACTGACTCTACTCCTTTGAGACAGGTCAGTCCTCAACCTTATTTTGGGAAACCTAGAAAAAAAGACTGGTGAACAGAATGCAGCCTGAAGATCAGTAACTAAATCATTTCCCCCATGCATCCAAAATCACTAAAGAAAAAGATGCCATCAAATCCCAAGTCCAGGGAAAGACTCGTTCTTGGTGGCTTCCCCACCAAGCTGTTCAAGAAATCCAAGAGTTACTCACAGGTGGAAAGAGAAGGCAGAAAGAGACAGGGGGCTTGCTATCACTAACCCAAGCTGAGTGCAGACAACTCGCAGAAGGACGTGTAGAAACCGTCTGTGTGACGCACACACTCACCACAGCCCCGCCAAGTTAGGGATATAAAAAGAACCCATCCCTGCTCCC
>NW_004524577.1:33090097-33105673 GCF_000260255.1 Octodon degus | reverse complement strand
TCAGGCTGCCTTAAGGGCAGGTCTGGTGTGGCATGTGGAGCTGGGGATTGAACCACAGTCCCCTGTGCCTGACTGGG
This sequence comes from Octodon degus, assembly GCF_000260255.1. Taxonomy (NCBI): domain Eukaryota; kingdom Metazoa; phylum Chordata; class Mammalia; order Rodentia; family Octodontidae; genus Octodon; species Octodon degus. Next base: position 33,105,596 of record NW_004524577.1, on the reverse strand, counting down.
TTTGCCCAAGAAGGCACTTTAAACCACTGAGCTAACGCACAAGCCTCTCCCAAATTCAGAAATTCAAAACTGATCATTGAAAGAGCACCTATTCCCTGACATAAGTTTTTGCCAAGAGTGGTTTGCGTGAGGTTGCAGTGGTGAGTATCCTTCGTGTCTTTAAAACAGAAGTTAATTTATGAACACTCTGACACAGACCTTTCTAAAAGCTTGTTCAATGCATATTAATTATATAGGACAATGGATTTCATTTCATCATAATTGGACACGAGCGTAACATACTTTGAGCCAGTGTGGATTGCTTTGAGGCCACTTGCATGTTGCGTTTAGAAATCCTTACTCAAACTGCCACATGGCCTTTCTAGCCTCTGGCTGATGACAAGACTGTCCTTTCTCACCTCCACTGCCCTTTATCTTCAATCTCTATGGTCCCTTCTTTGTTCTAATCCACTGAATTTCACGAGTGTGATTTGCCTTCGTTTTATCCTCTGCCTTAGACTGGGACTTCTGAGATTCTTCCCCAAATCTCAAATTCTTCTCCCAGCTCCTGGCTCTGGTACAAGACTTCTGCTGGCCATGCCCATGTTTGTCAACCCATCCTGCACTGATATTTAATTTTCCCCCTCACCCATTCACTGTCCTCGTGTCCAGAAAACAGGTTAGGATCCCACAGCTGTGGGGGTGAGTGGCCCCAGGCCAGCGCCGGTTCATCATCCAACCAGCTGCTTTCCTTTGCAGCTGCAGAGGTACGGGCACAATTTGGGAAAAGGAGGCAAGGCCTAGGCAGGGGACTGCTCACAGCCCAGGTCAGGACAATGCCCACTGGCCCTGGGTCTTGGCACAGGAGCCCCTTGGATTTCACTGTCTATCAGGACAGCCTAGGGAGGACTTGCATGGTCCCAAGGACTCCTACAGACATGCCAGACAGGATGGGCAGGCCAGGCTTCCACCGGCCTCCCTCACTGTCCAGGACCTTCTCGAAGTCCTGAGAAAAGAGTTATTGTCCGCTTCTTCTAAGTAACCACTTGTGCCAAGCCCTTTCCCTGTCATGAAAGCCAATTAAGCACTCAAATTGACAGCAACGCACAATTAATTCCCTTCAACCCTATTTGACTTGTAAGAATTGTGAATCAGGAAAAATGGGAGTGTCCCATTGCTACCACTTTCAGGTTATTGTCCAACAGAAGGGCCATCACCAGGCTCCTCTGACTTCTCAACTATTCTCCCTGCACGTAGTGACTGACTCCTACAAGACACATCATCCTTAGGCTGCAATACAGAAATGAGACCCTAGGTCCTACAGGCTGGAAGAAGACAGTGGCGACCTAAGGAGTTGACATCTTCTATTTCACTCAGCAGAGTATACAATGCCAGTGTAGGTGAGCCCTGGTCAGGCTTTCCAGTCCAGCCACAACTTCTCCTTCTTGCCAGTATTCTTCACACTCCAACATCTGCCAGAAAAGCAATGTAGTATTGGGGCAAAAGACCTGAAGGCCAAAAGCTAGAGCTTCCTTTTCAGTGTTGTTATTCACTCAGTAGCATTGACCATGTCAGTGAAGACTCAGTTTCACCTTACATAAAATGGGAACAATATCCACCTCACAGCATGCAATGAAGGAATCAAGATTTGGGTTTGCACAGGTAAGGGGGAGATGACAGCCCAGGCTTGGTGTTTGTACTTCAAAGTTTCTAACAGTGGGCTCCAAGAGAATATTGATACACTGATTGCTCAAGAGGAAGCCGGGAGGGGAGACTGTAGCTCTGAAATCATGAAAGTGCACATAATTTTAAACCCTAAGCATAGAAAAGAAGAGAGGCGAGAGATGGGATAGAGAAAGAAAAGCTAAAAAGATCTACCCGCCTTCCCCCTTTTACACTTGCAGGTGAAATAAAATATTTAGACAGAAAACCTAAAGTAAATAACCCACAGATAGCAATCTCAGCAACTGCCCAAGGGAGCTGCCCTGTAACCGCCAAGTCTTGCCAGGAGTTCAGCCTGCGCAGCATATTTTGCACTCCTGGGTGCAGAGAAATTTGCACAGGAGCCTTGGGACTTTGACCTGGAGGAAGAAATCAAAATGCTCTCTTTATTTCATTCCTAGTAGCCGAAAAACCAAAACAGATACAGGACGAACTTGAAGACAAACGCCCCAGCACTGAACTTACTTTATGTCCACGCAAAGGAGCTCCAGGAGGAATTGCAGCTCGCTGTGTGCTGCTTGGTCCCACTCAAACGAACGAACGGGAAGTGCCGCTCAGAGCCCCGAAATAGAAAGCAGGAAGTCAACAGAACTGATTTCTCTAACTTCCCAAATGCAAATCGCCGCACTCTCTGATAGACGCCAATTACAGTTAGGTGTAAGCCTCCTCTTGCAAAAGGCATGCAGGTGCTGAGTGTGCCTGGAAAATGTCCTGCTCCAGGAAAGAAAGGAAAGAGCCCTCCTCAGCTTCCTTCTGTAAGGAAGGAAGATCGACTCGATTAGATTGACGCGAAGCAAAGACCACTGAGGGAGTTTCCGTCAGATCCAAGCTGCCACGGGAGCAAAGGAAATGCCCCGCTGCGATGAGCAGGCGCAGGTCTCTAGAGAGAACTCTGTTCTTGGAGGAGAGACCTTCTCCCAGGGAGCAGAGCTACAATCTCCCCTCCCTGCTTTCTCTGGAGCATTCAGAGTATCAGTATTCTCTGGGAGCCCACTGTTGGAAACTTTCAAGTGGAAACACCAAGCCGCCGCTATCATCTCCACCTTATCGGTGGCGCATACGAAGTCCCGAAGTCGCTCCTTCCTGATTAGGGCTGCACTGAAGCCTGCCACGCCTGCCTCCCCCGTTGCAGCCCTCTAATCCCGCTTGCTCTTTTGAGACTACCAGGTGAACCTTTCCAGCATGCAGCAGGCTCAGGAGTCCCTGCTTCAAACCAGCTGCAGCCCCTTCGTAGTGGTCACATCTGAGCCAGTCTGCTCAGGAAGTACCCATGCCGTATCTTCCAGGCTTGGGCTGGATGTTAGCATGGAAAGTTGAGGCTCGGGGACAGATGGAGAGGGACATACTCCATCGTAAGGAAGCTTTATCTCTTAGTGGCTAAGGGAACCTAGAAAATGATGAGGCCTGTCTGTGGCTCACCTTCCTCGCAGGTGGGAAGAGACAATGAGGCCTTTCTATACAGTTAAGGACTAAGTAGGGTAAAGCGGCCAAAGTGGTCCTGGTTCTAGTGGAGTACTTACTGCATTTGCATTCCCTCCCCTAACGGTCATGTGTGCACCTGCTCAGGTATTATTATTATTATTATTATTATTAAACTCACTCTTCACCAGGGATACTGAGATGAGAGAGTAAGTAATGTCACAGAAACCACCAAACAAATCAGGAAAGGCCAGCCCATGACTGCCTCGCCCACACTCACCTCGGCCTCCACGGCAGCCCACCGGCCACTTCCCTTTCCCCTGCCCTTCGCTGCCACTCCAAGGGGGAACACAGCTCAGACGGTGGCCTCAGTCCTTTCTGTCCTCCCCGGCTTTGCTCTGCACCTCCCAGGGTCCCCCGTGGACACCTCGCAGATTTTCCCTGCAATCTCATTTAACCTCTTGAAGAAAGGAGCGGCAGCCCTCTCTCTCCCCAGAGCACACCACCTAAACCATATCTCACCCTCACTTCATGGTTCCCAATTGTTCTCCAATCCTCTCCATAATCTATTCCTGGAGACAGTCTGAAACATAGGCCACACTCACAAGTTCCAGCTGAAACAAGGATCCCATTGCCACCGACACCTCAGCCATCATCACCACGCCAGTGCTCCTAACTTCCATTCATTTTCCCAGCACATGTTGGGCCAGCACTTGCCATGCCCACCTTGGCAAGAAAACTTACGTGGGCCCTGTCTTCGAGGCACTCACAGTCTCAGTAAGAACAATGGTTGCCCAGAAATGTAAATAGGCAGCGATAAATCCCAAATATCTGCCAGTGGTGCATCCCTCCCTCTAGCTCTTAAGAATCTTTCATTTTCCTAGTTGTGTCCTTCACCAACCTTCTAATCTCTGCTGCCTCCCTGTGATTTATTTGCTCACCACCACTTTCCTGAAAATCACCCCTCAACTTATCTCACCCTTTCTTTCTCCCACCCCTGAAACAAGCCCGTCTCCTGCAGACAGTGACCTAATTTGGTCACTTCTAAATTTGAAAATCAGAAAAGTCAGCGAACCAGGCATGCACCGGGTGCTGATCTTGAACGGGCGATGCTGGCTGGGACCTTGACCTGGGCTGCTGACTCTGCTTCACCCTCCTCACAGACGCAGCTCGCTGCAGAAGCTCCAGCTCAGGGAGACCGGTAGCCAATCTTCAAACCTGACTCACACCCTGTCTCCTATTGTTCCCTCCACCCACCCTGCCCCCTGTCTCCTCCTTTCATATTATCTCTGGAATTTAGATGTGTTTCCAACGCTTAGGTCAAAAGTCACTCCTCCGCTCAGGCTTCTTTCACTCTCCCCGATGTGTGACAGTCCGGTTCTCTGACTCCCCTTTCTTATGTCCTTAGCTTTTCTTTGGGGCACTTAATTCTACCTTGTGTTACAACCATATGTACAGTTTTCTAAAGGGCTCTAACTTCAGGACAGGAGCTTTGTCCTAATCTGAACCTCAGTATGGTGCCTAGCACAGTGACATAAGCTAACTAAATAACATTTTAATTCTGCACAATAGAGTAGGAAAACAGCTTCCTTGAAAAATCCCAAGATTGTTTCTCTTCCATTATCCATCATTTTGTGTCGCCTTGACTTGGTAAGTGATACCCCAATATCAAGTACAATACTAGATGTGGCGTGTCTCTGAAGCTATTTCTAGGAGACATTGGCATTGGAATCAATAAACTGAATAAAGATGATCTGCTGTCACCCATGTGGGTGACATTGCTCAATCTGTTGAAGGCTCAATTAGAACAAGAAGATGAAGGAGCTGGCCCTTCTCTCTATTGAGCTTTGGATGTCATCCGTATCCTTGGGCACTGGACCTCTGGTTCTTGGATCTTTAGGCTCTGGGACTTACCCCCATAGCGAACACGCAGTTGGCTTTGTGCTAGAGCCACACCACCCCCTCCCTGGTTCACAGGCCCTTAGACTTGGACTGCATTACACAGCCAGCTTTCCTCGCTCTCCAGCTTGCCGACAACATATTGTGAGACTTCCCAGCCTCCAGGAGCATGGAAGCCAGTTCCCATAATAAACCTCCTTACGCATTTCCTGTTGGCTCTGTTCCTCTGGAAAACCCTTACTAATACCTTTTCTAATCATTTACTCAACCAAATTTTCATTGCAAAGAAATAATTTGGGTACTAGGAGTAAAAAACTAAAGATGCAAATGTCTGCACTCAGTGAACTTATGTTCTCTATCACAGAGATGGCCACAGAATACAAATGCAACAATCATCAATATGCATGCATAATAAGATGAATTGCAAAGTTAAAGCAATTTTATATCAACTAGTTCGAGACCACAGGTGACTCCCTTACACTGTAAGCTAAATGCTAGTAAGTATATAAGGCTCAAATTCCAAGCACTCTGTGAATTTATGACCCTTTCTACTGTGTGCATCCCCCACTTTGCTAATGGATGTAACCTCTGTGTCAGTAAATGCCAATATATTTACCATAAAAAATCTATTATTGGTGTTAATTAGTTCTAGGGAAATTAGGTAAATGGCAGCTAAGTGAAGCAAAAACAACAGCTGAAGTTAATAATTAGAAGATGAGACAAATAAATTGTGAGTGCTTCTTTGGTACCATTAGATAAATAAATCAGTGGAATTCTTGCAGCATCAGCCAGCCACACAGGGAAGCGCTGCTCCCAGGGAAGAGAGAGATCCTGTCCTCTGGACTCCCATATTTGACCACTAGAAACTGAAAATGTGCGTACCCAAGTCAGCCTCTTCTGAGACACGCGCAGGGACTTCTTGTGCATCTCTGCACCTGGCACCTGGGCAGGCTGAAGGACTCACCACATGCTTGTGAATGAAGCAGTCAGCATCATTAGTAATCGTGTGTGTGTGTGTGTGTGTGTGTGTGTGTGTGTGTGTGTGTGCTGGGGCTTGAACTCGGGGCCTTGTGCATGCTTTAAGCACAACCCCTTCATCAAGAATTTATTGAGGATTTATATGCACCAAATCCAGAATTACAAATGGTATGGTTCCTATCACCAAGTAAAGTCAAAGAAAACTGAAGGCCCCAGATAGAAATCATGCTTTGTTCTTTGATAGGGTTTATTATCACAGAAAAACAACTTAGCCACCAGGGAGGAATTTCAAAGCATCAAACCATTTTTGCATTACTTAAACCCTGTGCAGGGCCGTCCTGGCCCACACAAAGGCCCCTCCTTTCCCGTGTACCACATCACATGGCCCTCACCTGCCCCAGTCTCCTCCACGCCCTCCCACCAGAACCCCTCCTAGACCTTGTTTCAAGGCTTAGTTCCACTCCACCTGGAGCTTTCTCCCTGACCCTGCACACAAATTCCCAAAATAAAGAACTAAGTAGAACTAGTCTGGCAAGATCAAGCCTCGCTTGGAATGCAGGGAAGGAAAAGGAAGTGAATAAGCAAAGCCAGAACTAGTCTCTGTAGGCTCCAAACAGACGCCTCAGCACTGCCCTACATCACTAATGTTGGCCTGAGCGAGGCTCAGTTCATTTATTTTTTTTTCAGTACTTTAGGGAATGATCTGCAGGGTATTCAGGGTCTCACTACTAGATTGGACTCAAAGTGATCATCCTGTTTACAGCCTCTCAAGAGCTGGGATTACAGGAGCGCGTCACCACGCCCAGTCTCAATTGCTGTCTCAGTGTACCCCGGGGTCGAGGTCAGCACTGCAGGCCTGGGGATTGAACCTCTGGCCCCTGCACTTGCTTGCAGGCACTTTAATCCGCTGAGCTATTTGGACAGCCCTGCTAGGTTCAGTTAAAGGTAGCAGAATATATGGGAAATAGTGTAAACAAACAAAAGTATGCACATTTGTTAAGATGATATTATAAGCTCAAAGCAGCTCTACTTGAAGCTGAATCTGTTTTTGTGGAATGTACTGGAAGAGGCATAGACAAGAAGCCAAGAAATCAGAAGTGCAAAAGAAAGAAAATGATCCTGCATAGGTACCACTGCCCGGCAGCAAGACCCTGGTCAGGGCGCTTGGCGTGAAGCCTCCTGCCACCTGTGTAAGGTCCTGCTGTCCCCGTTATACAGATGAGCTTGACCGAGGCTGGGTAAGGCAGAGCAGTAGGAGAGGAAGGGAGTGGCAAGCCAGTGCCCAAAGCTAAGGTAAGGCTTGCATAACTCTTGTCGTTGCCTCCTTTGGCACTTCTAGCCTAAGGAGCAGGGCAAAGTTGCCTTCCAAAAATGGCCAGGGTTAACTATCAGATCCCTAAAGGAAAAGAGAGGGGTGAAGGAGGAACAGAAGGCCACTGCTTCTTCCTGACCCAGGCAGAAAGTACAAAGCAAGCACAGCATAGCGTCTTGATTTAAAGAAATGAGTGCAGCAGAGCCTGGTGGTGCACACCTCTAATCCCAGCATTTGGAGGCTGAGGCAGGAAGATCACCTCAGCTGGGAGGTCATAGCAAGTCCAATGCCAGCCTGAACTACATAACAAGACCCCATCTCAAGAAAAGAAAGGAAGGAAGGAAAGGAGGATGGGGAGAGAGAGAGAGAGAGAGAGAGAGAGAGGGAGAGAGAGAAGAGAGGAGAGAGGAGAGAGGAGAGAGAAGAGAGAGAAGAGAGATGGCATTACTTTATTTTCCACATCATAGAAACTTATCCCACTAAAAATCCTCCTTCCTGGTTATTTCCCTCTAACAGAGCCCCCATTTGCTTTAAGACCTGAAACTGATTACTCTTTTACTCTTAAAACTATAGTTCCTTTTTTTTTAGTGGTACCAGGGATCGAACTCAGGACCTTGTGCTTGCCAGGCAAGCACTTATTCCACTGAGCTATCTTTCCTGTCCCTAGACTATAACTCTTACAATGTCTAAATTTAATATTTCAGGGCTGGCCAAATAGCTCAGTGGATTAAAATACCTCCTTAGGCAGATGCAGGGGCTGGGGGTTGATCCCTGGGGCCTGCTGTGCCGGCCCTGCCCCTGGGGTGCACTGAGATGGCCATTGAGACTGGGCGTGGTGGCATGCACCTGTAATCCCAGCTCTTGGGAGTCTGATCTGGTAGTGAGACCCTGCACACCCTGCAGACCCTTCCCTAAAATACAGAAAAAATAAATAAACAAATTTAATATTCTGGAAGCAATACAGTCTCATCTGCAATACACATTTGCTGGTCACAGACTGCACAAACAGTGTCAGTGGTGTTAGAGAAAGACCCTGACCCCAAGCGAATGAAAGGACACTGCCCAGAAATGTGCCTGATTAACACATAAGCACCTTGGTTCTTCCTCAGAACCCAGAGGTAACAGTAAGACATAAGCCACTATTTACAGCTAATTAATCTGTTACCCCCATCGGTATTAAGCAGGAAACCAAAGACCATTAGAACAAATTAAAATGAATTAATATATTAAGGGCCAGCGAGACAGCTCAGCAGACTAAGTGCCTGCTTTGGCAAGTTCAGGGACCAGGATTTGATCCCCAGCCCCAGCCCCGGGGCACACTAAGCCGGCAACCAAGTCCAGGCATGGTGGTGCAAGCCTGTAATCCCAGCACTGGGAAGGCTGAGAACAGGAGCATCACTAGGAGTCTAAGCTGCATAGTGAGATAAATACTGACCAAATACATAAACGAAAAAAAATTACTAAAAAAAGATAAAATTAATTAGCAAAATAGCTCAACACTAAGATGCTAATCTTAATTGCAAAACACCCTGAAACCTGTTGCAGCCTTTATAATAACTTCGAAGTGACTTGTCTGTATTACTTTATTCACAATCCCTATTAGCCAGCTGAAGCCCTTAAAACTCTGACCAGAAAATGACCCAAAAAAATAACCTACCGGAACAAGTTACAGGCTGAACCCTGCGATTGGAAGAAATCAAGCCCAGCTGCAGGAGCCAGTCAGGTCTAGCTGCTTAGGACTTCTTCCCCCCACCGGCAGTGCAAGCAGGAAGTCATCTGACAGCATCTGCTCTTCTTTGGGGCAGTTTGTGTATTCTTACATTCACAGCCTGCCTCCTGGTCATGCACTTTGAGCAGAAATGCCTCCTGAGCCCTTCTGACATGGTGCAGAAGAAGGCAAGCAAACCTTTTCCAGAATTCTTCTGAGAAGCGCTGGACAGACGGACAGAGGCCAAAGCAACATGGACAGACGCCGGTCAATGTTTATGACCAGCAGTGGTAAGCGCAGTGTCTATGGGAGCTGGATGACCTGGGTGTCCAATCCAGCTCCATAGTTGCCACTGTGACCAGACTACTCAGCCCTCTCCGAGCCTCAGTTTCCCCTTCTGAAAGACCGGATTTAGAACGCCCACTTCATACACTTGCTGTGAACAGTTAGGAAGGCAATGGACATAAAATATGCAGTTTATAAAAGAAGCTCAACCAATACCAGCTGCTGTTCTTACCATCATTACAGTACCAGTTGGGGTGCTCCTGTTACTGCCATGCCTGCCGCAGCCACTACGCTCAGCTGTGTTTGGCCCCCATACCTTCAGGACACGGCGGCTCCTCCGCAGTCTGAATCAGTCCGGTCCAGATGGAATCAGGCATCGCAGGCGCGGAGGGGAGGAGGCTCAGAGTCCGTCAAAGGTCACAGACGAGGGTTTCAGATGGACGAGATGGCCACAGAAGGAAGTGAGCCTGCGCGCTCTAGTGCAGATAAGTTTGCTGTAACTGGCTTTCCAGCGGAGGACTGGCACATGCTTATAGGTCATATGATAAGCTGGAAAGCGTCTTAAGAATGCTTCAGTTACTAAAAAAAAAAAAAAAAAAAAAAAAAAAAAAAAAAAAAAAACGCAGCTTTTGAATAGTCACAAAAATCTTATGCCTCCCTCTTATGTTATTTGAAATTTCAAAATAAATTTAGTATCAAGAAGAAAAAGTGTTGGATGCATTGGCAACTTGGAAAAAGATCTTATTTAGGTCTTGAAAGATCCGCGTTTCTTCTTCTCTGACCGCGTGTCAGCAACGTGAGAGCTGAATGCCTGAACCTGGTGCTCACAGGCAGCTTGGCTTCCCTGAGGGGCGGGAAACAGCCTGGGGCAGGTTAGCTCCAAGTCAAGGTTATCTGATGACTAATTCTCCCACTGACTGATGCCTCCTGGGGACGGTGACCCGCATGCCTCTAACCCCTGACTTCACAGAGAAGGGGACCATGCGACTTGCGGCTTCCTCTCACCCACGTCACTAACTGGTGAGGCAAGGAGAGAGGAAGCCTGCAGATGGAGTGAAAGTCTTAGGAGGAGGAGGAGGGGAGAGGGGACGGCCCCAGGAGTGAGAGGGGCCGCCCTGGGAATGACTCACTGTGGGGAAGCGAACGCTGCAGGCAGCTACTGGAGCTTGGGCAGGAAAGGGGCTTAGGCAAAATGATTTCTCAGAAAAACCATTCTTGCTACTGCACACAGAACACAATAAATTACCTATGTCAGATTCCTTACCTCGGCACCTTCTGCTAGCAAAACCTAAAATATCGACAAAATATATTTAAAGGAAAAAGTCTATTGTAATGAGTTTTTTTTTTTTCATTTGAGAAATTCTTCTATTTATAGTCAGTGCTTTGCCGTTATAGGAATGAAGTCGAAAGATTTTTTTTTTTCCTCAGTGGTTATAACAAAGTTGAAGTTTCCATGGGGTGAGGAAAACAAAGTTCACTTCTTTTTTTAAATGTGACAAAAAGTTGTCCTCAGAGTCCCCAAGTCAAAAGTCAAGCGTTAATACCGCTTCCCCTAAGGACCTCCTCCTGCTCTGGAAATGTAGAGGCGCTGAGGTCTCCCAGCCCGCGTCTCCTTCAGGGATCTAGTGGTTGGCAGTTTTCAGTGTAGGGTCCTTACACTGCACTTATCCCCCCCCCACTTCCCGCTATAACCACCCTTGTTCCCCAAAACTAAGACCTAGCCAGGAAATAACGGGCCTCGAAGACTAGAGATCAATCTTGCAGCTTCATGGCCAGGGTCTTACACAAGATTCTTCCCCATCGTTCTCTTGCCCTGCAGCTAGCTGTAATGACTGACAAGATAAGGAAAGCTGACCAGGGCTGGGGGCTTTTGATCTCTAGTATTCCAGGCTGGTTATTTTCCAGTTAGGTGTAATTTTCAGGGAAACCGCAGGAGGTTATGTAACAACCCGCCAAAGACCCATGTTCTTGGTGGAGTCTCAGCAAATACTGGATGAGGATCCCGGCCTTCAAGATGGGGCTGCTCCCCCCTCAATCGCATGGCCTTCCCCCGCAAAGGGACTAGATGAAGCAAATTTATTCGGTTGAGCCACTGCTCTGTTTAGTAGCCAAGGCTTTATCAAGGGGCTACTCCCGGGGGGCGACACAGTACACAGCCAGGGTTTGAGCTGCCATCTGCCAACCAGGCTCATGCTGACCAGGAAATGACAGGATTTTCTCAGAAAGAAAGAGGAGCTCCTTTATTCCACGAAGACGTGGGAAGCAGGTTGCCTATGGTGAGGGAAGCTTTAGTGTTTCTACGTGAACAGGAGAGCAGACGGAGCAGAAATCTACCTCGAGGAGAGGTCTCAGGGGCTCCCGTTTGCATTATATATGTTTAAGGTGCGCACGTTTTGATATACACATGCATAGTGAACTGATTTTTGCAGTCAAGCAAACAACATTGTCTCACGCAGTTGGTCGAGCGCAGGTGCGTGTCTCTGTGTGTATGTGTGTGTGCGCGTGTGTGTAGGGTTGTGGTGGTTTGCACAGAGAGTGGCCCTCAAAAGCCTTGTGTATTCATAAGGTGTGAACCGAGGAAGATGATTGCATCATGGAGCCGGTAGAGCAGGCATGTCGAACCTTCTAGACCCTTCAGTGATGCAAACAGCCTGCTGCCCTGCACCGCACCACAGCTGACCTTGCTGTCAGGAGGCGGGGCCTGGCTGGGGGCAGGCAGGGGGCGCGACCTGGAAGCGTGTTTTTCTGCCTCCCTGATGCCACTTTTCACCAAGCTCTGCTCCCCACCCCCTGCACTCCGCCAACCTCCCCCCATCCTCCCCCTTACCCCCTCCCCAGCCCTTCCAACATGACTTTTTGTCTGGGGCTGAAACCTCCAACAACAACAAAAATGAGCACAAATAAAACCTCTCATCCTTTAAGTTGCCTTTGCGTTTCAGCAACGGGGAAAGTGGCTGAGATGTATAAGAAAAGTACAGAAACCCTCTCCGCAAATTCTCGGCACGAACACAGTGCTGCTCACTCGTGTTCATGCTGTGCGGTGGCTCTCCAGGCTTCTGATCCTACCTCGCTGAGTTCGTGTCCCTTGCGGCCACCATCTGCGCGTTTCCCTCCCTCCTCCCACTGCAGGTAGCCAGCTTTCTACTCTCTACCTATTCGAGTTTTATTTGGGGATTTCCCTTTGTTCAGACTCCATGTATAAGTGAGTTCATGCGGTACTCTTCTGTCTCTGACTTATTTCACTTAGCAGGTTTTCTAGACCCATCTGTAGTGTCACAAGTGGCAGGATTTCCTTTACTCATGCTCAATTTAGATTTATACATATATCACGATTTCTTTATTCACTTGACATAGATTGTTCCCATATCTTGGCTATTGTTAGTAATACCACGCTGAACACTGAAACTCTCTCTCTCACTCTCTCTCTCTCTCTCTGTCTCTCTCTGTCTCTGTCTCTCTGTCTCTCTCTCTCTGTCTCTCTCTGTCTCTCTGTCTCTCTCTGTCTCTCTCTCTGTCTCTCTCTCTCTCTCTCTCTCTCTCTCTCTCTCTCTCTCTCTCTTTCTCTCTCTGAGTTGGTGGTGATTTCACTTCCCTCGAGTGTATTCCCAAGGACAGCTGCCTTTCAAAGCAGTCCTGTGTTTTATCTCTTTAGAGACCACCCCACCACTCACACCGGCTGCTCCAATCTATCTTCCCATCAACAGCATACAAGCCCCCTTCCTTCCTTATCCTGTACAATACCTCTTATGGCTTGTCCTTCTTGTACCCATTCTAACAGGTATAAGGTAGCATCTTGGGAGTTTGAGCTGCAGTTCCTTGATTGTTAGTGATGTGGGGCACATCGCCATCTACCCATCTACATGTTATAAGGGACTATTTTTGCAGTTCTGTTTGCAAACACAGGGCTTTGATGTGAACTGTGTGTTTATCAGGCAGCTCCTTGAATTTTATCAAAAAAGCAGTGGCAGCTTCAGCTTAGTGAAGCTAGAGGTGGGGAGGCCCCACATCTAAGAACCCGAGCCTCCTTGCTGGAGGCTGAATGAAGGGCTAGAAGGCTGAAGGGAAGAAACTCAGGAAACAAGGAAACTCTGATGTGATGAGGCCTCCACAGTCCTCTAAGTTGCATTCACGCGAGGAGCTTCCAGGCACAGGCGTGGAGGTAGCTGGGCCCCCTTGCTCACCATGGTTCAAATAAGTCCCTTCACGCTACCCTCAGTAGACTTCATTCTAGTCACAGCCCGTTCTTTCCTACTCACACCTTATACTGATCTTACAAAAGTAACAATGATGATGATCAACTTTTTAAAGAGCTATTACCACAAATTGTACTCAATTCAAAAGTTATACAAGCAAATATGGTGAAATACATCCCCGCTTCCCTCTTCTATCTAACCACCCAATAATGGTCACAGTTTCTTGAGTCATTTTCAAAGCTGGTCTGTGCATCTATAAGTATACACAGCTATATGCTTGATGGGCAACATACATAGAACGATAACTTTAAAAAAAATTTGAGGGAATGCTAGGAATTGAACCCAGGGCCTCACCCATGCTAGGCAAGGTCTATACCACTAAGCTACATCCTCGCCTTTTTGTATTTTGACAGTCTCACTCAGCTGCCTGCTGGACTTAAACTTGTGATCCTGATGCCTCAGCCTCCTAAGTAGCAGGGATTACAGCCCTGCACCACCATGCTCAGCATCAAACTCTTTTTTCTTTTGAACCATAAAAAAAAAAAAAAAAATGAAAGTTCTCTTTTGTCCCACTGATGAAGCTGCCTGTGTCCCAGGACCAGATGTTGAGACAACTTCACTCTATGCACCCGTCACACCACTTGTGCTACTCTTCTGATTCAATATTTTCCCTGATTATTTCTGTCCTTATTTTTCCATGCAACGGCGAGATCAGGCTCTCGGAGCGTGCATACATTTCTTTTCCATCACACTCCGGCACTGAGTGTTGCTTTTGTATATAAAAGCTATTGGTTTTTCTATCCAGCTACACTGTTCATTGCTCTTGTTTATTACTGTTGGCAGTGATATTTAACCTTGAGTTTCTCAGGCCCTGAGTTACAGTATCTGCAAATATAATTATTTGGCCTCTTTTTCCAATTTTACATCTCCGATTTCTTTCTCTTCCCTAAAAAGTTGGCCAGGGCCTCAAGGTCTGTGTTCAGTGGTGTGAAGAATAACAGCTTTTCCCTAATTTAATGTGAATTTTCTATTGTTTGTCCATGAAGCATGGGTCAACATATGTATGTAAACACTATAAACTTAGTTCTTTTGTGATATTTTTCATAATCAATAGTTTTCATAACAGATATTTTCAGCAACTGTGGGCGTGAGCATGTGTTTTTGCAGTTTTGATATATTAATAAGGTAAACATCATTTCACACTATTTAATGATTCTTCCTTTTCTGAAATAAACCTCGCTTGATCCTATTGTTTATTTTACTGTCACCTTGGAATTTGTTTGCCAATATTTTATTGAAGATGTTGCACTGATAGTGACAAGGAACAGTCTTTTGTGTTATTTATATTGCTTGACTTTGGCAGCAATATAAGCTCCATCTCATAAAATGAATTTAGAGGATTTTCTTTTTCTAGAAGTTTAAACATTATTGGACTGATTGGTTCTTCCAAGTTAAAAGAACTCACCTCAGAAAGCATGCGTACATAATAGTCTAGGAAGAAAAATAGCCTTTTGATATCTTTTATATTTTCTTCTTGTATTTGATTTTGATTTAGATTTTCAAACTCTTTTACAGCCAGGATTAGAATCTTATCTCTTTTTAAAACTACATATTTTATCCAGGTATTTAAACTTACCTTTACTTTGGTAAATAAAGAAGTCTGCAGTAACCTTTAGCTTGCCATACTTCTGATTATTTCTATGTTCTTTCTTATTTAATTTCTGCTTTCTCCCCTTTAAAAACAAATGAGTTCGTACTGTAATCCAGCGCTCTGGGGCGCCGAGACGGGGAGGCACAAGTACAAGCTCGGCCTGGGCCTTTAGTGCCTTACCAAGACAACCCATCTACATAAATGAGTGAATGAGCCTGTAGCTCAGTGCTGAAGGCCTGGATTCAGTAATCCCCAGTACCACCTCCCTCCAAAACAGTTGCCCCATTGCTTAAAATAGCTGAAGCCAGAGAAATAGCTCAGTAGAATAAGCGCTTGCCTGGCAAGCGCAAAGG
>NW_004524577.1:33085551-33089997 GCF_000260255.1 Octodon degus | reverse complement strand
AAAATAGCCAAAAAGAGAAGAAATCCAAGTATCCAACAACAGATGAACAGACAAATATAATGTTGCAGTCAGGGGTGACAAGGGGAGTGACTTATTACAGAACACATACTTTATATAATTATTTTATAATAGTCACCCGAAGAGTCGTACACAAAGAGAGTACAAGAAGTCTATCCACACACTAGAGACCAAATAATCCAGGAGAGAGCCTGGATCCCACGGCAATGCCCTGCATGAGTCCAGCTGAAGTCCTAGAGGCATGACAACATCCCCTTATGAGTCCAGTCAGAGGCCAAGAACCCAAGATAATATCTCATGCAGGCCTATGTCATAGACCTGTGCTGGGAAGGCCCAAAGGTCAGTAGTGGAAGCTAGGAAGTCTGTGCCAGCAGGCTGAGGGGCCTTCACTGGAGCCAGATAGCAATGTTCTGCTCAAGGCAAGAACCAGAGATCCCCTGAAAAGTAGCGCAGCCATCCTCTGCAGCAGTGACGTCCGGAGCTCCTCCTCAGACGAGAACAGCAGAGTTCCCATCAGGAAAGCCAACCTGACAAGCTGCTCCTGGAGGCTGAGCAGGGCACCATCTACCCCTCTGGAGCCGGGAAGCGATGCGCAAAATGAGGACCAGAGCTCCCCCGAAGTGAACAGCAGCCATTCTCAGCAACAACAAAGTCCTGCGCTCCCTCGCCGATGACAAAAGCCCAGTTCGTCAGGAGAGCCAGGATGACAAGTTCCTCCAGGAGACTCAGTAGCCCCAAGAGAACCAACAGCTCCAGGAGAAAACAACAGCTCCCAACAGCTTCTGTTCTTCTCCAGTTCTGCCTCTTATGCTGCTGGCAACGCTCCTCAGTTCGGCCTCCCACACCCAGCACTGTGTCAGTTCAGTTCAGCTGGGCATTACAAGTTGACCACCAGTTGTCGGTCCACCATATGCGGTACATATATACACAAATTATTATTTGCACATAAGAAAAAAAAAGATGTTCTGATGCACGTGGTAACAGAGGAGCTTTGAAACCACTATGCTAACTGAAGGAATCCAGACACATAAAAACAAATATTGTATGAGCCACTTATGAAATATCTGAAATAGGCACATTTCTAGGGGCAAAAAAGTACATTAGAGGTCCTGGGCATAGAAGATAGCTGTATGGTAGGAACTGCTGACAGGGCAGAGAAGTTCTCCTTGGGGTGAGGAAAACCCTTAGAAACAGACCCTGGCTGGAGACTGTCTCCCAGGAGGCTTGTCTTGGTTACTTTTCTCTTGTTGTTAAGACAAAATACCCGACACTCAAAATGAAGGCACGAAAGGTTTACTTAGCTCACAGTCTGTACTCAGTCCATACTCAGCTGGAGCCAAGGAAGGGCAGCATGGTGAGGGGCAACACTTCAAGGCAGCAGGAGACAGCAAAAGCAACAAGAGCCAAAAGGGGAGCAAGCCTCTCTTCCTCCCTCATATTGTGCACAGGCAGACCCCACCTGGCCACCCACAGAGGGAGTATCACTCACGCCATCTCCACGTCCTCCTCTTGCAAAGGCTGAGGATATTTATAAAGAGAGGACCCTGGCCCAACTAAACTTCTCAATTTGACACAGTATATCAACCATAATAGGCCTCGTGCCCTCTAAAAGGTTCTCCTCACAGCTGGGCTGTTGCCAGGACTAAGCCACCTTTCCAAAGTCCCACCTATGAGCACACAAGACCTTTGGGGGCAGATGTCAGGAGTTGTACAACATTGTATGTGCAATTCATGCCTCCCTTTTGCATGCTTAAAACTGGGAAAGGGGGCATTTTAGATCACGTACTTCTACTATACTAAAAATGATCATTTATTTATTTTTATTTTATATTATTTATTTTATTTATTTATTGTATTTTTTAGGGAAGGGTCTACAGGGTGTTCAAGGTCTCACTACTAGATCGGACTTGTAGTGGTTCTCCTGTTTACAGCTTCCCAAGTGCTGGGATTACAGGCCCGTGCCACCAAGCCCAGTCTCAAGGGCAGTCTCAGCTTGCCCTGGGGGCAGGGCTGGCACAGCAGGTTAAAAATGATCATTTAAAAAAATAGTGCAGTAGTTTTATGTAATGATATTTCAAACACATTGGATGGATTTGGCCATTTTCTATGGCTCCTGTTTTGTCTCCCTCTGTGCCCCGCCCCGTTAGCATCCCCGAGTTCCCAGATGCTGCGAGTTGAGCCTCTTCCCTGTTCCACTGCATCCTGTGAGGCCACACAGGGATCCACTTCCCCGCCCCACCCTGCTCCCCCAAGAGACAGACCAAAGGCAGCATTTCCTTCAGCAGTTTTCCTTCAGCTCCTCTTCCCCAACTTGCCTCTGAGATCAGATGGGATCCAGAGATTCTGTGGTACCCCCAGATGTGTGTGCTATTCCTGCATCCCAAAGAAGAGACAGCTGCTTGGCCCTCCCTCGGGGAGCCACCCACGTCAGGAACTAGCTGCCCACGGGCTCTGCGACACACGCCCACAGGAGTTCCCTCTCAGCCTCGTTCTGTGCCCATCTGTGGTTTTCAGTGCACTGGGAGCCCCTCCAAGAAACTATCTTTTGAGAGCCTTTGAGTCTGTCAAAGGTGAAATTCAGATTTCTGATGCTCCGTCCCCCAATACAGAAGAAATATATTTCTTCTATATTTTTTCTAAAAGCTTCTGAGGAGAAAGACAGAACAAATACACCTTTAGCCGGCCCTTTTAAATGCAGTCCCAGCATTTAAAAGAGGTAAAGTGATTTCAAGGTAAACATAAAAAAGAACCTTAAAAGAGAGAAATGTCTCAGCAGGGAACATATACCCCGAGGACTGACCACAGAAAGGGTAGAATGATTGCTTTCGGCCTCCGTGGCTGGTGGTTAGAGTGCACAGACTGCATGTCACCTGTCCCATGCTTGTCTCTATCCCTGCGGCCTGCTTCTCCCCCAGAACCCCTCCCCCGCCCCCTCCTCCTTCAGCATCCCTTGGTACTCACCTAGGCATCCTCATCATGGGAAAATCTGTTAGGGACGCACAGTCTTGGACCCCTCCCAGGCCCAGCACAGAAATCTTCGTTTTAAACAAGATCTGCAGATGATTCATATGCATAAAAAATTTGGGAAGCAGCACTGTGAATCCAGCTTAAGCCCTCGCTGCTCCAATCACATCAAACTCTTCTGTTGTACCTTTTCATAGAACATTCCTTCTGAGCGCCCACTCTGTAATTCTGCACTTATCAGGACGATTCTTTCCTACTCATGAGTCTCTCCCCTACTACGGTCATGCCAAGTTCCATGGCTACGCCACACCCAGCCGATAAACATTTGCCAACTGAGTGAACTAACGTGCATAACCAAGTACTTGTGTCTCAGGGCGCTTTTAGTTGAACCAAGTTCTACCTTACTCTCCCAGCAGGGGACTCACCCCTTCCAAACCAGGCTGGATCTTCTCAACCCAGCCTCTCTCAGACAAGCCTAACTTCCTTTGGCAGGCCCTGCCCAAAGAAGGGAAGGAGTCCCAAAGGGAATGCCGACCATGCCACAAAAATGTAAGAAATTTCATCATGCAGACCATTTCTCTCAAATCTCACATACCTGCAAAGTGGTTCAAAGAGATTATTTCCCGAGCCCTACTTTGAAAAATCTGAACAGGATTTCTGGCATGGGAAGGGAAGAGGTACCCACAGGCCCTGGCTGGGCTGGGGTGCACCCACACCCGCAGCCCACAGAGGGCAGGTTGCAGGATGAGGTGCCAGCCTAGGCTCGGGAGGTGCCGAGTTCAGCTCCACCAGCCTCTGGTGCCCCTGCACCACTTCTAGCTGAGATGGCCTCCCAGTGGGGGAAGGTGAAGGGGTACTGTTCTGATGAGCCCAGAATGAAAGGTGATGGTTTAAAACTAGTTCCCTACTTGAATAATTAAACCTTCCCTAAATATAGCGGCTTTAAAATGAATGTTCACAACATTGAAACAGGGCATGCTAATTCTAAAAATATAGACTTCCTTGCTGTCAAAGCCCTCTCGGGGAAAACAGACGACTGAATCAAGGCAATAATTTCATCTTCCTGCTCCCAGGCCTGTGAAGCACGTGTCTCGAGGCGTGGGGTCCACCGGGGAGCAGGGAGCAGGCCGAGTTGGAGCACACACCGGTGAAACCCTCGCAACTCGCAGAAAGTCACGGAAGAGGTGCCACAGGTTGAGCTGTGCTCCGTCTCGTGATCCACCCCTCCCCAGATCAAACCGAGCAGGACTTCTTCCATCAACCATCGTACTACGTAAAACTCAACTTAGTCAAGGAAGGAATTTTCGTCAAGTCACTTTCAGTTGTAGTCCCTGATGTATTTTATTACACATAAGAGAGACATTCAACACAGAGACGTGGCAAATGTTTGAGGTGATGGCTATGCTATTGATCCTGAGCTGATCCTTATGGATTGTGTACATGGATTTCATTATCACACTGTAC
>NW_004524577.1:33081102-33085096 GCF_000260255.1 Octodon degus | reverse complement strand
CTTCAGGTTAATAATTCCTAATTCAAAAATCTAAAATTCAGAGTGCTGGCCAGATAACTCAGCGGACTAAAGCTCCTGCCTAGGCAGAGAGTAGTGGCCGGGTTCAATCCCGGGTGTGCCATGCCAGCCTTGCCCGTCGGGCGCTGAGACAGTGATTGAGACTGGGCATGGTGGCACATGCCTCTAATCCCAGTGCTTGGGAGGCTATAAACAGGAGAATCACTATGAGTCCAATCTACGTAGGTGATCTAATCCAATCTCAGTGGATTAAAGCACCTGAGACCCTGTAGACCCTGTACTAAAGCCCAACCCCCCAAAAAACATTTGAAATTCAAAAAGCTCCCAAGTCAAAATCTTTTTATGCATCACCATGATGTCACAAGTGGACCTTATGTGATGGGTCACAGTCAAAATATAGGCACATCAGAAATAGTATAGCACCAAGATATTACATATATGAAAACATTCTAAAATCTGAAGTCCTAAACATTACTGCCCCCCAGTATTTCCCATAAGGGATCCTGAACTTGAGTGGCCTCAAAACTAATCATAACTAATTCTCAAACAAAGCTCTTTCCTTCCCATAAAGTCTACTTTGCAATTCACTTGGTATAAAGACAACCAACCAAAATCCTGCTTTAAAAGGTTGCCTTCACTTGGTGACTCTACCTCTCTCCCTGTTCATCTCGGGCTCACCGCATCCACAGAGTTGACATGGAGGTCACAATATCTTTCCTGGTGCTCAAGACAGTATCAGCATCCCATGACAGAGCTGATGACGCCTTTCTGGAAAATATTTACTTTTTGTTCCTTTCACTTTAAACCCACCACACCTTCTTGGTTCTCCTCTGCCTCATGAGGAAACTTGGCTACTGTAGCAATTCAGAATTTGCTTTTGTGGGACGTCATCTCTCATGTCCATATATCTTATTTTCAAAAGACTCGAATTTTTCAATTATCTTTGTAACAGAACTGTGGACCTACATATGAAAGAACAGAGGCTTCTTTTCCCAAGATGATATGTGTATCTTCCATCCTTTATGCAGGCAAGATCGCCTTTCCTCTGTCTTCTAAAAATAGTGATTAGTTCGGAGGCATGTGTGGCTGTAAAATATTGAGTGTTTTCACTTGTGTTTTCTTCCACAGAATTATAGCCCAGTTCTTGGCTTTTGAAGAACTTAAGAAAATCTTGGCCATGTGGAAGAAGGCTTCATCACTGGGGCTTGTAAGGCTTTTTGGCCCAAAGAACCATAGGAACCCCCCTCACCAGACTTCTAGAACATTCTCCGCTCTCTACCCCTAAATACTCCAAGATTTCAACTATCTTCTAGCTAAGAGTTTTCATGGCATAATGAGAAAATTCTGCCATTGTGAATCATTCAAAGCTCTCATTAAATTTCTAAATGGCAGAAAGATGTGTACACATTTTACCTGCAAAAAAAAAGCATAGACACTGGTTTCCTGGGACTATATCAATATGTGCCTGCTTTTTGAGTTTTAAAAATGCTAAGACTACAAGATAGCCCTAACCTAATATCCTTGATTCTAGATGGTGAAAGAGCCCATCACCGTAAGTGATTTTTCCACAGCAATATCAGGAGTCCCTGTGTCCCTACCTCCTACTGTTACTGGCCCTGAGCTTTCCAGAGTTTTACCTTCTGCTAGGAGATGTGTTGCCCTGAGCCCCTTTTGTTGTGCTCTTGGTCTCAGAGTTGGCATGGCATCTGTAGATGATTCTTAAACATAGTAGTTCCTGTTTTATGTCTGGGTGGCTGGTCTTTTTATTTGCACTGCTACCAAAAAGAGTCCATTCATTATCCAGCCTTGGAAAAGTATCTGTGGCATATTTAGAGTCATCATCTAAATCTAAAGGAGAAAGGCCAAGTTTTGGAATAGTGGTTTGAACAGCGGTGTTTTCCCCACTTACAATGATAAGAGGGTTACTTTGTACCATCTTCCTTGGGAACACTGACACTCCCTTGTTTCTCTACCATCAAACCATCAAACGTATTCACATTATCAACCAACCTCAGCTGGCTCTAGGTTTGAACCTAGAGCTGATTTTCTTCAAGGGAGCCCTCAAGATTTCCAATTTCACTTTCCTCTGAAGAAAGCTTATATATTTATTCCAAGTTATGACTGTCAGGTTTTTCCTTAATAGGCTAACAATCTCCTTGAGCTTCAGTTTCCTTTGCATTGAAATATTAAAGTTTGTTGTTTGTTTTGTTTTAATACTGAGGATGAAACTCAGGACCTTGCACTTGCTGGGCAGGTGCTTATGCTGCTGAGCTATCTCCTGGCCTAAGAAGTCTTAAGGTTTTTATAATGAACAGTTGCAGATTTCTTGACTACTAAACTGATCTTTTACATAAGTGTTGTCTAATGAGGAGACCAACACTGAAGATGAGCAGAAATAACATTTCTGTTTCTTTCCAATTCTTTGGGTTTAAACATATCTCTTTCACTTCCATGATACATGACTGAAGACTAATTCTTTCTCAGTGTTTAAGGTGAGCATCCCATCATGGACATATCCATGCTATGGAACCTTTATTGAAATCATTAATAGTTTATAGATTTAATGTATAAGTTTTTGGATTGTTCCCCCTTTCTCAAAGGCAAATGCCATAATTTTCCCCTTGCATTCACTGGCCTACCACAGCATAGTCAGTCTGAATATTTCTTGTGTTTTATTGCTGACTTTTCTCCAATTTTTCTTGCACTTAGTCTTTTGGCCTTAAAGAGAACATGAAAGGTCTTCTACAAGTCTCTGTAGCATTCCACTGTATTTTTACAGTAAATGCAATGAGTAAGCAAGATCTATTTATCTATCCTTTGAAAAAAAGTCAATTAGCATGGATTCATTCCATGACTGACAGGTATATATAGAATTTCACATCTCTACTTGTCCAAAATTAATTCTAACAGAACCTTCTTCCACTACAGTTGATAGGAAATCCAATTGTAATCTTTTTTAGGCCACTGCCACCATCTACACCCTCTACCAAAAGAGAAACACTTCTTGTAAAGTGAAATGCCCTTGGGGCTATGTCATACCTCTAGTCTGACCTTGTCTCAGTACAGTCCCAAAACCTACGAATATATTGCCCTACTCGAGTGCTTTATTCCAGGTGGGTGACTGTCATTCACAGCATAACTGACTGCCCTGGAATCTTTGCCCTGTCCCTGGAAACCACAGTGTCACATGTTCAGTCCAGCCACCACCATCAAGGGTCTCGGTGCCAACACCCCCCAAGGTGACATTCCAGTCCTCCCTCAGTCTTGGTGTACTGCAGTTGCTACACTACTGTTACAGACCTTTGTAACAAAAGCCTCTTTTCCAACCGTCACTTGGGCAAGGAAACTCAGACTTCTGCATAAAGTCCTTCAGCTACCCTTAACTGGTGGAAATAGGACGACAGAAAAAAATACTCAGAGAAAGCTATTTTTCAAAAAGTTCTTGTCCTCACAACACACACTACTTTCACAGCTTACCACATCCATGTTTAAAGATTTGTTAAACACAACTATGAAATTATTCTAGAGAAAAATGTAAGAAGGCTTTTTTTTTTCTTTTATAAAGAATTAGCGACAAGTAATGAGGGAGACCAGGAGAAATCTATTTCTGTGGTATGAAAAGCTGATCTGCCTCTCCCACTCCACAATTCTCAAAATAACAAACTATCATCCTCTTTCAAATGGGAAGCAGTCACGGTTCTGAAGAAGCCTGCCTTATTTCCTGTTGTTGCCGTGCTAGTGACTTTTATGTCATCCACATTGGCGAACTCAGACCAGACTGACTGAGAAACACTTGAATAATTTTACCTATTCTAAAAGTCTACACAGTATTTCAAGATTCTTCAAATAAATTTCTTAAGTTAGACTTTGAGAGGAGGGGCCAGGGAGCTAGCTCAGTAGAATAAGCGTTTGCCTTGTGGCAAGTGCAAGGGCCTGAATTCAATCCCCGGTTCTGCAAAAAAAAAAAAAAAAAAAA
>NW_004524577.1:33074685-33079795 GCF_000260255.1 Octodon degus | reverse complement strand
CCCCAGCATTTCAAAATAAGTGGGAAATATGTAGTTCCCTCAAGTGGGTCAAAGCACAAAGGCAAGGCCACCTGAGAGAAGCACACCTCACAGACAGGAGTCTAGAAGGCCCAGAAGTGGCTCACCAGACTGTAGGAGCCACAAGTACATGGGGAGGCTTTCACTTCACAAATACGGTAGCTGCACAGGACCACATGGACACTCCCACAAGTTTGGTAGCACCTACATGCATGGTCTAAAATGAGAGAAAAGGTGGAGGCAATCCTGATTGAAGTGATTTCTACTGCTCTAAGTGAATGGAGTTTAGTGATAGAAATTATGATGGATTATAGGGAAAACTCTATGGGCTGAGAGTACAGGAGCTCCTTCCAAATTAGTTCTTCCTCATTGGTAACAACTCCTTACATTTGCTATTCCTATATTCTTCAGCGTTCTCTCTTGCTCTCTCTTTATAGTTAATCAGCTTTCCTTAATCTCTTTATATTATTTTTTTCTGGTAATATTATAGAAGTGGTTTCCAGCTCTTGTCTGATAAAGAACTGATATCCCTGTAATATGGGATTATGGGATTTAGGTTGTATCTTTGAACCTGAGAAAGTCAATGTTCTTTGGAGAAAAAAAAAACCAAGGGGATATGTATTTGTGCTTGTGCTTAGTGTGTGTGTATCATGTAAATATAAAGGGAGTTAAGTTATTGAGACACAAAATTGTAGGGGGTGGGGCTTGGCAAGTTTGAAGTACCTAGGGAAGCTCAGTGAGCTGGAAACTCAGCCAAGTGTTGAAGCCACAGTCTTGAGTCTGAAACTTGAGTCCGAATGACTGCTCATAGCATAGGGAAGTTGAAGCCAAGGCCTTCAACTGATTGGTGAGTTCCACCCACCCTTTTCTGTCCTGCTTTGTGATACTACTATGTAGTCAGTGCCACCTGGTGGGTGCAATGTTATGTTTGATAGGTAGAGTTCAGGAGGTACACTGCATGGTAGCCATGAAAAGAGTATTCTTCTTGATTCTAGTGGTGAGTGGGTGACACATACCTGCCAGTGACTTTCACCAACACCTAGGGAGGGTTTCCCAATGACTTGTATGGACACCTCAGAAACAACTTGAGGGAGACCTGATGGTAGCTGCCTTCCAGATGGTTTTGCTAAAACCCTTGTAAGGGCTTTACTGCTCTAAGTCCTGGCCAATTGGCAGCCCACAGTTATCTGCTTACCAGCTTTTGCTTGCGGCACCTCAAAGAACTTCACAATGCAATGGGCCACAGCTCCCCTCCCTCTCATTTGAGGTCTTGAAGTTCAGCCTTGAATATAGGATACCCTTCCCACTTTGGTTCCTTACTTCAGTATTCTCCATGAAGGTACTTGCATAGCCAAATATATTCTCTATTAATAACCAATATTTTGGCTCTCGATTTCCAAGACCCAAGGCATAAGGGAATGTTTTCTCTAAGATCCAACAACTTCAGTGAGTCATTCAATTTCCTGAGAAAAGAGATTGTGATACGCAGAAGACAAGAGCCAACCAATGTAAAATGTAACCCAAAAAGAGGGATAGCAAAGAAAAAAATGTCTCCTGTGCTTCCATTAGAAGTCCTCTGCTCAAGCATGGCCATGACCCATCCTAGTGGCTGACATGAACAAACGAATTGAGAGGCTTTATACATAGTTCCCAAAGTAACCTCTAAAGTGCCTTCGCTGACCCTCACAGATAACAGAAGTTTAATTTTCACACAAATCTCACTTTACCTTGGTCTTAAACATCCAACAAAAATATAACCAAAGATGTCTAAATGCCATAATAATAAAGATTAGAAATGAAAAGGTGACTCCTGTTACTGACCCCTGATGTCTGTCTGCTTCCAGCTATACCTGTAGCTGACCGCTGCTATGATTCAAAGAGGCTGAAAATCTACAGAGAAAGCTGAAAGATCGCAGCAAAGTCTTCAATTCCTTAGCTGAAATTGACCTTCAAAACCGTAAAACTCTCTTTATACATAAAACTAGAGATTTGTACTACTAATAAGTGAAATTAGTTGTTGTTAGAGAAGTAATTTACATCTGATTTTTAAAAAGCTTCTTTTAAAAATCAGACTTATAAATAACTTCCACTAATAAACAGATCTGAGAGCCAGCTGGTTACAATCACTACTCCATGCTCTTAAAAGTAGTGTCTAAATGGGTCTCCTTTCTCCAAATTGTCTCTCCATTCTAGTACTCATACACCGGTCATCAAGTGCTCTAATCTCTTAGAAAAAGTTGCATGTTCTCATCTAGAAGCTGCCAAACTCCAAATAATCATACAGATAAACCAACAATAAATATGCCAGTCTCTTTTTACCAGGACCCATTAGATTAATCTTGTAAGGGAGTTTATAACTGATAAATTACAATGTGACTTTGAAGGGCTTGTGAGATAACTCAGCGGACTAAGCATCTGCTTAGGCAAGCACAGAGATTGGGGTTCAATCTCTGGCCCCACATGCCACACTGGCCCCACCCACAGGCAGTAGGAGTGGGCCGTGGAGACTGGGTATATTTGTTACTCTTCTCTCATTGCTGGGACAAATACCAGACACTCAAAATAAGGGAAGGAAAGGATTATTTAGCTCACAGTTAAGGGAGGTTTCAAGACACTGGAGGGGAGGCTGGGGCACTATGGTGTCCAGGATGACCCTCTCCACATCTCTCAGGAAGCACAGGCTAGCCAGTTGAATGGTTCACACCTCTCTGGCCCCGCCCTTTGGGCCCCACCCTGGTCCTCTGGCCCTTAGCAAGTACCTCAGCAAGTCTTGGTTCTTTCCCTGATGGAGTGACCCATACCTTCATTCCTGAAGGCTCTGAACTAATTGTCATTGTCCTGTGTTAGGTTGTAGCTTCCCATTCACCCTAACAACAGGGTGTGGCAATGCTAAGAGGTGCCCCAAGGGATCTCCTGCACTCCATGTATACACTTCCTTTCCTCCATTGTGGAGTAGCAGTCCAATTTCTCCTTGATAGTCTGGGTCAGTTACCCCTGACAACACCATGATTCCTTTTTTAGCTCGTCTCCTTAGAGGCGTGAGGAAACCAAGGTGAGCAGGGGGAAATCTTAGCTACCAGTTCAATGGTACCATTGCTGTGTTTCCTGGTACAAGCCTTCTCCCTTCTGGGACTAGCACTTCTAGTCCAGCAGAAAATAAGGTTGTGGAGACAGGAAGCAAAATTTTTTCTAGTGGATCACTAGGAGTAATGGTGAGTGGTACCATTCCTACTCCCACTCCTTGATTCTTGGACCCATGAATCCTGGCTATGAGAGACACAGTACCATAGAGAGGGTGCTGATTCAAAGCATATACAGCCTTCTGAAGTACCTTACCCCAGCCCTGAAAACTGTTGCCACCTAGTTGACATTGTACTGCGTCTTCAAAAGACCATTCCACTGTTCTATCATCCACTGCTTCTGGATGGTGAGGTACATGGTAAGACCAGTGAATTCCATGAGCATGCGCCCACTGCTTCACTTCTTTGGCTGTAAAATGTGTTCCTTGGCCAGAAGCAATGCTGTGTGGAATTCCATGGCGGTGGATAAGGCATTCTGTAATTCCATGGATGGTAGTTTGGGCAGAAGCATTACATGCAGCAAAGGCAAATCCATATCCAGAATATGTGTCTATGCCAGTGAGGACAAAGCGCAGTCCCCTCCATGATGGAAGTGGTCTGATATAATCAATCTGCCACCAGGTCGCAGGCTGATCCTCCAGGGAATGTTGCCATATTGGGGACACAGTGTTGGTCTCTGTACTGGCATATTGGGCATTCAGCACTGGCGGTAGCCAGATCAGCCTTGGTAGTGGGAGTCCATGCTGCTGAGCCCATGCATAGCCTCCATCCTTGCCTCCATGGCCACTCTGTTCATGGGCCCACTGAGCAATAACGGGTGGCTGAGGAAGGGGGTTGGCCACTATCCACAGAACAAGTCATCTTATCCACTTAATTATGAAAGTCCTCTCCTGCTGATGTCACCTTTTGGTGAGCGTTCACATGTGAAACAAATATGTGTACATCCTTTGCCCATATGGAGAGATCTATCTACCTACTTCTTCCCCAAATATCCTTGTCACCAATTTTCCAGTCACGTTCCTTCCAAGTTCCTGACCATCTGGCCAGATCATTGGCTATAGCCCATGAGTCAGTATATAGTCGCACATCTGGCCATTTCTTTCTTCAGGCAAAATGTACTACAAGGTACACTGCCTGAAGTTCTGCCCACTGTAGAGATTTCCCTTCACCACTGTCCTTTAGAGATGTACCAGAAAGGGGCTGTAACACTTCAGCTGTCCACTTGCAGGTGGTGCTTGCATAGTGTGCAGAGCTATCCGTAAACCAGGCTCTAGTCTTCTCTTCCTCTGACAGCTGACTATATGGTACACCCCACAAGGCCATAGGTGCATGCTGGGAAACAGAAGGCAATGCAGCAGGTATAGGAGCCATAGGTATCTGGGCAACTTCCTCATGTAATTTACTTGTACCCTCTGGACTTGCTCTGGCTCTCTCACGAATGTACCACTTCCATTTAATGATGGACTGTTGCTGAGTACATCCAACCTTATGACTCGATGGATCAGATAATATCCAGGCCATTATAGGCAACCCAGGTCTCATGGTGACCTTGTGTCCTATAGTCAAGCTTTCAGTTTTCATTAATGCTCAGTAGCAGGCCAAGAGCTGTTTCTCAAAAGGAGAATAGTTGTCTGTAGATGAGGGCAGAGCTTTACTCCAAAATCCTAAAGGCCTCTGCCTCAGTTCACCTATGGGGGCCTGCCAGAGACTCCAAACAGCATCCTTATCTACTACTGATACGTCAAGTACCATTGGATCTGCTGGATCACATGGTCCCAGGAGCAGAGCATCCTGAACAGCACCCTGGACCTGTCGCAGGGCTTTTTCCTGTTCTAGGCCCCATTCAAAATTAGCAGCTTTCTGAGTCACTCAGTAAATGGGCCATAGTAAGATACCCCAGTGAGGAATATGTTGCCTCCAAAATCCAAAAACGTTCACTAGGTGCTGTGCCTCCGTTTTGGTCATGGGGGAGCCAGATGCAGCAACTTATCATTTACCTTAGAAGGAATATC
>NW_004524577.1:33064027-33074385 GCF_000260255.1 Octodon degus | reverse complement strand
ACCCTTGTGGTAAGACAGTGAAGGTATACTGCTGGCATTGCCAAGTGAAAGCAAACTGTTTCTGATGGTCCTTATGGATAGGTATGGAGAAGAAGGCATTTGCCAAATCAACAGCTGCATAGCAACTACCAGGGGATGTGTTAATCTGCTCAAGCAAGGAAACCACATGCGGTACCACAGCTGCAATTGGGGTCACCACTTGATTCAGTTTACAGTAATCTACCATCATTCTCCAAGATCCATCCGTCTTCTGCACAGGCCAAATGGGAGAATTAAGTGGAGATGTGGTGGGGACCACCACCCCTGCATCCTTCAAGTCCTCAATGGTGACGCTAATCTCTGCAATCCCTCCATGAATGTGATACTGCTTTTGGTTCACTATTGTACCAGGCAAGGGTAACTCTAGTGTCTTCCATTTGGCCTTTCCAACCATAATACCCCTCACACTGGGTGTGGTGGCACATGCCTGTAATCCCAGAGCTGGGAAGGCTGAAAACAGGAGGATTACTGAGTCTGAGCTGTGTAGAGAAACCCTGTAACTAAATAGATTTTTAAAAATTAAATTAAAAAATGTGACTTCTATGTAAGGCCCTTTAAGTAAGCCCTGCAGAAAAGGCCCAAGCATGAGCTCCCTAAACTGACCTTTATCAGCTTGAAACAGCTTGGTTAAAACACCATTGATTCTCCCTTAACCACAGTTACAGATAACTCTTCAGAGAGGGATTGTTATAGGCTCCTATGTTCAATTAAAATTACTATACAGTCAGAAAAAGACTGGGCTCTAAAAAAAATGTAAGTAAAAAATAAAGACATCAAAATTATGGCTAGAGGCACATTAAAAAGTCTCAAAATAAAGATACAATAGCCAGGCCTACATGCCTCCCTAAGAGATAAGCAGTAACTTACAATTATACTATAATTAACACCACATGGTTCCAAAAATCCAGATAGCGATCAGTCATGCAGATAGATGGGTGACCAGAACACTGAGACCTATCGCCTCCCAGTCATATCTTGGTTCTTTCCATGTACCCTTGTACATGACCTGCTTCCCTACTAGGTCAATGTTAGCTAAACAGCTGTACTTATAAGCCTACAGAGTGATTGTAGCTTGACCCACGTCAGACTCACACTGTGACTTTGCTATATACATTACCTCTGACCAAGGGCATCAGTGGCAACCAACTCAGAAACCCTCCTGTCTCTCAAGAGCTATCTCTCAGGAAACCTTTCCCACTCTTACACTTCACTGTTCCTTAAAATTCATTGTTCAGTTTTAAGGGACACAAACTCAGCACATCGAACTCCTAACAGGTTGGGAGTTTTTTTTTGTTTTTTTTTTTTTTTCTTTTATATCAATTCCTGTCCTCAGTAACATCTTTCCTTGATAATAGTGAAACCTATTCCTGTGTATCTATTTAAGTTACCTTTGTTGCAGTTAATCAGATTTTATTAATTAGTAATTCTGTTAAATTCTCCCCATTCAAATTACTGATGTGATCTCTTTCCCCCACTAAACACTGAATGAGACAGGCCCCTTTGGGAAAGAATTAGCATTACAAAAGTTCTAATTTTTTCACAAGTGAATCAATAATGTTAACAAAGCGTATAGCCCCTTGAGTAGGATCTTTTACAACATAAATGCTCAATAAATAATTCGTTGAATCTCTGCCAAACAACTGTCATTGTAAAATTTGCATGTTACAAATTCATGAAAAGTTAGAACCACCCTACATGGCTGGTGAGGTCAGAAGAGTCTGAGAGTTCTTCAAAGTGAAAACCACACTGTCACCCTGATCTAACCATTCTACCTCCACGTTCATATCCAAGAGAAATAAAAATATAAAGCCAGTGCAAGAACTTGCTCACAATTATTCAGAGGAGCACTGCTCATAGCAGGAAAAATGTGGTAACCATCCAACTAGTGAAGTAAAGACTGGATAAACAGAAGGAAGTGAATAGGCATATGTGGAATGATATTCAGTCATAAAAAAGGAAAGACATACATTCTTCATCCTAATTGAATCCTGAGAGTCTTATGCTAAGTGAAAGAAACCAGAGGTACTCCCAAAACCCCCCACACATCACACGTTCCATTTATAGAAGTGTCTAGAACAGACAGACCTAGAGAGACAGACATCATCTATTGATTGCCTAAACCTGAGGGTAGAGGATTGCAGAGAGGGAAAAGGGACAGGGGAAGAGTGGGGCATGCTGCTAATTGATATGGTGTTTCTTTGGGGATGAGAATTATGTTCTAGAATTAGAGTATGGTGATGTTTGGACGATGCTATGAATATACTAAATTGAGTGAACTGTATGCTTTAAACACTTAAGTGTATGTGAATTATATTTCCACAAAGCTGGGCTTTCTTAAATTGCCTTTTAAAAGTGGTTTTAGTTCTGCCTCTGTAGTTCATGAAATGCGTCCAAGTGATGCTAAAATAAAACCAAGATTTCAACCCAATGAGTCATAAAAATCTTTATTTTCAAAAGCTTATCTGACTATTCCTCCTTCATTTTATTTGCCTTTAATAGAAAATTGTTTTGAGAAATAGCTGAGCATACCATGGACAGTTTTTGCAGATGTGTCATAATAGGCTGTTGTATTAGACCATCCGCAGGGTATGCCTTGCTGTGACTTAACATGCAGGGATCCTAAGCCAAGCTCGCAAGGGCTAAGAAGAAAAGGGTGACGGGGAAGGCCAAGTGTTGTCTTTGGGTTCCACATCTACAAACAGGGTCCAGAGCTCTGGAAGGAAGGCACTGGCATCTCCCTCAGCTCTATCCTTCATAGTAAAATGAGGGTATGGAGGCAGATGGTCTCTGAGGATCTTTGTAACTAATTCTGTGAGCCTGAGATTCTGTTATGCAAATAATATTCTTTTACCAACTGCAGGGCAAAAGTAAGAATGAGTGAAGGCCAGCACATCTTACAAATGGGAGTATGTCTGACAATGAGCAGTAAAGAATGACTTCAATGGTCATCATATATGCCAGGGGCACAGTCCCTTGGAGGTCACCAGGGCCATCATCATTCCTTAGGAGACTGGACAAAGAGCAGGGGCCAGATGGGAGTCAGACATAGCTGAATTCTCTGCCTCAGGACCTTGGAGTGAGATAATGAAATTACTGCACATTATTAACTATATTTATTGCCATCTTTCCTAAGAGCAGTAAAAGCCCTTTGTCTTAAGAAAAGCTTCTGTTGCTATTCTAGGTTGAAGGAAAACAGGCGATTCTGAAATAATTAAATCCTTCACACAGTTCCCATCTATTCTTTCTGCCCCTGAGGGTCTTGCAAAGCTCTGCACCTCGGGAAAAACGCAGAAAAAGGCAACTCTGCTTTCATTCTTGTTCTTTCGGTGCACAGTGAGAGTCCACAGGAGTTTGCATTGTAACTCCAAATATATAAGCTGAATCTAATTGTGATGGCGACACGCATTAATCTCACATCTAAATCATGGTCATGACATCTCGTCAAGGTTTTAAAAATTGCTTAAGCAATTTCTGTGTACTGAAATTAATTGTAAGCTAGATGTTGCTCCAAGTTTGGGTTTCTTTGTATGTTAGGGAAGGGTCTACAGGGTGTTCAGGGTCCCACTACTAGATCGGACTCATAGTGATCCACCTGTTTACAGCCTCCCAAGTGCTGGGATTGCAGGTACGTGCCACCACGCCCAGCCTCAATTGCCATCTCAGCACACCCAGGGGTCGGGGCCAGCATGGCAGGCCCAGGGATCGAACCCCAGGCCCCTGCACCTGCTTGCAGGCGCTTTAATCCACTGAGCTATTTGGCAGACCCTGAAAGATTTTTTAAAAACAATTCTATCTCCTCAAAATTCACCTCATGTATTTTCTAGATATGTAAAAATAGTCACGTTCTCAGTGCATTAAAAATCTGCTGACAACATGAAAAGCCAACCAGAGATTCAGCCTTTATCTGAATAGTATAAAATATAAACATAAAGTGAATAAAATTATAAATGTGTTTAAATAAAGTCATATGAAATGAATATAAAAACAGATATAGGATATTTGATACAGGTAGACCATATTAAATTTAATTATATATTAACATAATATTAAAAGCAAAGTGAATATTTAAAATGAAGACATTGAAACAAAATAAAAACTTTCAGAAATCGATAATGACTACAATGTTTAAAAATCTAGGAAAGACATATTATTTTGTTAATTAGATGTTTTATACATTCTGGAACACTTTATCCCTACAGTTTCAGCTGAATATTCTTTCCCTTGTCATATGCCAATGACTTTCTTCTCCAAAATATCTAATTAAGAGGGATCTTTTTGTGCATTATGTATTGCTTCATTGTCAGTAAATACTACTGGGTCATGATTCATTTAAAAAGTCATTAATATCATTGAATAAATAGAGCTTATCATAGCAAATCAAAACAAAAGATGACAATACTTATCAAAATAGATGATTTTGTAACAAAATAAGCCAGCCATTGTTGACATTGCACCTCTTCTGTTGACTGTACAAATTAAGTCTTTCTTCATTGTCATTTCATCTTCTGCCTTCTTACATCCTATTAAATATCTGGTTGTCATAAAAAACATCTTTTGTCTTCAATTTATGTATTATGTATATTGGTTATCTTGATGCTTTTCTTTATAATTTTCAACATCAATTATTAGCTTATATTGGAATACAATAAGAGAGCTCTGATATTTCCTTCTGATAGCCTGATTTGTTTCTACATGTTGGTAGAAAGATGCAGTGATCAACCCTGTGTGTGGGGAGGGGGTGTTGAATACCTGTTTTCAATTTGCTTGGATGTACAAAATGAATCAAAACATACGGTAAAAGGAAATGAAAGACCTCTACAAAGAAAAATCACATCACTCGGGAAGAGGAAGCTGAAGAGGACGTCAGAAAATAGAGAGATGACTCTTTTCTCTGAATAAGCAGAACCAATATAATCAAGATAGTCATACTCCAAAAACTGGTACAGATTTGATGCAATCCCAATCAAAATACCAATGGCATTTCTCAAAGATCTACAGAAAACATTTCTAAAATTCATATGGAACAAGAAACCTAGAATGACAAAAGAAATTCTAAGTACTAAAAGCAAACCGGGTGGCATCACAATCCTAGACTTGAAGTCTAGGCCTGTAAAGCTACCATGATTAGAACAACATGATACTGGCGCAAAACTTGAAAGAACCGCAGGCACATGCAGCTGTTTAATCTTTGACAAAGGGGCCAAAAACATACACTTCAGGAAAGGTAGTCTTTTAAATAAATGTTATTGGGGAAATTAAATATCCATGTACATCCAGAGATTGAGTCTAGACTCACACCATGTGCTAGATTAAAATAAAAATGATTCAAAGATATAAATGTTAAAATAGAAACACTTAATCTCCTGAAAGATAAAATTGGGGAAATATTTAAAGGTACAGATGTGGGTAAGAACTTTTTGAACAGAACCTCAGTGGCACAAGAACTAATATTGAGAATCAACAGATGTGATCATATCAAATAAAACATCTTCTGCAGAGCAAAGGAAGCAACCAACAGAGTGAATAGACAACCTACAAAATAGGAGAAAAAAAATTTCTAGCTATTCCTCAGACAAAGGACAAATATTCTATATTTTAAAATATATACAGAACTCAAAAAATTAGAGCCCCCAAAATAGACAAGCAAAATGAATGGCTACTTCTCAGTAGAAGTATAAATGGACAATAAATACATGAAGAAATGTCCAACATTATTGGCCAGGAGAGAAATGTACATTGAAACTACTTGGAGATGTCACCTTAGCCCAGAAAGAATGGCCAGCTTTAAAAAGTTGAATAAATGCTGGTGAGGAGGTGGGGAAAAGGAACTCCTTTACATTGCTGGTGAGGATGTGAACAAGCACAACCACTTGGAAATTACCGTGGAGATTTTTCAAAATAAGAATAAAAATTCTATTTGACCCAGCTATCCTCCTTGTAGGTATTTTCCCAAAAGAGTTAAAATTAGCTGGAGAGATAACTCAGCAGAATAAATGCTTGCCTGGCAAGTGCAAAGGACTGAGTTCAATCTCCGGTTCTGCCAAAATAAATAAATAGAGAAATCCTCCAAGAGAGTTAAAATTAGCATATTACAGGGATATACGGCACAGACTCATGTTTATAGCAGCATGATTTATAATAGCTAGATCTTGGAAACAGTGTGAATGACAAATCAATAGATGAATGAATATGGAAAAATGTGGTAATTACATACAATAGAATACTATTCTGAGGGCTGGCCAAATAACTCAGCAGATTAAAGTGCCTGCAAGCAGGCACAGGGGCACGGGGTGCAATCCCCCAGCCTGCTGTGCCAGCCCCGCCCTGGGGCGCACTGAGGTGACAATTGAGACTGGGCGTGGTAGCACACGCCTGTAAACCCAGCTCTTGGGAGGCTGTAAACAGGCGGATCACTACGAGTCTGGTCTAGTGAGATCCTGAACACCCTGTAGAACCTTCCCTAAAAAAAAAAAAAATACAAAAAAAAAGAATACTATTCTGCCATAAAGATAAACAAACTTAAGTCATCTGTAGGTGAGCAGATGCAACTTGAGGACAAAATATTAAGTGAAATAAGGGAGCTATGCAAGATTAAGTATCAGATAGCTCCTCTTACATGAGAAACTTAATACATACACAGAGAAAAAGCAAAGTAGAAGATACATGAATAAGAAGCAGGGAGAAATTAAAATTAATCCCCAAATTACTCACTGTGTGGCTTCAAAATTTTTAAGATAAATCTCAATTTGTGGCATTTATACTACTCGTTTCTCTTAGTTCATTGAAAAGTGCGTTTTGTGTTATTACCTGTTTGCTCCTTCTTTATAAAACAATCTCTTTGTCTGTCTTGTACTGAGTTAGCTATTTTAAAAATAATAATACACAGTGCATTAGCTATAGTCATTGTCTTATTTTGTTACAAAATTTCATGTTTTAAAATATGAATACTTTGATATCTTCTCCTAGTATTAGAAACTTTAAAAAGCATATTTCCATTTTCTGTTAACTTTTAAAAAAAAAGAGGTTTGTACCTATGTTATTTGCTTATTATTTTTTGCCTATATCTTGTAATATGAGAAACTACTTTGGCAGTAACAATACACAATGCACTAACCATTGTTACTCTCCTAAGATCTTGTTTTGAGATTTTGTACCATTGTTTTTATTTCTTTTATTTTAAAATAAAAATAACTGATGTCAAAAAAATAATAAAAATTTTTTAAAAATAAAATAAAATATGAATACTTCAAATTTTAAATTCATTGTATAAAGACGCACCATCATCAATTCCCCTCCCTTCCACACCCTCAACCCACTGTTCTAGGCACCTTCTGAGGCAGTTATTATGGAAACCCTTTTTTGTTTGCACTGCCCTGTCTTCCTGACTGTGCTGAATTGATTCATAATGTTTACCTCCCGTGGTTACTGGGACTCTAGGGGAGAGGCAGAAGTCCCGTGGAGCGAGCCCCAGACAAGAAGGTGAGTGCGGACACGTGGCGATGTTCCACGAGGCTGCCTCTGCACTGGGTGAATGAGCATGCACCCTTCATGCACCGTTCTTTAGTCGGACTGTACAGGGACACTGACAGGAGGGCTTCCGGATCTGCTTCAGAAAAAATGCCAAGAGCCGATGGGATTCGCCTGTCTCAAGTCAAGGGGACTCCTTCGAAGGCAACTGATGACAATGTGTCTTTCACTGTAGTAAGCTTTTATTTGAACCTTCACTGTGTATTTCAACCAACCACACTTCACATAACCAGGAGTGAAACTGCTGGCTTGTGTGCCAATTCTGTTTAATGTGGTAAGGATCTCCCAAGGGTTTTGGTGGTTGAAGCCGTATCTCTAAGTGCAGAATTAAAAGCAATTTCTTTTAACATGGTTGTGTGGGGTGGAGTTATTTTAGGAAGAGGCTGGTCAAGAAATTGATAAAGGGGAAAACAAAACGTCTAGTCTCTTTCTGCTGGAAGAGTGTATTACAACTGCCTGAGCAATTTTTCTTCCAGGTGGGAAAAAAAAAAAAAAAAAAACACTTGAAGAAAACCTGATGCAGCGGGGAGGGGGAGATGGAAGTAGGTCACCAAGCCTCTTCCCCATGTTCCCCAAACTATGCGTGAAGTCGCGCTAAGCAGACAAAGCCCTTGCAATCAGGGCAGGGCAGCTCAGCCCTCTTCTGTGTGTGCGGCCTGGCTTCCAGCTGAGGGCTGACTCTAGATGACACAGGTCCTGAGGACAAGTGTCTGAACGTTCCCAGAATGTTCCATCTGAATTGTTCACGCACCCAAAAACAACATGAAACTTTGAAGCAAAACAATAGCAATATTTTCTCAAAAGATATAATTGCTTGTTGGTCCCTAAATAAGACGCAACAATGTTTTTAAAACTCCACTTATTTATCCACTTATTTAAGTTTTGTGGGCTAGAATAATACTATATTTGATTACCCATAGACTATAGATGCATCTTATTTTTTACAATTAAACATGTGGCCTCTCAGACTTCAGGAAGATAAAATCAAATTTCTGCAAGGCCTCTGCCATGCCAGTGGAAAGAGGAACAGAAATAAAACAATAAGCAAAAGTAAATAAACAAATAAATGACCACAATAGTTTAATCCAAAGTCAGAAAATTTCTACAGGGTGAACCAGTAAAATGCGCACTTGCGGTTGTTTTTTAAATGTTGCAGACAGAAATTAGTTTTTGCTGGGTGTGGTGGCATACACCTGCAATTCTAGCACTAGAGAGGCTGAGGCATGGGGTGTTGCCCAGAGTTCAAGGCCAACCTGGGCTACATAGTGTGTTCAAGACCAGTGAGGATTGCACAATGGGACCCTGTCTCAAAAAGCTTTAAAAAATTAGTTTTCAACCCAAATTATTGTATGGGACAGTAAGCTTGCTAAGTTTTCCACTCTGAACTCCAGGAAGAAAAGAAAATTAATAGCAATAGCTGCTATTGTTAAGCACTGTTAGACACTATACTAAGCACTTTATTTTATTTTATTTTGGTGCTAGAACTCGAACTCATGACCTTGTACTTGCCAGGCAGGTGCTATGACACTGGGCTATATGCCCAACACAAAGCCTTTTGGTTACATTATTTCACTCAGATCTCCCAATAAGTGTTCTGTATTTTAGTAAAGAATTTAAAGCCCAACAACATTAAATAATCCCCAGATGTTTACAAAGCTAGAAATACACTGTTATGTAATTCACAGGTTCAAGAAATCACTATAGCATGTTTAGAATACATTTGAAACTAAAGAATGGTAACAATTCACATCAACATTCACTGAAGGCTGCACAAGCTGAGCTAGGAGGAAAACAGTATTATGTACATATATTTGAAAAGTCAAAATTCTGGTAAACACTGATTGCACAAAGCTCAAAGAGAAATAACATCTTAAAGTCAAAGAAAACAGAATGAAGAAAATCAAAACAGTAAAGCAAGCTTTTAAGAAATGGAAAAATGCATTTGCAATGAACAGATCAACAGCCTAAGACTGGTTCTTCCCAGTGGGTAAGTAATTCGCCTCAACCCTAGAACCCAGATGTGAAACCCAAAGTTGTTTGCCTTCCTACGCCAAGTTTGTTGGCTTCAGTCTAAGTGGCTACATATAGCTTTACCAGGTAGTGAAGCCCCTGAATTCCATATTTAGGAGAGCAATTCTAGCCATTTATCGAGATGACCTACAACAGAGGCAATGCCTTCTTTTACAAATGGGTTTCAATTGCAAGTTCATTCTTGTCAACATCATAAAGTTGTGACTTCTTTTGAAGCTCCCATCCTTTCTATTTTAAGTAATTCCTTCCTGAATTATGAAGGGGAAAATCTGCAAAAGAAGCAGCTGCTTATGTGAAACAATCATTTTTTACTCCATAATAAACTATTAGATTGTTATTATATACATAGAAACTGTGTTAAATAATAGTCTCAACTCAATGAGATTATTACAGTTCCTTAGAAAGCAAAGACACTGTCTTATAATTACTATTAATATTGTCCTAGTTTCTAGGGGGCTAGGGATACAGCTCAGTGCTAGACCATTTACCTGTTTAGCATGTGTGAGGCCCTGGATTCAGTCCCCAGCACTACACACACACACACACACACACACACACACACTCACATACACCTCAGTGACAACAGTTATACACACTTACTTGAAATATTCCCCAAACCATTGGCATAATACTACACCCCTGTGATAGTTGACAAAGAACAATTCAACACTCTGCTGCCCTGCTTTCTCCATTTTCTCTAGGGGGCTCACATACTCACTTGAGGACAGACGCCCGACACCCAGAGGGGCTCACAAGTCCCA
>NW_004524577.1:33051946-33063654 GCF_000260255.1 Octodon degus | reverse complement strand
TAAGCATTAACTGCTCCTTTCAGTAATGGACGCTCTTGAGGAGGGGCTCCGGGTTTTAACCCACCCTCCTGTGATCCTGATGCCCACAGAAGTCTGAAAGCTCCTGCCCCAGGCAATTTGTGGAGATTCTGGAGGCATCTCAAAGTCTCACCTGCACCAGGAGCCACAGGAAGCTCCCCAAGCTCGGGCTCAGCACCTCCGTAAGGGTTGGCAGCTTACACCGAGCTCTTCAAGGCTTCAACTGAAGCAGGAGAATAATTATCAAAGGAGGAACTTGGGGCTCTCGCAGAAGAGTTCTGCACCACAAAAATGGACCATAATCAGCACTTCTCAGCATACCACGAGAAACGACAAGAAATTTAATGAGCTTACAACGCCAAGATATACTTGCCTGCGCATTTGATCATTCTCTAGGGTAGACTTGCCCTGCCTCCAGAAAGGATATTAAGGGAAAATGGAAGCAAAGGCACAAGCAGTGGTCACTGTCACAAGGACATCCAATTAGAAAGTGACTTGACGGGATGAAAATAAGATGCACCAATACTTTATCACCAATTATCCCAAGAGGACGAGGACCGTATTTTTCAACTCAATTTCCCCTGCCCCATTCATGCCACTCTGTTGAAAGGAAAACAAAGACAGATGTTTCCTTGAGTTTCCTGAAGATCTCTCTAAAACAATGGAGTCGATCAGAAGTCCCACGTGAGTTTAGCAGACTCCAGCCCTTAACAAAGCGGAGCCACAGCACCTGCCTGCTCCTGTTGGTTTTGTTTCTATTTTTAGAAGCCTTACCTTTCTAAATCAGATATAAGGCTAACAAATTGAAGTCAAAGTTGAATGGAGCGCCAGGATTAGAGGTAAAAAAGAAAAGAAGAAGGTACAGAAGTTTTACTTTCCTTTCTTCTTGATTTCTTCTACCCCCTTATACAAGATAGAGGTTATTACTCTACTAAGAGCAGAATATACTTACTGGGGGAAAGACAGCTCCTGTTCAAGAGGACAGAAAGGGAAACCAAGGAGTTGCCCCTGAGGCAGGTCTAAGGTGGAGAACATGGGAACTCACTAGGTGGGCATGAGGTAACAAGACTACAAACACAATTGCTCAGGTAAAACTGATTAAATCTAGGACCAAATGGGGAAGCGAGTCATGTAGCAAGTGGGCATGAACATAGACCAGGAGTTCATCAAGTAGCTGGTAGCAGCTGGATTAGTGACTCTTCCTAGCTTCCGGAAGGTGATGCTCAATCCCAGATGCTTATCTTTAGGTCAGCATTTGTTTGATCTTTGATCTTTTTCTTATAAAAATTCATATTGATATTTCCCTATATGCACATACATTGCGTACTTATATCCACCCTCCCTGCTATGATTTATTGCCTTCTTCTCTCTCCCTAGTGCCCCTAATCTGTAGTCTCTAGGTTGCTTAGTTCACTTCTAGTAGCCAAGTCTCTATCCTTTCTGCCAGGAGCCCTCAAGGAATAAGCTGAGAGGAGATCAGCCCTTCCAGGTCTTTTCCACATTGTGGTTCATGTGCTAACTCTACCTGGCACTTGACACATAAAGCTTTTCATATATCATTCTGTATTCTACTTCTAAAATTATAATAGCAATATGTGCTTATCTTAAGCAATACAGGAATTCAAAGGGGTATTTAT
Organism: Octodon degus; assembly: GCF_000260255.1. Taxonomy (NCBI): domain Eukaryota; kingdom Metazoa; phylum Chordata; class Mammalia; order Rodentia; family Octodontidae; genus Octodon; species Octodon degus. The sequence goes on along the minus strand of NW_004524577.1, from coordinate 33,061,999 downwards.
AATACCAGTAATGTTTAATGTAGATAAATTTGTAACAGGCATTTAGGGGAAAAAAAACTTCCATTGTGAGAATTTCAGTGGAAATCCCTGTCCCGCTTCCTAAGGAGTCCTGTGTCCCAGCCCACTGACACTCAGACCATGGCACATGACTGGCCTGTACACAGGCCTTCACCTGGAAAGATGGTGCTTAGACAAAACAACGTAAGAATCACTGTCAGTTGCTACCAGTGCAGCTCCATGTCTCACAGTGATGACGTGGTCAGGGATATCTTACCCAGATGGCTTTGCGCTGTGACCCCATCTGTGTCCTCTCCCGCCAACATCCCTGCCAATTTCTGGAGTTTTTTTTCTTCAGTCCTAGTCTTCCAACCAGTTCTGTGAGCCTCATTTAGTGCATTCTCAGGAATATTCTCAGTAGTGGTAATTTCGTTTTCCTTTCAGGCTAGCTTAGAATTTTGAAACAGCTGAAAGCATTTAGAAGTGATGAAATTAATGCTATGCACAGACACATGCTTTGTGTCACACGCAAGCATGTTAACGACCTAGTTTTGATACTACTTTTCCTACCTAAATAAGATGAACGGTGCCAAAAATGTTTTGAACATGAAAACATGGTTAAGCTGACTGCATCTGAACACATCATTACACTCTTTAAAAGGATGGAATTAGTTTGAATATACATGTATTTGTAAATTAAAGTCGGTCTCCTTACTGTTTACGTGGGTCTGGGCATTCAGTACAGGACCTCATGGTGGCCACAGGAATGCTGTACAGTGAGAGAAAAAACATACCTGCAGATCCATAATTTAATTACTTTAAGCCTAACAAAGACACTCATTTCTTCTGCCTAAAATTATATTCTTTTTTTTTATTTTTTGAACTGAGGATTGAACTCAGGCCCTTGCACTTGCCAGGCAAGCGCTTATTCAACTGAGCTACCTCCCCAGCCCCTTAAAATTATATTCTTTACACTTCGATAATAGCAAAATAATTTTGTCCTGATAGACCAGCATGAAAATATTGTTTCCCACTTCCCACACACACATAATGAAAATTGATCCTCAGGCCTTCACACCGAGCTTACATCTAGCCTTTTTTAGTTTTTCTTTTGGGACAGAGTCTTGCCTACACACCTACCTGAAAACAGCTACTTTTTTTCCCCTTTTGAATTTTGTTTATTTGACCAGATTATATAATTTTATGGTATACAACATGATCTGTGATATATGCACATATTGTGGGGTGGCTAAATCAAGTTAATTAACATATGTAATACCTCACACACTTTTTTGTGACGAAAAGTTTCAATGTATACACTAGGTAATTTTCAATTGTGCGAGCAATCAAAAAAATAAACCCAAAGTTTATAGAAGCAGAAAGTAGAGCAGTGAGTTACTAGGGGCTGGAGCTACAGCATTTGATTGGGAGGGATGGGAAAAATGTTGGCCAAAGGCTACGAAACTTGTTTGAGGTGAAAGGAATATGTTCAGCAGATCCATTGCACAACACGTGACGATAGAACACAATGTGTCATGCATCTGCAAAATGCTAAGAGTAAATTTTATGTGTTTCACCTCTCCTCAAAATAATAATTATTTGTACAACTATTTTTCAAAAAAGAACATAACAGCTGTACATTTTCACTTATTCCTGTGTCAGTCAGGGTTTTACTAGAGGAACAGATATAACACAAGATCTACACATGTATAAGAAATTAAAGATTGGCTTGCTACAGTCAGCCATAGAATCGGATGAGGAAGTATGCAGAGGGCTTCTGCACACTGGAGACTGAAGGATTCAGTCCAGGGGCTGGAGCTCACTGCTGTGTTCCACGTAAGTCTGTTTCAGGAGGCTGCTGGGTCTGCGATGGAAGGCTGATAAATCTACACCAGGAGGCTGAAGGATCCAAGGTGGAGGCTGAAGAGGCTGCACTAGAAGCCAGGAGACGATGATCAAGCTGACTGCGAAGACTGGAGCTCGTCTGAGAAAATGGGATGTTCAGTCCTTCCGCGGTTCCCTTTTATATCGTGAAAACAACTACCTTCAAATAGCATGTTTATGGCCTTTAGAAGAAACAAGGGTTTGAATTTTGGTGGTTTTGTTTGTTTGTTGTTTTTCTTTTTAGTTATGCTTGCATGCATGTGATTCATAGCTCCTTGTAAGTTTCTAGCACTTAGTCATACCGAACATAACTGTCATTTTAGTTCTATGCATAAACTAGGAGTTAATTTTTTCCTCTTTTGTGATTTTCCTGGGGAGAGGAAACTGATTTATTGTAGTATTTTTACGCGCTATTAATGTACAATTCAGTGGTTTTTTAGTTGTGGTATTTTCACAGTTATTCAACAATCAAAATTGTAATTTGGAAGCACTGACCAAAACAAGAAGAGATCAAGAAGGCATTCCCCTCTCAAGCTACCCACAAAAATACCATAATTATTTTGCCCGACACAGATGGTATAGCTTTGAAGGCAGAAAATCCACTCACCCTACAGTGAGATGGCAGGAGGAGAGAGGGAAGGAAAGATGATCTAGGGTCATGGGTCTAATCTTCCCAACAAGCCTTTCTACTCTGCCTGACAATAAGCAAGTTAGGATTCCTCATCTGATCAAATCAAAACTGACACATGATTTAAAAACTCAGTGAAAGGGAATTATAAAATATATAGATAACACTGCTGTGATCACTGTCACTTAAACAGCATGTACAGTGTTTAATAAAAGGGTCTGTTTGGCATTAAGATGATGCAAGATTTTTCACAACATACTCCTACTTTCTCATTAGTGTAACAATATTGATAATTGATTCAGACTGGTTTTAATATATGATCAAATGGCCTTATTGGTCATTTCTAAATTTGATGCTAGCAGTCATTTTTTCTTTTCCAAATCCAGATCAATCCCTTTCATTTAGAGTAATTGCAATGTCTGCATTATTCTTTTTTTTTTTATATTTTAGGGAAGGATCTACGGGGTGTTCAGGGTCTCACTACTAAATCAAACTCATAGTGATCCGCCTGTTTACAGCCTCCCAAGAGCTGGGATTACAGGCAGGTGCCACCACACCTAGTCTCAATTGCCATCTCAATCCTGGAGGCAGGGCCAGCATAGCAGGCCCAGGGATCAAATCCCCAGCCCCTGCACTTGCTTGCAGGCGCTTTAATCCACTGAGCTATTTGGCCAGCCCTTGCATTATTCATGTTTGTTTCTAGTAAATTATTACACTAAATATTCCATTATTTTATGTCTTGCTGTAAATTATGAATGACTTCAATTGTCCAGGAGTGTGTAATAAACTATAACCATGATTAGATTTGAAATTCTAAATTCTCTGTAGCAGGAGCTAGTAAGACTTTTCCAAAGAGGGCCAGATTGTAAATATTTTAGGACTTGAGGGCCGTATGAACAGAGTCACAGCTATCGGATTCTGCAATGCTAGTGCAAAAATCAGCCCCAGACAAGACATAATCAGTGTGTGTGTGCTTCAATAAACTTGTTCCTGTCCATTTGGCCCATGGGCCACAGTTTGTCAGTTCCTACACAGCATCATCTGCTGGGGGTCATCATTTCCTTCACGCTTTAGTACATGGCCACCTAGGGCTTTCGTTTCTTGAAGTACAATTTTCTTTTTTTTCATGTATTTAGTAGAGTCTACAGGGTCTCACTACACAGATCAGACTCATAGTGATCCTCCTGTTTTCAGCCTCCCAAGACTGGGATGACAGGTGTGCCACCATACCCAGCCTCAATGTCTCAGTGCACCCCAGGGGGCAGGATCAAACCCTCGAAGTATAATTTTCAAAACATCAAAGCCTGACTCTCACACAAATACAAAGTAAGCACATGGGAAAGATTTATATGATTTATTAATGTGACCACCAGTTGGATACTGAAGGGGAATCAAATGAGCATAGAGGCAGCATGCTTACAGCCATTCACAGAGGAGTGCTGAAAGCAGAGTGCCAAGAACGATGGAAGGCTGGTGTGTCCTACGTGAGCTGTGACTGCTGGGGTTTCCTATCGGACAGGATTTCCAGGATCATAATCCGTTTTCCACAAGTCACCATTTACCTACAAAGTTATCATATCTCCACTAATGGCAGCTAATGAGTTCAATGAAAGTTAGCAGACCTAGACAATTACTAATCCATAGATACATCTGTTACACATTTGTCCAGATATTCTCATTATATCCATGGTAAACCCATGGCCTTTAGAGATCTCTATCCTTAAACCTCACACAATTTGGGACCAAGATCATACTTACTGTGCGTGCACATGCACACGCACAGGTTGCATCTCCCCAGACAGCTCTAAAGCAATTTCATACTCCTACTGACATTGTGGCTTTGATACCCCTTCCCATCAATAGTTGGGGTGTATAATATCTCACTTGAATCTGAGCAAGCTTGTGCTCATGAAGGAAGCGAAGATTTGTGACTTCCAGAGTTAGGTGCTGCATGGCAGTACAATCTTCTTCTGGTTCTCAGTACAATAATGACACTTGGAAGGTGGTCTCCATGCTTTAAGGAAGCCCAAACCAACACACAGAACCCACGTGGAAAGGCCACATGTGAGTTTCCTCAGCATGGCTGAGATTTCAAAGCTACCTTCAGAACCAACTGCCATGCATCTGAATAGATTCCTCCAGAGGACTGCAACACCCAGCTGCTGATTCCCTGGAAGCCTGCAAGTCCTCAGAGATGAGGTCCCAGACTAGGTGGAAAAGCAATGAGCCACAGCCGCACTGTGTCCAAACTCCTCATTCACAGAAGCAGGAGAGAGAATACTTGTTCATCATGATTTTGTTTTAGGGTAATTTGCTCATTGGCAATAGAAAGCTGTTTAGGTAGAAAGATTTGGGGTGGAATTTCCCCTTCACAATGTGTCGTTAAAGACAAACATTTCAGGACCCACTGAAATTGATTTGGGGAAAAAATTATTTCTACAAACTCTATAATTAGTTGATTTACCAATAACAAAGAGTACTTTTTATTCTGGTTACATCACTATACATATTACAGTGTCTTTCAAAGAATGTGTTTCTTGGTTTTGTCCAACTTGGAGGTGGCTGATGACTTCCTGAAAAAGGTGCATAGTTGGTGGCTGACATGCCCAGCTGGGATGAACTTGCTGCCACCCTGTGAAGGCAGGAGAGGAGCCCAGGCTGTGGCCAGGACAGTAGCAGCCCCTGGCCTGGCCCTTGCTGCTGCAGAATTTGTAGGGCTTCAGTGGGGGCTGTTAACAGAGGTGGGTTTGCACCCAAAGTGACCAAGAGAAGCAATATTAGTACTATGTGTGTACCCTACTGCCAGCAAAAGAGATGCTAACTCAATCAAATGAGGATCTTTTATAGCAGCCAAAATCAATGAAGCTAAAGGTTTACTGTTAAGCTAAAAAATGAATCAAACTAGGATGAGTTTCTGGTTCCTATTAATTTATGCATATGAGGACCAGCTTTTCATAATAAAATGCCTCATGGCTAGTTTTTTAAAAATTATTATATTCTTTACACAATTTTTATAAATAATGGGCTACAGTACTGGAGGCTATTCAATCAAATATTACCTCTCATAAACTGATACTAAGTCTCATTATCTTTTAGAACAGCAAGATAAATTCTTCAGTAGTGTTCAGCACATGAGTATTATGCTAGGATCAACTTTTTTCTGTCTCGCCTTTTTTTGGGGGGGTTCTTTTGTTGCCGTTGTTGTTGTTGTTTGTTGCATTGTTGGCACAAAATACCTGACACCCACAAGTTAAAGGAGGAAAGATTGATTTCAGCTCGCAGATGGTACAAGCTTCACCCCACAGTGAGCTGGCTCCAAGACAGGGTGGCAGGTCAGAGAGGCACGGTAGAGGAAAAGTAGTCTGTGGCATGGCAGGAAGGAAGAAGCTGCAGCAAGCAGCAGCTGCTGCCCTCTTTCTGTTCCTTTAGTCTATCCAGACTACGATCCTGTCGGTTGGTGCCACCCACATCCAGGGTTGCTCATTGTGCACACCCACAACTATGCTAAGCCAATTTAGTTATTGTATCCCCTTAGCCCCAGCACCACACGCCTGTGATCCTGCCACCTCCCAGGAGCCCCACCTTTGAGTGCATGAGGCCTGGGAGCAGATACCTAGATTCAAGTCATCACACTTTCCTACTCTCAAGTCAGCTGTTAGTCTGCAACTTTTTTGCACCACTACGAAAGCTTCCTTAAGTGCAATAATAAATTCACGTCATTTGCAATGTTTTGGGGCTGCAGAATTCATCCATATTTTTATGAAATGTCTTTAGTTTCTTAGTTGGTATACCATCACTTAATACAACAGATATTTTTTTTTCTTTCTTTCTTTCTTTCTTTCTTTCTTTCTTTCTTTCTTTCTTTCTTTCTTTCTTTTTTGTGGTACCAGGGACTGAACTCATGACCTTGCACTTGCTAGGCAAGTACTTATTCTACTGAGCTATCTCCCCAGTACCTACAACAGATTTTTTTATTCTCATCTTTTGCAAGTTTTTTCAAAGCCAGCAAAAGTATTTTTGCATTTGTGTTTTATGGCTTTTATAATATTTGATTAAATGTCATGGAGTACTACAGCATAATTCACACAGTAACCAGACTCCAAGATGGCATGAAGACTTTGACCTCTTCTGCACTGAGTAGGGTTAATTTGTGCACCCAACAGGCTATTGCATAAATGACAGAATGAGTCCTTAGGCTGGCATAAGAGGCGCTGTGGCTTCTGTCCTGCTCTCTCTAGGCTCACTCACTCTTGGATAAGCCAGCTGTCACATGGAGGGCACTCAGCCAGTTCATGGAGATGTGTCCACGATAAGAGAGGCCTCCTGCTAACAGCCACCATGAGCTTGCCAACAGCAAAAATGAGTCATCCCTGAACTACTTCCTTCTGTCCCAGTCACGCCTTCCATGGGCTGCAGACCCAGCCAGTCACTTATGCCCAACTGACCCTCAGGGACCCTCAGGTCAGAACTATCCAGATGCCACTGAAAAGAATTCCAGACCCACAGAAACTGTGATATAACAAACACTCACTATTATTAGTGTTGTTTAAAAATCCTAAATTTACACGTATTTTGTTACAAAATAAAACCAAATGCATAAATAGGGTTAGGAAAGGATACCTAGTACAACTAATAGAAATAGATTTGGATACAAGTAAAATAACCAAATAGTGTGGAAGACAGTATACGAGGTCCCAACAACCTATGATACAACACTACGGAACAGGCAGGAATGTGCTTACAGGCTTCCAGAGGATAACCAGGGAACTGGTTCATCCAACAACGGTTAACTGGTGCTCCATTAAGACAGTGTCAACTCTGTCTTTTGGATGATGGTGTCTGCAAAGCGAAGCCTTGTGCCTTGCTGCCTCTTAGCTCCAAATGCATCCGGTAAAGAAGGTCTCCATGACAGTGTGCAGAAGTTCCTTAAGCTCTGCTGCTCTGTGCCATGGGGGACACTGCGGAAGGAGAGGATTTTCCTAACTACTGCACAGTAGAGCCAAGCTGTGTTGGGGTCCAGGACCTGTCCATCCCAGTCAATGGCCCAGAAAGTGCTGTCCCTAGACTACCTCTTCTGATTAGGGACAAACTAGTACTCCGCTGTTTGAGAGCTCTTTCCATAACCCCCTCCGCCACCCCAAAAGAGCATATGAGACAGCTCATTCTGTGCCCTTTGGAGGAAGGTGTACAAAAGAAGCAAGATATGGGATCAAGAGATGTTCTCCAGATTACCATTGCATTCTATGGCACAAGGGCATCTTGGTCCCCTCTCTCTCTGCAATGGGTGCAACGTGTCAACTAGGCACATTTAATTCTTGGTAGCAACGCTGTGTGGTAGAAATGCAATCCTGGCCTCTACTTTTGAAGTCTCCTTTCTCCACTCTCCTTTCTCTGATCAGACCTTTTCTGATTCATCAGACCTCACAGAATCTGAGACTATGGGAAAAATTCCATAAATAAAAAAAAAAAGAGAGAGAAACGTGGCCTTAATCTTGATCCTTCTAGCTTTTTCCACTCATTGTTCTCGTACTCTGTGGGTCATGGCCCAGGGCTCACGGCAGAAGCTGGCCTATAACTAGGGGGTACTTTTCCTGTCTTTGGCAAAGGAGAATAAGGTACCCCTGACCTCTTGCACAACTTTCCGGATGTTTCTATGCTGCCTCCATTTGAGCCAGGGCCCTGTGAAGTGGAAAAACAAGACCCTTAGGGAAAAAACAGAATCCTTTATCCCACTGGACAAGAAGTGAAGGGCTACTTTTGCTTCATTTCAGCCCCTGCCTCCTCAAGGGGCCAAACCTTCTAGGTTTTGAATGAAATTCTACCGATTTTTCTTTTACTAAGTTCCTGAGCTTTACAGAAATTTAGAGAATCCTTTCTTCTCTTGACAAAGTTCAACTTTCTACACTGCCAGCATTGTTACAAACCCCTGCTGGGGGTAATAAAAAGCTGAACACTGATCTTTTTTTTTCTTTTTTATTGACATTATAACATCCTAAATCCAAATTATTGCCATAATTTCCCACTCCCTCATCCCTTGCTATAAACAGATGTCTTGCTCTGATCAAGAATAAAGCGAGGGCTGGCGAGATAGCTCAGAGGACTAAAGTGCTTGCTCAGGCAAACTTAGGCAAGCACAAGGACCAGGGCTCAATCCCCAGCACCACATGCCACACCAGCCCCATACCCAAGGTGGACTGAGCCAGCCAGAGTCTGGGGGCATAGTGGGCACGCCTGTAATCCCAGCGCTTGGGAGGTTCAAAGCAAGAGGATCACCACAAGTCCAAGCTATATATAGTGAGACCCTGCAATAACCAAATAATTAAAAAAAGAAGTAATATCCATAAAAATTCAGAAGAGAAGCGTATATATATTTCAAAAACATTTACCTTCCATTACAAACATAACTCCCCACAGCACCTGCCTGACAAGTGCAAGGTCCTGAGTTCAATTTCCAGCACCAAAAAATACATACATAATACATACATACATAATAAAAATATAAAAACATAACTCTCATTAAAGAGATGAAAGAAATGTGAAAGATAAGCTTGCCCAGGAAAGGGCTGGAACAGAAATAAAGCAAGTTTGCGTAACGAAAAGGAGCTCTTACTGCAGGAATAAAGTCACTGACCCCCATAAAACACCTTCTATTATGTGCCCTTAGAAAAGAAAAATAAAATGCTGCATTTTGTAAAATGTAGGACACCATTAACTTTTTGTACCACTAAAAACAGAAAAATACTACCAATTAAACTATGATACATTCTCAGTTGAAAGATAAAGCACATTTTCAGAGATGCTACAATGTGGCAGACAAAGGCATGTCTCAGAAATAATAAAATATAAAAGCAGGAATAAGTGAGTCCTAAAAGCAAAAATGACTGATTATTTTCAATTATATTAGAAATACAAAGTTTTAAGACATTGAAACAAGAGCTTCCAGTATTAACTTTACATATAATATATGAATATATATATATATATATATATCTTCTAATTTTTAGACTCTACTATAGAAAAATGTCAAAGATGTGAAGCTTTGAAGCAAATATTTAATGCTCCCAAAGTGTCACAGTAGTCAAATGGTACAGTTAAAACATAAAAAAGCATATATAACTGGCATCATGGAAATGTTACGAACATGTGCAAAGTTTACCAACTAACCCAGTTAGGAGGAGGGAGCGCAGTCCTGGACTCTATTATACATCAGAATAACTAGTTCCAGGGACCTTAAAAGCACAGAGTTACTTCGGAAGCCTGTGTTCTGAGAGACCTCCAAGAACTATAAAAAGTTGGATAATCTCTAAATTCAGTTTGCATCTACCTAAAGAGCAGCAACGTTAAGTCCTGCCAAGTATGGTAATTTTACTGCCTACAAAACAATACTGCACTTTATGAAATATTCCGAGAGAACAGACCCGGAGCGCAGGCCCAGCACAGAACCCTTCAGCAGAACTCCCTACAAAGAGGCTAGAGGCAAGACCCACCCAACTGATTCAGGAGCAGAACATCTTGCCAGAGAGACACAAAGGGTTCAACTCTAA
>NW_004524577.1:33027121-33050116 GCF_000260255.1 Octodon degus | reverse complement strand
GATGTCAATAAAAAAAAATAAATAAAATTAAAAAAAAAGACAAAAAAAAAAAAAAAGAAAAGAAATATTCCGAGAGACAGGAAAAACTTCAATTACTTTAACAGAATACCGATGAAGCATGAAAGTAGGAATTTTAAAACTTCACCATTCTAGACTGTTAAACCGAGTTATCAGAAAGTGAGAGCATCTACATACAACCAACATTAAGCGCTTATTCTAGTTTACAAAGTTGGACGGCTGATTACCAAGCTATTCAACACTGGGGCTGGCAAGATAGCTCAGCAGGACTAAAGTGCCTGCTTAGGCAAGCCTAGGAGGGAACGCGGTTCGAGCCCCGCTCCCAGGGCAGGCTGAGCTGCCGGAGTCTGGGTGTAGTGGCGCACGCCTATAATCCCAGCACTGGGGAGGGTGAAAACAGAGGATCACTATGAGTCCGAGCTGTGTAGTGAAACCCTGTCACAATCAAATACATTGAAAAAATAAAACTAGTCAACATTGCTAAAGGAAACAGTTTATTACATCTTTCAGCTGTAAAGGAACACTTTAATAAAATGGGGAACACTATAGAGATGCTTACTATTCTTATTTTATCTTGATCCAGTTAAAGGGGGGAACCCACAAAGCCATAGGATTGACCTAATGACATGAGTCGCTGATCTAATGGCACAACATACGTTCTATGCCAGCTCTAATATCCAGCTTTCGCTTGCCAAGCTCCTGAAAATGACCATGAACATTAATAATGATATAAAAAGGAGTCTGCTTTATACAAATGCAAGTCAATACAAATGGGGAAGGGACCATCTATTGTGCTGGATGTGTTCACTGAAAGAAAAAAGCCAATAATTGAAAAGACAGTGAAAGAGGAAGCCTATCTATACCCAGAATCCCTGCAGGAGAAGGCTTACCCAGATGGAAATTAAAGAGAAGCTAAAGGAAAATACCGAGCTGACATGTGGAAAGAACATTAAAAGCATCAAACTGCAGGCGGCAAGAGCAGGGCAAAGCATCTCAAGAGCCAGTTCTAGCACTAAGTGTTACGAAATGGAACAGTATAGACCCGGCGGCAAGGACCAGCAGGCCATTGATGGAAAAACAGAGAGAAACTGACAAGAAAAGGATACCTCTTTTGGAATAAGGCAGGCGAAGTTCATCCACCAGCGATGAATCGCAACCACTGCCGGCACGTTTGCGTAACTGCACGTAGGCGCAGCCTCCAAAAACCTGGAGAGACATTGTGATGAAAGCAAGATGTGAAAAGGGCCCATGAGTGACTTGCACAGAGCGCCAGGACTGGGACAGCCTGGGCTGGGACATGCAAAGGGAGGTGCCAGCCTAGAGATGCTAAGCAAGTCCTCGGTAACTACTTCGCCTTCCCTGCCACAGTTATGAGGCCTCTGTGTCACCCGCTCTTTTACCTGTAAAGTTTCCTATTAAAGTATTAGTGTCACTGGGCACTGGAGTGGCGAATCACTCCGACTTGTCACCAGAGCCTTATTTCCTGCAGTTGAGAAGATGCCTTTGCCCTGCCTTCCTTGATGGTTCAGGGCTTAGCTTGACTACTAGCTCCTCGGTGATAAATTCTCCATCCCTCCAGCTGACCTGGAAAACCACCTTATGTTGCTCTCTCGCCCTGCAGGCCCCACAGCAGGCCACGGCCATGATCTGTCTGTGGTTACATGGAGACACCCGCTTACCTCCCTCAGCAGACTGCAGCTAGCGCTGTCTTTCTTCCTCCATCAGTGTAAGTCAGGCTCTGCAACAAATCAAAAGGCTACAGGGAGAACTAACTAGTCTTCAGGAAGAAATGTCCTGCAGCATATAGGTCTGCATCACAGCTTGACGCTGGCGTGAGAAAGCCATACCCCGGGGGCTCTGGGGCTGTTCTCCAGCTCCTAAGCGTGTCCTGAAAGAACCTGATTGTCGAGAGTGCAGAAGCACAACTGAGGAGGTACAGTGGGATAAAGGACAGAAATGAGAGGAGGGGAATAGGAGAGATTGCAGGAAAACAAACAGAAGCCCTCTCTTGTGAGGATTTTGCTAGAATGAACCCCAGACTTCAGCTATCAGTAACAAATTTAGTGTGAAAAGTGAGAAGGCCAGAGTAGAGTTGGTCATCTGCACCTGGGTGCCTGTGTGAAGCTCATCGGGTATCTCCATGTCTGCCTCCCTCTGCCTGCAGGATAATCCGTCAGGACTCTGCCCACTGCCAAGCTCCTTGTCTCCACCAGCCCCTCCCTTCGCTGCTAATATCTTCCTGGTCGAGGAAAACACTCGAGGTAGGAACCACCACAGTTCTGTCCCTTCACTTTACCCAAGAAGGAGCCAAAGCTCAAGGCTGTGACCCACGTAAGGTCCCTGCCCAAATGCTTACTGGCATGGCTACGGATTAAAAATCCAAATATTCTGCTAAACCCAGTGTCAGTGCTTACAAATTGTACTGTGAAGGACCTGTAGGAAACAATTCATGTGGAAAGAAGGGACCAGGAGTCTCGCCCTGAAATTGTCTTGGAAAAGCAAATAGCTGTACTTGTATTTATATAAGGTGGGGAAGATAAACTACCACAGGCTCCAGCATGGCATAGGAAGCGACACTGGCACACCTTCGCTTCTGTGTTTTTCTTTTCAAACTAAAGTTTGAATTTTTTTTTTCCACTTTGAAAAATCTAGTAACAGCTGGGGATATAGTTCAGCGGCACAAGGGCCCGCCTGGCAAGCGCAAGGTCAATACTGAAAGGAAACTCTAATAATAAATTTCTCCCAAACTATCTGCTGCCACATTTAAGCAATTGTTCAGTTCTACCATTTATATATAACCCACTTTTTGAGAGCATCTAATAAGCAACACAGCCATCTGAGGTTTTGAGGGGAACATCCACTTAATGAAGAACTAAAATATTACCCACAGTGACTTTTATTGTTATAAACATGACCAATTTTTGTTTTGCTTTCCCACAAACAATAACTTACTGACCAAAACGCATTGCATTTTCAAAGAAAATCTCAGGTTTCTCCAGAGTGGTGAAGCAGTTACCAAGACAAGACTGACCTCTACTGGAATATCGATTTTTGCTGGCTGGATCAAGATTTATAAATAATCAAAAATACAAACTCAGATATTGCCTCGGGGTTGATATGTCAGGACCTTTCTGAAATCAAAGCCTTCACAATCCTTCAGCAGTAATCATGCCTAATTATATTGGCATTTTGCTAAGTAGAAAGTAGAAATTGAGAAGTGTCAGCATATGTGTTAAATCTTACTGCTCCAGATGATTAAAGTATCCAGAATGCCGAAGTAGTTTAATCCAATCAGATTTGGCCACTCTGTACATTTTATTTGAAACACCTTGAACGTTTCTCTCAGTACCAAAAGGCTTTGAAAGTCTGGACTCTTTAGAACAAATCTGCATATGGACCAAAACCAAGGCTTAATGTTAAATAGTTACGCAGAATCAGTAGGCAAAGCGGCGAGGGTCACGTTGCCTCTGCGCTTCTCACCACAGGCTGAGATGCCACGTGATACAATTCCCAGACACGTGATCCCCTTTGCAGACTATCTCTACCATCTTTTGATGTTGATTATTTAATAGTTTCTGAGCCTAAAACACAGGAAATTAAAGTAAAAATACAGGGACATCAGTAACCACAGATACATGGAAATTGTGGCTCTCGGAATCAGACTGCATCTTATTCTGCATGACTATTTTTAGCAGCAAATAGCTCTGCTATCTTGGTAAATTATCACAGAAATGTTCGTTGCCAGGACACTTCAGAGGTCAGGAGTTCTCAGTGGAAACGATGAGTGAAAGTCCTCGATGTTCCCATGCTGGACGAGGCTGCCACAAGCAAAATAAGTCTTCAACTTTAAATTCAATTATATAGTTTACTTCTTCCTCACGAAAATAATCTTTAGCCCTTTTAAACAAATAAATTTCATTTTACTAAACATAGAGGGCAAATCTGTTACATACAGCTCAAGAAAACTACCTTACTATTGCTACTACAGAATGGTGGCAGAGATCTGTAAAATTTGAGGAAACTGAGAGAAAAGTTTTCTTACATTCTCTAGAAAACTCTACATATCTTCTCAGTTGGGACAGAATAGTTCCAAGGAGGTATTATAAATGAGCAGAGCTAACAAAATACATTATATATATATATTTTATATATACATAAAATTTGGGGGGCACATGTCATTAAGATATTTTATGGAGAACAGAATTTTCTCTAGCTCCTCAATGAAATAATTTATTCAACAATTCTCCAAAGTAGAATTTGCATAAACTGTTAGAAATTCAAGCAAACTCTTAGCTCCACTAGAAAACTATGATTTTTTTTTGGCAGTACTAGGGATTGAACTCAGGACCTTTCTACTGAGCTATCTCCCCAGCCCCCAAAACTATGAAATTTTGACAGCAACATAAATATTAGAGTAAAAAATAACATTTGTATCGGTTAGTACACTATTGTCCTCCATCATCCCCATTTGCCTCTAAATTGAAAGATAAAACACTAACTAGACTGAAACATAAAATGTCCATCAAAAAGTAGTCATTAAACTATTAAATTAATGAATATACCTACCTCAGGAAGTACACAATATTTGTTTTACAACATTAAGTAATGAATACATTTCCAAGTTGATCCAAATTAGCAAACTATTAGTGTGGACACAAATTCCAATCACTTGATACCTATAAAAGCAAACATTTATAGTCCAGTAACCTTTATTTTACAGTAAATTATTTCCCTACAAGACCTAATATGCAAAGATGTCAAGAAAGTATACTTTCTGCAGGCATATTATCTTAAACAAAGAAATGCAAAAAGGATTGCAAATGCCATAACACTAGAAATGCCCATATCTCATTCTGAAGTGAGTTGGCTTAGTAATTTCCTCACTGCCGAGACAGAATACCACCCTACACCCACAACTAATCCTGGCTCAAGGTTTAGAAGATTCAGCCCATGGTAGGTGGCCTCCAGGGCAGGAAAGGCATGCTGGGAGGGTTGAAAGGCATGCTGGGAGGGTCGGTGGAGGAAAGCTGCTGGAATCCGAGGAGAAGCAGAGAAGGGAAGGAGAAGCCAGGGAGCCAGATACCCGGAAATAGGTCCTCAGCGATTCGCCTCTTCTGACCAGGTTCCACCTCCTCACAGCACACTCAGTTCTGGAAGCTTCAGTGCATTGATACTGGTGGGTACAGCACTCCCATGAGCCATCACTGAACTCATGAGAGTTCGGGGGGACATTTAGATCTAAGCCATAGTGTGAGTACTTCAAAATGCTATCACAATATATATAAATATAATCTCTCTTTAATACTGATTTTAAAAGGTAATAATACTCTTACATTACTCCAGGTTTTTAACATGTATAAGTTCGTGTTCTTAAGGATAATAGACATACTACTTACTATAGTAACATACACACAATAAACAGCCATTTTAACTGATTCTTCTTTTAATCATAGTGAACAATTTTTGTAATATTACAAACACTGTGTGAAGAATGTTTAGTCCCTTCACTCTATTCATAATACAGGATCTTTCAACATTAGACATCTCCTATAAAAATGTAAAGAAGTTAGTTAGGGGGAATCAGAATCAAGCTACTGCGTAACACAAATGCTACGTCCTGACCTACGTGTCTATTAATTTTGCCAGAATCCCAGACTTTCCTGAAGGCTGATGCAAGAACACGAAAACATGCTACAAATCAGAGTAACAAACACCTCAGTAGTATCACCCTGTTCACATACCATGTATTCAGCCTTGAAAATGTGCTACCGTGGTCTTTTAAAATCTTTCTATATGGAGCACTCATTTGATAAATTCCGCATCAGAGTTTCTCAGACCAATGATAATCCTAGGATACTTACTACTGATTATACCTAAAATTAAAACCAATGATACATAAGAATTAAAAATAGGGGCCGGGGAGATGGCTCAGTGGAATAAGCGCTTCCCTGGCAAGTGCAAGGGCCTGAGTTCAATCCCCGGTTCCGCCAAAAAAGAAAAAAAAAAAAGAATTAAAAATAATTTTAAAATCATACCTAAAAATTAAGCCAATATATCCTTGTATCTACAGTGCCTCAGAGAAATTTTTGCTTTCATCATTGTTGCAGTGCAGGTAAAACTCAATGAAAATTCTTCAGCATATATTTGTAGAAAGTGACAAGAAAAAATTGGAAGTAAATCTGGCAAATCTGGTTAGGAGAGTAAAAACACAGCAAATCGAAAATATGAGGTCTTAAGGCTTAAAAGTACAAGCTAAAACACTGCTTCTGTGGAGACAATAAAACGTTTATATACTCTATGTACTCAGTTTAGGCCACTATAACAAAGTTCCATAGGTTGCGTGGCTTACAAAGAACAGAAATTTATACTTCATAGTCTTAAGAGTCCAGAAATCTCAGATTGCTACCAGCAGAGGCCAGGTGTAGGAATGGCCCTCTCCTGTGTTACCACCAACCAGCTCCTTTTGGTATCCTCACACGGCAGAGGGCAAGAGAACCATCTGTAGCCCCTTCTATAACGGCACTGGTCTCACTCACGAGGGCTCCATCCTCATGGCTTAAGTGCCTCCCCAAAGACCGCCATCCCACCTCCATCACAGCAGGGGTTAGGATTTCAACACATGATTTGTGGGAACATGTAGCCCAGGTGAAAATATCCGTAAAGAATGAGGTCATTCTTTACACTGAGTTATATATACTAAAAATGACTGAGATGACAAATTTATACACACACAACTTTTGAAAATTATGGATCGGAAAGCATTAAATTACAAACTTTAAGTGAGCTGTATATGAACTATACCCCTATATAGCTGTTGGGGGGGGAAGAGTAAGCAAAATTTTAAAAAAATGGTTTTCAGACAAAACTCAGTAAGTCCTTACTAGGAATAAATTATAAAAAATGTACTTCAAGAAGGGAAAAAGTAGTAAAACAAATTAGTAAATGAAGGTGATATAAAATAATAATATATTGTAAGGTATAAAAGCAGTAAAATACACTACATTAGGAGTTTTCTTCATGTTTTAGGGTCTTGAGTTGTCTAGGAGAGTGAAAAGGTATTGACTAATTTAAAATTTGGTGAGTACACAGAACATAACTTCTACAAAGCCCAATAAGAAGGCTAGAAATCAAATACTACAGTTACAGTTTAGTAGAAGATGAAATTGTTTTTAAGGGCCGGCGGGACAGCTCAGTGGACTAAGCACCTGCTTAGGCAAGCACAGGGACCAAGGTTCAATCCCTGGCACCAAACACCATGCCAGCCCCGCCCTTGGGTACATTGCGCCAGCCACCAAGATGGAGCGTGGTGTGCACACCTATAATCCCAGCAACAGGAAGGCTGAAACAGGAGGATCACTATGAGTCCACGAGGTATAGTAAGACCTGCACCAAATACACTAAAAAAAAATAAAAACAAAAAAAAAGATTGTTTTTAAAATCCAAGCACAGGCAAGAAACTAAAGACAATTCATAAAAAGTATCAGTAATGCCAGAAGAATTATACCCCAATAGAGTAATTACATTAAACATAAATTGCCTGAATGTTACAGTGACTGCAAAGATGGCTTCTTTAAAAATAGTTCCTAAGGAAAACATCAAAAATATAAAAGTACAGAAAAAGTGCAGATAAATGCACTACTACAAATAATGAGTGGCATTTCATGCTTAGGTCAGTCCACCATAAATATAAAAATAATGAAGTTCATCAGAAGTTTATGATTCAGCAATAAACACAAATACAAACAGCATAAAATCAGGAGGAATATAAATGATTTGAATAAAATTCTAAAAAGAGAGGAGAAAACCTGGCTCCATTAAAATTCACATTATTTTCAAGTATATACAATATATTAACCAAAATTGACCATGTGGCTAGGCAATGCAACAAACCTCAACAAATTTCAAAGACTAAAATCATGTGTCATTTTTCCAGCTTCATTATAATTATTTTAAAGTGACAAAGGCTAACAAAATGTTAATTAAAAACTTTCAGTGGCCCGGGAAATGACAGAAAATGCCAATGATTTTCCCAAGGCCAACAGGCTGTCAGGAGTTTCCCAATGTGTTTTCTACTATCTGACACTCATTCATCCATGGACACACGTGGGACCAAAAAGCAATCAGGGAACAAAAGTAACCGGGAGTCATTTCAGATACTGTTTTTTCAAGTTTTGATGGAACTAGCAATTGTACACAGCACACAATGATTAATATATGCCAAGAATTATAGCTTAACCACTAATTAAAATTCTGCATCCTGAGTTTAAAAAAAAAAAAAAAAATTCAGTGGGACTTCAACAGCAAGTTCTACTCAAGAGTTAGGCAAAACATAATGCCGACATCATATAGAAAAAAAAATCCGGATCGGTTCGTGGCTGTGCTCCATGCGTCAGCTTCTGGCCACGGTGATCACACACCTGAGAAAAGCAACTTAAGGAAGGAGGTGCTGTGCCTCGCAGCTGCAGAGGTTGCAGCCGTGGCAACCTGGGGCTACGGTGACACAGGCCGCGTCAGTGGGAGCACGCTCTGGAGGCAGTCTGTTCTCTGCAGGTGGCGAAGAGAGAGAGAAGGGACAGGGAAGGAGGCTCCCATGTGCCTGTCAGGAGCGCACCCCAGGACTTAAGTGTTCTTCAGCCAGACCCCACCGTTTTGAAGTTCTACCCCAGAACGACGGTGTCACAGGCTGGCAACCAGGCTCTAGCACGCAGGCCTTTGGGAGACATTCGAGATCAAGCCTGACGCTCTAACACCCAAGGATGATAAGGAAAAGGAAGCTCCAAGCCAATTTTACTCAGGAACACAGAAACAAGGACAGCAGGGTGCGTATTAACAACAGCATCCAGTATGCATTAAAATTGCAGTACATCGCGACAATCACCCCAGCCACGTGCAGTGTTGGTTTAATGTGAGAAATGTTTTCCCCATTGACAGATTAAAGGGAAAAACCTAAAAAATCCTCTATAAATAAATGCAGAAAAGGCATTTTGATTAAGATTTCACATCAACTCATGGTTAAAACATGCTTTGGCCACTCGGTAAACAAAAATGCCATGGCAATGTACAAATAGAACATAACTTTAACATGACTAAAAAGGAGGGAAGGAAGAGGGGCAGGAGACATAAAAAAAAATAAAATAAAATGTGCCATGTACCTGTACCAACTACCAGGATGTGGTGCTAACATATACTGATTCAAAGAAAAGAAAAAAGTTCCATGCAAATACTCTAAGATACACGGAAGGCTTTATCCATGAAGTCAGGAATGAAACAGCGGTGGCTGCTGTCAGCGCTTCTATGCGGGGTTACGCTGAAGGCTCCCTGTGCCAGGACACAGGCGGCTGGGGGCAGATGGATGAGGACTGGAAAGTACATTCTACGTCTGCAGTAATCAGCTGGCTTCACAAGATGACGAACACTGTGGTGGCAGAGAGGAAGGAGGGGGTGGGTGAGAGCGGAGGCAGTGCAGGGGAGGGGTGGGGCGAGGCTAGAAGAGAGGGGAGGGGAGGAAAGGGCAGACAACCAGGTTGTATCTACCAGTTCATTATGAATTACCCTACAAGTGGCTTAAAAAAAAAAAAAAAAACATTTTTATCTCATTCTATGATTTAGGAATCCAGGAACAGCTTAACTGCCTCCTCTGACTCAGTTTTACAAAAGTTGCAGTCAAAGAGAGAACTACGATTGAGGTTACCTCAAAGCTCAAGCAGGGACCACTTGCTTCCGAGATCCCTCACGCAGCTGTTGGCAGGCATCCCAGTGTCACCTACTGCTGACCACAGACAGTTCCTCGCTGAGGGCCTTTCCACAGGGCAGCTGGCTCTCCTCAGAGCAGGTCGAAGACAAGTAAGATGGTAGAAAGGGATTTTGGGAACCTAACACCACAGTTGATAACGCCATCACTTTGGCCACATTCTGTTTTGTAGGAGTGTCCCCTGGCCTGCCCACACTCAAGGTAGGAGGATTATTACACATGGCACTAAATGTCTACAAGAAGGGCCACTGGGAACTCTCAGATGCTCTCTACCATGGAAAGGCAAAGCAAAAACTGTCATCATTGATGGCATATATTGAATGTAGAGGGGAGGAAAACATACTAAATGATTAGAATAGGAAAGTCTAGCAAGGTTACAGGACACAAAGTCGAAACTGTTTTCATAGTATATAGCAGCAACTAACAAAATTTTAAACAATTACAATAGGAACGAATATCAAGACATCTATCAACTGAATCTTAACTGCTGAAGCTAGCGGATGAGTAATATATATATATATATATATATATAACCTTATAACATGTATGATATATAATAATATATATCTGAAAGTATTTAATTTTTTAAAGTTTCAAATATTTGGGAACAAATGTAATATTTGTAAACCTTTACAGAGAAATTTAAGCTTTTCTCACTTATCTTAAGTACATGTAAGCATAAGCCATGTTCATAAGCTGAAGGGCTAAATTTGTAAAGACAATAATTCTTTCCAAATTGAGTTATAGAATCAATGCAACCTAAATCAAATTCTCAAGACAGTTCTCAAGACAGTGTGTGTGTGTAGCTGACAAACTAACAAAATTTGTACAGAAGTAAAAAGTCCACATGGAAAAAGTGTTCATCCTATTTAGTTTTACTAATAAAACTAAAGTAAAAATCATAAGACACTCTAATTTAAAAACACACAGACACAAGTTCATACTCTGGCAACAGCAAGTTTTGGTGAAGATGTTCAACACAAGACACTCATGCACTGATAACAGAAGTATTAATAGGTACGATGACATTGGGAAATTGCTGTCACCTATTAAGTGTCACACTACAGTGGTGACTGCTTTTGACCTCCTTATGACTTTTTCTAAAAAGTAATAGTAAAAATGAAAAGGAAAAAAAATCTTCCCTTAATACTCTTTCACAGATGTAGCCATTGTCTTCATGAGCAATAGGACAGAAAATTCTGGAAAATAAAGCCTACCCTGAGGGCAAACAAAAACAAAAAGTGCACTTGTTCTTTCCTCTAAACAGAATGCCCAAGTCTGGGAATAAATCCTGAAACAATAAAAATCACCATTTCAGTACTTACTTGAAGTTCAGAGCAGTGCTCAAACCAACAGGAATACTTTGATCTATTTTTAAGTACAGTGAGCAAAACCTGTCACCAGTGGGCCATGCTGTCACAGCAGGGGCGGGTCTGGAGTGCAGGCAAAACGCGGCACGCAGGGCACCCCACGCCAGCCCGCGGGTGTGGCTGTCAGGTGGTGGGGCACTGTGCGCAGAGGAAGCCTGCCGCGTGCTCCACAGCCCAGCTGCTCTGCTATTTTGCAAAAGGACAAAGCAAGGAAAAACACTTGACACAGAGCTTTTCCTTCAGGCCTATACAAAAGCCCCCAAATCTCACCTTTTATCTTCTTACAGAAATAAATGACGGACGTGAGAATACTGGCAAAGTCATTTTGCAATGCTTCTAACTGATCTAAATAAACGCCAAGAAAAGCAAAACACTAGGTATGGTATATAAAAAAATATATAAACCATTTATTTACATTTTATTGACTTTCAAAGGACAAAAAAGCTGAAAAATATTTAGGAAAGTAGCAGTCTCATTTTGCTTAATGTATTTATAATTTTTTCACAAGAACAACACATATTTAACTTACAACTACAGGGCCCAAGGGACCCAAAGAATTTATCCAGCTCAATCTCCCGTCTTTAACTGACACTGAAATTAGACCACTGTAGATAGATGAAAATCTCACAAATAAATGTCACCTATAAGAGTCAACTTCAGTAGAATCTGTCACAGCATCCAACACATCTGCAATGAAAGGCACAGCCAGCACAATACAGGACATTCGGAATTCTCTCATGCAACACTGAAAAGTGGGATTCACGCAGGAGAAGTCACAGCTGGGCATGAGGTTGCCAGCCTCACAGTTACAGGAGCCCAGTGTCTTTCTCATTTAAGTACTTACACTATGCTAAGAAGACTTGGATATAACAAAACATCAATAACTAGCATAGACACAGAATTATTTTACAAACATCATAAAAACAAGTAAAAGCATTTTTTAAAAATATTTTACAACTTTAGGTTTTTTCACAATTCAAACCTGTTAACATTACCACAGTGTATTTGACTCAATGTATTACTGATCTGTGTAATTTTAAAAATCAGTCTTACAAAAATACTGACAGTGGCTCAATATTTTAAAAAGTCAGATCATCAGCGTCTGCATTCCAGTGGTCTGCATTGTATGCTTTTCTTCTACCACTCTTCACTCACAACAACATCACCACGGAGGTCTCTAAGCTCTGCCGCAGTAGAGGTCTCACATGCGAAAACTTCGAGTTCTTTGAAATGGCTGGAAAGGGTTTCTCAGTACCCACGTGAACAGCTGTGGTTTGGGTTTGGGTTTTTCAGAAAACAGAAGTGCTTCACTTTCTGGTGTAGGGAATCGCTCTTGGTAGACTTCGGGATACGATTTCTGAAACTAAGCAAGAAATCCAGTAAGAGACAAAAGACCTCTGAGAGCCAACAAAATGGGGTGGGTGGGCGTCAGATGTCGTGTGTTTACGGAACTAGGGATTAAAGCACGGCCTTTTCCTTTGCACTGAGCTACATTCCCAGCTAAGTCTTGTTTTGTTTTGTTTTTTATTTTAAGACAGGATTTTGCTAAGTTACTAAATTATCCACACTGGGCTTGAACTTGCATCTTCCTGCCTCAAAGTGCAAGGTGCAGAGAATATAGGCATGCATGCACCACCCCACCCGGGCAAGCCAGTCAGAGTTAATGTACGAGCTGGTGATCTTCATGAGCTCACACTTCCCTATCTGTCACTATTCTTGCAGAAACATTTGATTCTAATGTCTATAGATCTAATTTATCTTCCTTTTAATCTAATCTTCAAATAAGTTCTTTTTAAAAGCGTATTTCTTAAAATTATCCCCACTGCCAAGTATAAACAGATCACACTTTAAAAATATTCACAAGTAACTCCAATGTAAAAATAACTATGTTCTATACAATTAGAGCAAACTCTGGCCAGCTAAGCTTTCCCATCTCCCTGATTGTCCAACTCAGCCTTGCTAACTTCTGCCCAAATGGAAGCGAGAATGGTCCGAGGTATTTACTTTATGGAAAGCTTCAAGGGAGGCTAGATATTCTTTCTTTGAACTTTACCAATGAACTCTTCTCCAAAATTACTGGAAGGAAGTTAGGAACAGCAGTCTAGAAACTCGGCGCTGTGTGTGTCACCCTGTACAAGCTATGTGACAGGGCTCAAGCTACGCAGGAGGGGCCAGTCTTCAGGAACACACCTCACTCACCTGATCAGGTAACAAACCTTAAAAATGGTCAAAGTACCCGGCTGTGAGTTTAAACTAGTCTCTAAAACAAGCTGCAGTATTACTGACATCATAGGACAAAAAGCTCGTAACGCCTGAGGGAAGAGGCCAGTTTGACACTGGCACCTACCACCAATGTCTTTAGTTTTTAAACTCTAGACATTCCACATTCTATGAAATTTAACTTTTCTAAAAATCAAAAGAAATCTGCCCTGTTTGCTTCTTTTAAGTATTTGCCCTGTTGATCACTTCATGCTGCACATTAAAACAAAGGACAAATAAATGTAAGAGAAGGCTCTGTATCGAGGGTTCAATAATGAAAACAGAACTACACTGGAAGGGCTGGCGAGGTAGCTCAGCAGACTAAGCAGCTCTTAGGCAAGCGCAGCGACCAGGGTTTGATACCCAGCACCACATGCTGCAATGGCTGCCTGAAGACAGGAGATCACTATGAGTCTGAGCAGACCCCATGCCAAATACATAAAAAATAATAATAATAATAAATAAAACTATGCTGGAGACTAGAGACCCTGGAAACTGACTGGAATTATGTAAATCTAAACTTGTGGAATATATGATCTTTTTAAACTTCTTTATCTCAGGAAATGTATTAAAATAGAAAACAAAAAGAAGAAACAACATAAGAACAATAGGGAGGAGGATAAATGATCGGTAAAGAATCTTCTTATTACCTGCTTCAGTTTTTTCTTCTTCTCTTTACTGGAGAGCTTGGTGTCTGCTATAACTTCCTCCAGCAAGGCCGCCAGAGGCTCCTGCGAGCCGTGTGTTCTCTGGTATTCAAACTCCTCAGGACTAATCTGACGGCAAAATGAAGGAGCAGACAAAGTGATGTCCATATCAGCTCCCGGGTATTTTATCTGAAGATAAAGGACAAAGACTGGTTTAGATCAATTGTGGTGTGTCTCCCAGTCACACGTTATTCTTCAATTTGATTTGTGAAAAATTCTATATTGAAAAGTAAAACTTTCCATAATTTCTAAGGCAAATCATGCAAACTACTTTTAAATATGAAATATTTTACCTTTTTAACCCAACACATTTTAACAAAAAAAACTTGTGCCCTTTTAAAGATCTGAAACATAAACATAAATGTATTTTATAGTAAAATAAAATTCAAAAACAGGTACAATGTTGAATCATACTGTGAGTCACGAGGCTCCTCCCATGTCTGGAGACTCTGACCCCGACCCCCCCCCCCCCCCCCACCATGCAGGCTCAGGTCTCTGTGCACAGTGACACGGCAGTGAGGCACCATGAGCATCCCCATGTCACACGCACCTAGCAGACTCGGGGACGAGAAAGAACAAGGGTGTAGAAGTGCCTGGGCAAAAGCAACAGGGAGAAATACGAGGAGAAAGAAAACCAAGAGCTGGGCATAAACTAACAGTCCTTAAAAATACTTCGTGTCAAGCTGGGAATGACAGCCCATGCCTGCAACCTTAGTACTAGGAGGCTGAGGCAGGAGGACTGAGAATTTGAGGCCAGCCTAGACTTCATCTGAGAGCTGGTGTCAAATAAATCAACATATGACTTAATTTCTGAGTCTAGCATTTTTCTTAAAAACACAGCACCCTGCTGTTCTGCAGTGGGTTTCCACTATGCACTTACCACTTTGGCTTAAGATCTCCCACTCCAGGGGCCATAGCTAAAAAAGAATTTTGTTGTCTAGAGGGGTGATTACATGAAGCACATTCCACGCCTCAATGGCATTTTCAGCAGATCAATTAGAGACAACTTCAAGAGGGATGGCTGGAATCATGGGGAAGGAGCTAACTCGCTCATTTTGTTATTTTAAAATAAGGCAGGAAAACTGAAAAGGACCAGGCTAAAGAGTGAGCTCTGGGCCAGGCACCACAGCCAGAGCCTAGGGCATGAGAAAAGCACCAGACACACAGGCTGAGTACCTAAAAAGGGGGTTGTAGACAAGACTATTAGAAGGTTAGGCTAAAAAAACATTGCCTACTTCACTAGTTATCCCAGGGTCAGCTTTCAAGTGTCCCCAAACAATGTGCAGGAATAACCCAGGCCACAGGACATTGCCAGAGAAGCCCTACGCAGCTGTAATACTGTGCGGGGCTCAGGGGCCTCACGAGAAGAACAGCGATCTTTAGGCTCTGGGAGCCCAAGCCAACAATTGGGTGGCTCTTCTTCTGGATACTTCCAAGAGAAAAAGGGATGGGACAGTTGAGTAGTCACACTGCAGTACCTCTGCATGAGATCATGTCCATCTGCAGTTCAGTCATTCGGGCTCAGCCTCTACTTGTGACAGCAGAGGACCCATAGGGCTCTACCACAGCTTTCCACACCCGAGCTACGCATGTGAATGCACACCCGAGCTATGCAGTGGACAGCAGCGCTGCCAAACGGCTCCTTGTGGACATTCGAACATTTCAGTTTTGCTTTTTAAAAGTTTGGCTCAAAAAACTATTGGGGGAAAGAGATTAAGCTAAAGCATCAGTAAGACTGAGGTGTGTATGTATTCTGGTAATTTTTAAAGCAGACAAAAGGTTTAAGGAAATGAACACTCCTTTTCTTATAACACTGACCTAAATGTTAATTGAAACAATCCAATTAAAAGAATTGGTGACATACTACCAATTGTCACCAGAGGCTATCCACCTAGGTAGGTTGTGATATGCCCCTATTATAGAATACTCTTGTCAGTAATGACATAACAATACCAGTAGTAGCAGCAGCTACTTTACATGTATTAAACAATCTGATCTTCACAACAATGCTACTGGCTGTCTTTGCTACTCCCGTTTTATACGGAAGGAAAGAGTTTGAGGCAGAGGCTGAAGCCAAGTAACATTAGATAACATGTCTATGGTCAAACAGCTAATAAAGGGCCCATCACGAATCCAATCTGCTCTTGCCCAACCTAGTGTCAACCAGGAATATTTAAAGATGTGGGAAATTTTTTCATGCATGGTTATTTGAGAGAAACTACAAGAAAGAAAGAGAAAGAGAAAACGAAGAGGAGGAGGAAGGAAAGAAAAAACAAAAAAATCGTAATGGACTATAATTCTGTGAACATTTTAGTGTAACTCGGAGATATTCCAGCATGTATGAACATGCTATACTTTATGGATTCCATCAGTTTATTAGACTAGTATTCACATAGCATTGATCAGCATAACAAAACCAAGTACACATTCTGTAAGATTTTCTATGATAACGGCAAACATCTGTAGCTCTTACTGCATGCCAACAACTGTGACATGCACTTTGTACATAATGAACTTGATCCTCATAACAAAAAGCCCCCCGAAGCTGAGCAAGCTTACATGACTGTCCATGGCCAATTCATAGGCCCAATAACATCCCCTGCATTACCTGGACTCTTCGTAGATGAGCCACACGCTCTTCTATAGATGTCTGCAAGGCCACAGGGACGTTCAGAATCTCCTGGTAATTGTCCATCAAAAACGTCACCAAGCGAGCAGCTAATAACTCATCCAAGTCTACCTCGTCCTTGGAGCACAAGATGCAGTGGGAAAAGGTCTGGACCATCTGCATGGGGGCAGCGGGGTAAGTACAGATAAACTGCTGGGCAAGGAGAGTAAGCTGCTGGGTTTGGGCTGCTTTGCTTTTTCCTCCTTCTCTGAACTGAATACAATCTAGTTTGCAAGGGAAAGCTGACATCAGCAATGTCCTAAGTCACAGGGGGCAGATCCTCCCAGGTACCTGGCCGGCTGATGGGCTGATGGTTTCCAAACCAGTAGGAACAACCTATGTGCCTCTTGTTAGAACACTTCATAGAAAGAAGTTTTCCTGAGGAATTTTTTTCACACTCCTATTTATGCTAGAGGGAATTTAAACACAGACATACAAATTCTGAAAATCACTATCACCATCACTTTGACAGCACTACACTCCCCAACTGCCTCCTGCAGAACTAGGGATGAACTCAAGGGCTCCACATTAATCTGTATCTCCAGCCCATATTTTTTTCTTTTTCTTTTTAATTTACAGGTAAGAACTCTTGTTGCATAGGTCTTGCTTTATCTTGGTCTTAACCATCCAGCAGAAAAGTATAAAAATGAAGTATAAAAAGTAAAGCCATGTTGTTATGTTGAGCTGTAGGGGACTCAGGTCAACAATTTCTGACATTGCCAGTCAAGCGGAAGACCCAATACTATTATGGACTACTGGACTCTTTTAGAATATTTTGCTGAGTTAACATACCTATAATATTCAAATAATGAAACTAAACAAAGAAAGGGTATGCAGAAGAATGTCCATTTTGTATCTGTGTATTCAAATTGGTTAGGATAGATATATAGTTACATTCTCTTAATGAATAGAGGGATTTGTTCTAATGGTGTTTGTAAATAGGATGTCATGTCCGTATCTTGTACAGCAATTAACCACTAGGAAGAATATATGCAATGTGTTAATTATTGAAACTGTCCTACCAATTTGGTTTGAAACTGTCTCACTGCTATTTGTTTCTCAATAAAATTATGGGGAAAAAAAAAGATTTGTACTAATAGTGTTTGGGGACAGGATATCATGTCTGCATCTTGTACTATGAATAACCACTAAGAAGACAATAATATGCAATGTATTAATTATTGAAACTGTCCTAATCGGTTTTGAAACTGTCTCATTGCTCTTTGTTTCTCAATAAAATTATTTTAAAAATAAAAATAAATAAATTTTAAAAATAAATAAATAAAAATTTAAAGGTAAGGTCATGCTAAGCTGCTTAGGCTAAGCTCAAAGAACTCATGATTCTCCTGCCTCAGCTTCCCACACTACTGTAGTTATAGGTCAGGAACACCACACCATCTTCACATAGCACTTTTAAATTTAATAAAGTAAATTAACTTTATACATTAAATATACATATTCGGTTTTATTATATCCTAATTTCATTTTTGACTTTTAAAAAAACCTGGTAATAGGCTACATGCCCCAATTATTACATCTTTTCCTAGTTACCCATTTCCTGCATGATTTGGGATATATATTTCACAAGCACCTTTAAACAAGGCACAGAGGCCAGCAGTGGTGCTGCTTGCCTATAATTCCAGCACTTAGAAGGCTGAGGCAGGAGGATCGTTGTGAGTTCCAGACCAGCCTGGGCTACAAAATGAACTCCAGACCAGCCCAAACAGCACAGAGACCGTGTCTCAAAAAAATAAACAAAAAAGGCACAGGACTTTACAAGAAGTACATCCAGTGACTGGACTCTTTACAGTAAACAAATACAAAGTGCATAATTAACATAATTTCCATAGAGTTCATATCAACCAATCCATTCTTTATATTATCCTCCAGACCTAGACCTCTCTTTTTCAAATTTTATTGCTGACAACCTCCCTTCAAAATCTGTAAGCATGAAATCATGTAATCCCACTTAATAAGACTGGTCCTATGACTTAGGTGTGAAACGTCTCCCACAGTCCCATGTGCTCAGAGGTGGGGTCTTGGGAAGGCGCTAGACTGCGGGGGCTGCACGCTCGTCAGGGGATGAGGTCGCCAGGAAATGGGCTGCAGAGGCAGGAGGCCGCTGGGGTGAGGCCCTGGAGGGCACATCCCTCGCTCGCACGGGCCCTCTCTCCAAGCCCAGTTGCCACGGTTGCCACACGACTCTCCCAGCCCAGCCCAGCTTTCGTCTGCCAGGTCCTGCTGCCACGCCAAGCCGCAGAGCAGAGGGCCACGGGCCGAGAGCTTGCAACCGTGCCAGGGATTCGCTCAGCACACTGCAAATACTTCATCCTCACTCACATTTACTCATACGAAGAGACGCAGGACAGAGATTCTTCTGCGTAGGAACCTTGAGGGCAAAGGGACGTGGGGGCGCCATGTGCTGGTGCTGGAGCGCCTGCACACGGATGCCCGCGGGACACCGGGCAACGGCGTCTCAGGCAGGCGGCCCGCGCACCCGAGAGGCGCCAGAACACTGCTCTGGGCACCGTCTGGGCACGGAGCGCTCCTCACTCCTCCCCAGGGGTCTCCACGGCGAGGTCAGGGGCTCTTCCCGTGTTACCGCACGGTTTACGGGGGTAGGGGAAAGACACAGACCACTGAAACACTCACTTTGCTCCAAGATCCTTTTGAGGAAAATGAAGAGATTTTGTGTGTAAATTCTCAATATAAAATATTTAAAAAACATTCAAGGGGGCCGAGGAGATGGCTCAGTAGAATAAGCGCTTGTCTGGCAAGCACAAGGGACTGAGTTCAATCCCTGATTCCACAAAAAAAAAAAAAAAAAAAAACACCACACATTCCAAGAGAAGTAGAATCTAACAGGTGCTTAGCACTGGCCAGAGGGAACAAATGGGGCACCGGGAGCTGCTGATCAAGGGATATGAAGTTCCAGTTAGACAAGAGGAATAAGATTTTGAGAGCTATTGTACAGCATGCTAAGCATACTTCATAATAATTTAAAGTATTTCTCAAATTTGCTAAAAGTAAACTTTTTAAGCAACTCACCACAAAAACAGGTACAGTGATGGATTAGCTTGATTAATCTTTAGACAATGTATACTAAAGTATTATACCCCCTAATACACACAACTGTCAATTAAAACAATAATAAAAAAGTATCAAAAAACCATAGGCTGACATTGCAAAGTACAAATCAAAAATTACCAGGTGTTTTTAAACAAAACTACAAAATCTTATCCTTCAGACCTTAGAGCATACCAAGGGATGTGTGCCCTCTGTCCTCCCTGGCTGTCTAGCTCAACTGTGTATTTTACCTCTTTCCTTTTTAACCTATTGTATATGCTGCATCTCTCTTGCTGGCTGTTAATAATAAATGCATAAACAAATAGCAATGAGACAGTTTCAAATCAAATCGCTAGGACAGTTTCAATAATTAACACACTGCATACATTCCTCCCAGTGGCTAATTGCTGTACAAGATGCGGACATGATATCCTATCTACAAACACCATTAGAACAAATCCTTCTATTCATTAAGAGAATGTAACTATATATCTATCCTAACCACTTTGAATACACAGATACAAAATGGACATTCATCTGTACACACTTTTGTTAAGTTCCGTTATTTGAATATTATAAGTTCCATTATATTCTTTATTTTTTCTTTTCTTTCTTTTATCTTGGTTACTGGGAATTGAACTCAGGACCTTGCGCTAGCTGGGCAGGCATTCATGCTGCTGAGCTACACTCTCAGTCTCTGTTATATTCTTTAAGACCCTGAGCCCGGACACGCATTGGCAGTCTGCGGGGAGAGCCGGACGACACTCCGCACACCAAGCCGCCTTGCTCCTCCTCTGACCACTGAAACCAGCACACCTGGTGTGGTGAGATTTCATTCCAAATATTCGGGTCGCAGTAGATGCTAACAATCAACCTACCAGCGTCCGAGTGCCAAAACCATCACAGAGCGGTGGCATTTCCTTGTTTAAGCAGATCCTTGCCATCATCCTCATTAGCAGCTGCAACTTTCTCCTATTCTCAGGAGGCAGGAGGAGACAACAAATCTGAAATGCTTCAACTGCCATTTTCTCTTTCTGTAACAAACCTGATTCAAAAAGAAATTTCATCTTTTAAAACCTATAATCTACTCTGTATGTGCACATTTTTACAAAATACGTTCCACTATATATCTTTCCACTGTATCTTGCTGATTGAGTACAGATCCGCTGCCACTGACAGATCAGCACAGAAAATGCAAATCCATAACCGAGACAATGCAGTAAGATACGCAACCATCTGTCCCACCCCCACACTCTACAAGGGACACCTTCCCACTCACCTCATCCTTGACACCCCCACTGTTAAGGTCCAAGGTAACACGCCCAAGTGCGAGACCCACATGGCTGCTGGACATGCCCTTGGTTACTCTTTCCCCATAACCAGCAGGCTCGCAACCACAAACAACTGTCACGGACTAAAATAATGGGGTGAATGCTCCCGAAGTCAGCGGGCCAGTAACAGCTCAGTCTTTTCTTAAGCACACCTGCCAAAAACGCTTGCTTCCACATTGTTATGGTTTGTGTCTAGGCGTCCCCCAAAAGCCTCATGCAGTCATGGGGCGGGCTTCGTGGTCCAATGCTGGGGTTATGGGAGGGCTACACCCCCCCCCCCCAGGGCAGGAGCCTGCATACAACATAAGGGAGGAAAAGAGACCAGCTCTCTGCTGCTCCTTCCTTTTTGCTCTCATTGTTTTGCTGTTTTCTGGCGCCATGAACTGCTGCCCTCTTCCATGTGCCACTCTGCCTTGGAGCCAGCTGAGTGTGGACTGAAACCTCTACAACTGAGAGCTAAATAAACCTTTCCTTCCTTCATTTTGGGTGTCAGGTATTTTGTCCCAGCAATGAGAGAAAGGCAACCATGACACATAGTCACTGTGACTTGGACTTAAATATAATAGTTTGATCATTCATTCTCTGTTCATATGCCAGTCATCGTCACCTTCGGTATGATTTTGTTTAAAACCTCAACATATTTAAAGCTAGGTGTGGTGGCACACACCCTGTAATCACTGAAGGAAACTGAAGCAGGAGGATCACAAGTATGAGCCCAGCCTGGGCAATTCAGTGAGACCCTGTCTCAAAGATAAGAAAGAACTTGGGTAGAGCCCAGTGGAAGGCCCTGGGTCAATCTCCAGTAAGTCAAAAAAAAAAAAAAAGAAGCCAAGAAAGATACTTTAATATTGTCTTCTTTTAAACACTACTTATCCCTGAATATTCACACCTAAGGCCTTTAATAAAATGCTATTTCTTCCATTCTTTCAAGTTCCATTCGTTTTTTTACCTAAAGTCAAAATCTATCTTACATTGAATAAATATATGCTGCTATCTGGGACATCAGCCCTGGAAACCGTGACAGGTCCTTGAAATGCAGAAATGTACTCTGTCCCTTCCTGTGAAGATTCACAGAAAGAGAAGTCCCTAAACCAGTAGATGATGAAATGCAAGAAGCCACCACAAGAGATGACTAGGGGCACATCTGGGAAGCCGTGAGTCATTCAGTATTTCTGCAGCACAGACTACAAGGGCAATGCCTTAGAAGTGAATTTAGAAAAGCCATTGGGATGCAGAGCCAGAAAACTTTTAAGTTCAAGCCCAGCCTGGGCAAATTGGTGACTTAGTGAGATCATCTTTTAAAAGGCAAGGAGGTTGGGAATACAGCTCAGTGTAAAGGTCCTGGGATCAGCCCCATATCCAAACACAAGAGGTCTTGGTGGATCTTGAATGCCAGACTAAACACACAGCTTAGGCTTAACCTCTAGAACAAGGGATGCAAACCGACCTATGTGGCAGGAAGAGGGGAGCAAGGAGAGTTCCTTTTGCTTTGTCTGTGATGCTAAGGATCAAACCCAGAGCTTCTAGAGCCTTGGGCAGGGAGCCACTCAGCAGCCATCGCCCATCCGCTGTCCCCAAGAGGCTCGGATCCCAGACACCCGAGCTGCTCCGGCCAACTAGCAGCAGCAGCTATGCTAACCTGTTCTCACTCCTATGGAATCAAATCCACAGGAAGAAAAAAGGCCTCTACGTTTTCATTCACCCCACAAACATTTATTAAACCCTGTCTATACTCCAGTGAATTTAGACAGAGAGGGTAAACCGAACTGCATATATTGCAGGTTAATAATTAGCTTCTCTTCTGGAGGGTTAATAACCTAAGTTA
>NW_004524577.1:33017437-33026141 GCF_000260255.1 Octodon degus | reverse complement strand
AATTTG
The DNA here is from genome assembly GCF_000260255.1 of Octodon degus. Taxonomy (NCBI): domain Eukaryota; kingdom Metazoa; phylum Chordata; class Mammalia; order Rodentia; family Octodontidae; genus Octodon; species Octodon degus. Next base: position 33,026,135 of record NW_004524577.1, on the reverse strand, counting down.
CTCTCCAAGGATGATAAAGTGAGAGGTAGAAACATGACGGCCCAGCCGGGGGAAGACACAGCGAGGAAGAGCCAAGCAGGAGAGGAGCTGGGGGTGGGGATGCTAACAACTGCAGCATCTCAGAAAAGAGCCCCTCTGAGGAGGTGACTCTAGGGCAGGGACCACAAGGGATGAGCATCAGCCAGGCAAATGTCAGAGACTGGGGACTTGATGGGGGAGGAGAAAGCAGGGACGAAACTGGGGACAGGACAGTGGCTCAGAGAATCTGAGGGCAGTGAAGCCAGAGTGAAGGAAGGGGAGAGTGAAAGGAAAGGGCCAGCCAGGCAGAGGGAGACCAAGGGCCACGAAAAGGCGCCCAGGTTGCTAAAAGGACTTCAGGCTTTCCTGAGTTAAGTTCTGCTTCTATCGCTATGCTCTCTGCTCTTCCTCTCAAGCCTTCTGTCATATTGGTCTATTAACGCTTTGCTTTTCCAAGTTATAACACCTTTGCAGAGTCAGACTTCATCCTGTCGTGCTTCCTGTACACACAGGACACTGCTTTATGAATGAGATGACAAGTGAGAGGCAAGCACAATGCATGTCCTTTGGCAAGCCATTTCCTAGAATACAAGTCACAAAGATGCGCTCAAGTCTTGTTCATACACACAGTATCACACAGCTATTAAAAGCAGTAACTTCTGAAGTTATAAAATAATAATCATAGTATAAAATTTAAGGAAATAATTGCAATAATAAATTATAAGTACACTAGTTACAAAAACTTTATTAAGGTAATATATTTTAACAAATTTTAATTTTATATTTAAAAAGGAATATACAAAAAGAAAGTTGTAAAATAAACAATTTCTCACTTGTAAACTTATTTCATGAGCTACTATTACACAAATATGTAAAAGTTACAACTGTAATTTTTTTTTAAATACTAAATTCTACATTCGTTGCTTCCATGGAAAAAGCCAAATGTGCAGCATGCTGCGATTTCAGGTTTCATGAACACTAAGTGAGAAGGCACAGGTAAACCCACCTCTGGATTACATGTGAATAAACCTACCTACTAGGCGAGGAACGGATGTTGACTCACAGACATCCCAAGAATGTACCAGTCCTTCTGTGCTACAGAGATTCCCTTTTTTTCTTTTCTGGCACTAATCCCACTTAAGACCCCTCTAATTCTTCCCAACTGCCAAGCTTTCCACTTCCTGTGAGAAAATAAGCCGGGCTAATAATCCCTTTCCTCTTTAGATCCCTGATTCTCCCAGACTATGGCCCTACCTCTAACAGTGACAGAGCACTCAGTAACCTGGATGGAGGAAGGTCTCTGTTGCCCAATATTGGATACTGGGGGGATCGATTGGTTATCCCCAAAACTAAAATAGCAGCAGGAAAATATGAGATACATGACAACCTCATTTTATGAGAGGGAGAGAAAACTGCTTAGGTCTTGTCATGTCTTGTGTCTAGATATCCCCCCAAAGCCTCAGGTGCTCAGAGGTAGCTGGATCTGGGGTACTGAACAGGGGTTGGGGGTGGTACCTAAGTTGGTTTAGGATAGTTCTGGGTGGAGAATGGACGGGCTCACCCAGGGTGTGGTGCATCCCCGATGGAATTTAAAGGAAGCCCTGCCGCTGCCACCGCCGCCACTGCTGCCGCCACTGCCACCTCCTGCTCGCCCTACCATGGACTGTTTCTCCTCTCAGTGCTCCCCTGCCATACCGCCTTCCCTTGTGGCCAGCCAACTATGTGCTAAAACCTCCACAAACTGTGATCCAAGATAATCCTATCCTCCTTTACCTTGTAAGAGTCAAGTATTTTGTCTCAGCAATAAGGGTAAGACAGATCTAGAACGCTCAAAGCATTACATAGTTAAGCTATATAACGAATTAAGTAGGACTCACAAATTCATATTAAAATATAATCATCCTTTATCACATTGATTCTTGGACTAGTGGGAAGATAGGAAAAGACAATATTGTTTAGAGCTATCAACTCAGAAAAGGTTTAGGTTAAAGCATACTCTCTTGACATAATTTATCAGAAAAATGTGAAAGATTAATTTCTTTCTTCATCTCAAAAAGTTTGAGATTATACTCCCACTACCATTACCCGCTCCATTTATTTTTCCTTTCCTTACTACAGAATTCAGCCTCCACCCCACTAGAATGTAAGTAGCATAAGGACAGAGATTTTTTTCAGCTTTGTTTATTTATATACCCCCCACCCTGTGACTAGAAGAGCAATGGTCTATCACAGGGCCCAGTAATGGTCTTTTTTCTTGTTTTTGAGACAGGGTCTTACTACAGAGCTCAGACTGGCCCTGTGCTCACTTCTGTAGCCCCAAGGCTGGTCCTGAGCTCACAGCGGCCCTCCTGTCTCAACCTCTCTAGTGCCAGGCGTGTGCCATCACACCCGGTTCCAGGGCCAGCCCGGCATGTAGGTCCAGGGATCAAACTCAGGACCAGGTGCTTGACAGGTAGGTGCTTATGCCTCTAGTTCCCCAGCCCCCTAATAAAATATTTTGTGAATTAATAAATATATGAAGGAAGGAATCAGCCACACCTGCTGAGAGCTGAACAAGAATATTTGATCTCTCATGGACTATTTCTTTGGACAAGTCACTACACCTCCACAGATCTGCAGAACACTGAGAACAGTTGTAAAACCAAATCAATGCACAACGCTAGGGGGCCCGTGGTCTGCAAGGGGAAGCCCAAGTGAATAAGAAGTTTCAATCACCTCAACAATCATAGCTTTATTACATTAAAACAATAAAACTAACACTAGGAATATGACATAAACCAAAAGTAACTTTAAAGTCCAGTTAAAAAATATATCGTGCAGTGATGCACAGAAGCAAATCTGCCTGCGCCTCTGTAAGAGAAGACAGGCAGAATTCCACAATGTGCCAACGCTGCTCCATCACACCCAGCGCTCAAAGCTTCCCTTCTAACGCTAACTCCCTAAAGAGCCGTGCAACTGTATTACACAGTGATAAGACAACATGAAACCTATGTCAACGTTACCCACATGTAACGTTTCTATGAAATTCACCAGGCACAACTAAGAAAGCCTCTCTCACAATTATCTGACTCATTGAAAGACCTTTGTTGTTATAATTATATGACAAAAGATATTATCTGACTCCCGGTTAGCCTATGGGCCAGAGAAATAGCTCAGTGGCATAAGTACCTGCCTGGCAAATGCAAGGTCCTGAGTTCGATGTCAGGTTACCACAAAAAGAAAAAAAAAGAAAGCTCTATAACAACTAACTCAAATTTTGCTTGATACTTTGGTGTAAACATCTAGGACCCTTTCTCAACATCAGTAAGATAGAACTATTACAGTCACTGATAGATATTTGACACTTGGCCTTTTAGTAAGATAACGATCACACAAGTCTTTTTTGAATTTGCCTATTTGCATATAATGTACAGTACCATTTTCTTAAAACCTTGGTAAAAATAATTTTGCTTTCAATCATATTTTCCATTGAAAAAGCGCTGAGATAAAAACCTTGCCCAGGGCGGGTGATGCAGCCCAGTGGCCAGGCGCTTGCCTAGCACATGTGAGGCCTGGGGCTCAATCCCCAGCGCAGCAAAACTAAATGGAGAAATTAGTAAGTCAACTTGGTGCGTGTGGCCAGCACTGAGAATACAGAACGTCTGTTCTGCTCTGCGATTGTGCGGAGGGCCGACTGGAAAGGCCGCTGTGACGGCTGAGCCCATCTGGAGCCTCCAGCGCCGGGCTCCTGCACAAGCTTCAGCTCCTATGAAATGGAGCAAACAATTATGAGGTACCAAAAGTAAAGGAGATATTACAGCAGAGTCTGACCTGGCGTGAATACTAAGTTCGTAAAGTCATACTAAGACACAATACTTTGGCAGTTTTCATTCTAGGTAAAAGTATTACATTTTGTAACTTTTGTCCGCTCACTAAAATGTAACTGCTTGGCAAATACAAGAACTCAAGGACAAAACAAAATTGTTGATGTGTTTTTATTTCTTGCCTCAGTATGACTTACTCAAACAGATAAAAAATTCACTGGGCAAAACATAAGAAGGATTATGCAAGGTTCACAAATGAGAAGCATGAACTCACTCTCCACATCAAGAATTGCTGCAAAGCTATAGGAACACAAAAGCAGACAGAGGGCCAGCCAGACAGCTTAGCAGACCAACGCGCCTGCTCCGGCAGAGCGCAGCAGCCGGGCTTCGGTCCCTGCTGCCATCCCGGCCCTGCCCCTCCGGGCATGCTCAGAGGGCAATCGAGACGCGGCGTGGAGGTGCGCACCTGCAATCCCAGCACTTGGGAGGCTGAGAACAGGAGAATCACTGAATCCCATCTACATAGTGAGACCCTGTAGACCCTGTACTAAATACATTATAAAAAAGCAGACAAAAGATCAATGGGAGAAAGGAAAAGTCTAGAAACAAGCCTATATATGTATATATAACTTCATATATAACAAAGCTGTCATTTTAAGTCAGTAAGTGTCTTAGTTACTTTCTCTTGTTGCTTGAGATAAAATTCCTGACACCCAAAATTAAGGATTTTTTAGCTCACAGTCTGTGGAGATTTCAGTCAGCGGGCTCCCAGGCAGGGTGGCATGGTGAGGGGCAACAGTTCAAGGCGGTAGAAGACAGCAAAGGCTGAAAGAGCGAGAGGGCAGGGAGAGGAGGGTGGCAAGCCCCTCTCCTCCCTTACAGTGGGCCGACTGTAGGCTATCGGCCCACACCATCTCCCTGCCCTCCTCCTGCACAAACTCAGGATGTTTAACAATGAGAAGCCTGGTCCCCTGCTGGGCCACTTTCTCAAGCTTCTGAAAGTCTCAGTTCTCAAGTGGACACAATGTATCAACCATGACACTAAGATAGGACCATCTGGTCAAAAATGATGTTGAAAAAAATTTTATAACTATGCCCAAAAACTTCAATGACAATGCCTTACCTTATTTTTAAAAGTGTTAATTTTGTTTCCACCAAGATGAGTAACAAGAACTAGATTCCCCCCAAAATCAACTAGAAGCCTAGACAAAGTTTAAGAAACAGTATCTTCTAAACAAGGGACTCTCAGGACCAGAGTCCTGAGAAATGGAACAAATCAAAAGAGCACTAATATCATCTTAGCGCACTTCAACCCCAGAACAGACCTGGGGTCTCAAATAAAGGACGGACACTTTCTGGAGCAGAGGAGCCAATGACTGGAGGATGGGAGACTAAGACCCCGGGGCACCCTGAGACAGCTTCAAGCCGAGGAAACGATGCAAAAAAGAGCTTCCACCAAATCTGTACACAGCTCCTTGAGATGTTGAGGAATACTAAAATATAAATACACGTACACATGGATACATACGGAACATGGCCTCAGTAAGGTCATATGAAGAACAACTAGTGACCCGAAGCTGAAGAGTTCCTAGGCCTCACATAGTGGAAAAGTCTACAGATCACTGCAGGCAGAGAAGAGAAAGCTCAGAAAGGTGTTAGTATTGGTACTAAGCTATCCCTCAGTAAAGGTTACAAATCCTGTCCTAACAACACCTTTAAAAACCAGACACAAATGGGCCTGCAGAAACTCAAGTAAATCAACAGCTTAAGAGAACAAATACTAACTCACTTTAAAGAAGGACAACAAAACTCGGCCTGTGACAACGAAAAGTTCAATGTTCAAGATACATCTTAGTGACTTTTCCATACTAAGACAAAACACGGGACATGCACGGCTGAAAGCAGGAAAGCTTCTTTTAGGTCGCAGTTTCAGAGGTAAAGCTGCACTCATTGTTTGTGGTCACGGGCTCCAAGGACAAGAAACAGTTATATGACGGAGTGGTAGGGCGAAGCCGCTCAGCTAACACCAGCTAGAAGCCAGGGAGGGCTGGAAAGAGCCAGAGGGTTGATACACTTCAAAGGAGCATCCCAGCGCATCCCGGGACCCATTCTTCCAACTGGCCCTACTTCTTTTTGCTTTTACTTTTTGTTTTGTTTTTGGGGGGTTTTTTTCAATGTTTTGTTCTGTTTTTGACAAAGTCTCGTTACATAGCCCAGCCTGGCCTCTCAAACTCAGGGTGATCCTCCTGCCTCAGTCTCCTGAATGCTGGGATTACAGGTGTGCACCACCACACCCAGCTTGGCCCTACTTCTAATAGCCCACTTAGCTAAAGACTGATCAGCAGACTCATCCATTGAGGAGGTTAGTAATGTAATAATTCATCATTTTTCAAAAGTCCCACCTCTGAATTCGTAAGACTTCTGGGACATTTTATTTATTCATTTATTTTTTTTATTTTTGGCAGAACTGGGGATTGAACTAAGGCCCCTGTGCTTACCAGGCAAGCACTTATTCCACTGAGCCATCTCCCCGGCCCTGACATTTTAGACCTAAACAATAAAATATACTCAAAATTACTAAGCACACAACAAAGCAGACAAATGTGACCAATAGCCAAGAGATAAAGTTATAAAAAAAAAAAAAATCAACAGAAACACTTTCAGAAATGACAGATAAAGGAATTAGCAGAAAAAGATATTACAAAGAGTATCCTGTGTTCACAGATGGAAAAGAAATATGAGCATAATGAGGGAATGGAAAATTTAAAAAGAGCTAAATAAAACCACTAGAAAGTAAATATGCTAAGCCCCAAATAAAATATTTATCAGATAAGGATTTCGTCAATTTTTTTAAAAAGCAAGAAAACTCCATAATACTTCAATATATAGTAATATACTAGTAAATTAACTCAATAGAAGCAAAGAGGTACAAAGTGTGGAAAAAAACTAAGCCGAGCTGCAGTCACTGATCGGACGTTTCTAAGTGACATGATGTGTGAGTGACTAGAAAAGAAGGAGGCACAGAAAAAAGTGTTTCCAAAAATAATGACCAAAAATTTTTCAAATCTATGAAACTGATTAATCACAAGGTCAAAGAAACCCAATAAATCAGAGCAATAAACATGAGGAAATCCACATTATAGTCAAATTCCTAAAATTAAGTGAGGGAGAAAATTTCAAATGCAGTCAGATATTAAAAGACACAGGTACACTGAAATAAAAATTAAAATGACTAGACTTATCATCAGAAACCAATCGAGCCCAAAAAAGTACTTGAAAGCACTAAAAGGATTCTCAATTTAGAATTTTATACTCCATTAAAATCTTTCAAAATGAAAGCATTTCAGATCACCAATGACCAATAAATAAACAAATGAATAAATGAAAGAACTGGTTGCAGATTATTAACTAAAAACATTGAAGGATGGCTTGCAGGTAGAAGAAAGGTAATACCAGATGGAAACCTATCTACACAAAGGAATAGAGTACAGAAAAAATATGTAGTAGATTTGTAAAAGATATTTAGTAGGGCTGGGGAGATAGCTCGGCAGTCTTATGCTTGTCAAGCTGCTGCCTGACAAGTGTAAGGACCCAAGTTCAATCCCCAGTACTGCATGCTGTGCTGCCCGGGAGCCCCAGCAGGGCCATGCAGGGGAGCCTGAGACAGGAGGATGACCACAAGTCCAAGCTGCAGAGTGAGGCCCTGTATCCACCCCGCCCACCCAGGCAAACCTTGCCTCTGAATTTATGTAAAAGTCTTCTTCAAGATAAAATAATAAGTCGGGTTTATAATATCACACAAAGTCACATGTGTTCCCAGGCGGAGCTTGTGGGAGCGACGAGCTCAGGCGTGTGTAACAGTGGAACCTGGGCCCGTGGTAAGTGGGTCAGGCCACTGATCAAAGTACCACAGTTCTGGGTACGGCTGAACGGATTTACTGAAAATAGAAGCCTACCCTAGGTGTGAGTGGCATCAACCAACAGGCTTATAGGCTCACGAGACGACCAAGAGCAAGGGAGGCCTGCTGTTGCTGGCCTTTCCTGCTATTTGCCCTGCTCTGGACTTTCTCTCCACTGCCTTCCTCCTGCACCGTGGCACCCTGCTTTGGAGCCAGATGACTATGGTCTGAAACCTTTCCAAACTGTAAGCTAAAATTAAACCTTTCCTCCTTCAACTTGTAGGTTCAGGTATATTGTCCCCACAACAAGGACGTAACAAATGTATTCAGGAGTGACAACAAACAGCACAAAGCTCAGGAGTGAAAAAAATAGATGCTATTTACATCATGTAAAGTAACAGAATATTTTTGAGATACAAAAAGCACAGATCAAAACAAAATGGATCAAAACCTAAAACATCTGCTTTTCAAGCTATTTTATCAACATGAAAAAGGAAAGCACAACAAGGAGAAAATATTTCTCAAATGATTTATGGAAGGTATATAAATAACTGACAACTCACTAATGGAATAAACAGGCTAATTAAAAGAAATGGGCAGAAGATTCAAACAAGCATAAAAGAAAATTTATGAATAACCACTGAGCAAATATAGGATAACTAATATCATAACTAATCAGAAAAATACAAATTAAAACCATAAATCTATACAATCCCAATTTTACTAGAGGCTAACATGATAAAAATAAAACTAACATCAAGTTTTAACAAGAATCTAGAGCAACTGAACTCACATCACCAGTGGGGCATAAAATGGCCAAACTACTTTGGAAAAGTTGGTTACTTTCATAAACAAACAAGTACTGTATAACTATATTCTTTTTTATTCAGTGGAAGTGAAAATACACGTTCACATAAAACCTTGCACATGAATAGTCAGTCACATAAGTTTTATCACAACACCCCACACCAGGGCCGG
>NW_004524577.1:33013820-33016877 GCF_000260255.1 Octodon degus | reverse complement strand
CCAGATATAAAATACACACTGAATTGTATAATTCTACTTTCATAAAACTCTAAAAAAGAAAATCTAGCATACAAGTAGTTTCTATTTCCAGTTATCTGGGGCCCATGACTAGGGTTGGTGACTGAACGAGAAAAAGCACAAGAGAAACCGGAGTAGTCAACATGATCTGTATTTTAATTATGATACTAATTATGCAAGTATATTGGTTAAAACTCATGGAAGTACACTGAAAATGAGGACATTTAATTGCACACTAACCGTATTTCAATAATGGTAAATTTATTTAATTTTTAAAAAATTTTTTGTTAAAAGAAATAGAAAGCTCGATGAAAAACATAAAAAGTAGAAGTATTCTTCATGATAGACAAAGATTTTTTTCAACAACAAATGAATTTAAATAAAACAAAAAAACCTTTATCTTTTGATTAAAATTATAAAACAAGCCACAGTCCAGGAAGTACTACTTGCTAAGACATAGTATACAAAGGGTTCATATCCAAAATATATTTTTATGATGACAAGAAAGAAAGACCAAGGGGCCGGGGAGATGGCTCAATAGAATAAGCACTTCCCTGTCAAGCACAAGGGCCTGAGTTCAATCCCCAGTTCTTGCAAAAAAAAAAAATCTAACCATATACAACCTTGAAGCAGGACAGTCCCACAACATTCCTCTTCCTGTCTCTTGCCTGCATTCACCACCCCCTTCTTTTTGAATAATCATCTACCCGGTAGGCTGCACAGCAGCAACTGGCATGTCATGACAAGCAGCCCGTATTCAGAAGACCAGAATGACAGGCACTCCAAGCATGAAACTACATGGCTGACACTGACAAAGGTTCTACAATCTGAGGTACAAGATCTCAGGATAAATCCTGAGGGGATTTCACTGACCTTATCAGACCAAAAAGCTACAACTCTTGTTGCATAGGTCTTGCTTTACCTTGGTCTTAACCATCCAGCAGAAAAGTATAAAAACGAAGTTTAAGAAGTGAAGCCATGGTGTCATGTTGAGCTGTAGGGGACTCAGGTCAACAATTTCTGACACTGCCAGTGAAGCAGAAGACCCAATACTATTATGGACCACTGGACTCTTAGAATATTTTGCTGTTAACACACCCATAATATTCAAATAACAGAACTTAACAAAAAAGGGGATACAGATGAATATCCATTTTGTATCTGTGTATTCAAAATGGTTAGGATAGATATATAGTTATATTCTCTTAATAAATATAGAGGGATTTGTTCTAATAGTGTTTGTAAATAGGATATCATGTCCACATCTTGTACAGCAAATAATCACTAGGAAGAATGTAGGCAATGTGCTAATTATTGAAACTGTCCTACCAATTTGGTTTGAAACTGTCTCATTGCTGTTTCTCAATAAAATTATGGAGAAAAAAAAAAAAAAAAAAGGAAAAAAAGACAGACCAACTGACCAACCAAACAAAAGAACCAAATGGATAAATAAGGAGAGTCAAGGTGGCAGAGCGCTAAGAAGCAGACAGAGCCTCTCTCTGCACGTGTTGCCATCCGGACAATGGAGTACAGCAACGTGGGCAGGACAAGGAGGGAAGTGGGTCCCTGGACCCAGGAAGAAACTGAGGGGCAAACTGAAGCCCATGGAGAATGCAGAGAAATTTCACTGAAGGAGGAGGGAGCCAGTGGCAGCGCCACCTCGGAGACAGAGCACCACGCAAGAGGAGCAGTTCAAACCTGCAGAGCCGTGACAAGCACTGGTGACCCCAAAGGCCACCATGCAGAGATGGACAGGGGTGGAGGGGAGCAGCAGGCATGAAGGCCTGCACCAGCTGGCGATGACTGCTGAGGGCTCGGTCACCCTGCATGGGAGAGCAGGTGACTGGGAACCTTGCAAGGGGACTGGCCGGGCTCAGAGCCTCCGGCTCCACCTCCAGCTGGGCTCAGGTCCACGAAGGCACGCTGAGGGATGCAAGCCCCAGAAGGTGCCAGCTGCCTGGGATTATTCACTCCCCCACCCAAAAGTTGCTGCTGGCTCCCAGGGACAGAGCAACATGGATTGAGACTGTCCCCACACATGGTCTACCAAGGACAGTGGAGACAAACCTGGAAGTGGATTTTTTTTTCTTTCTCTCTTTTTTTTTTTTTTAGTTTAATTTTGTTTTTTGTTTTTCTTTTCTCCTTCATTGTTTGAGCTTGTTTTTTCTTTCATTTGCAATCATTAACTATATGAACTATCAAATTTGTTTTTATGAGTGTGAACACAGGGTCTAGCATCTTTGTGGATGTGATCCTGTTCTGTTATTTTTATCTCTTCCTCCTCTCCTTCCCTCCAGTCTTCTGCATCAGTTTTCCAAAATTTGCATGATTACCCTTTGTCCTCCAGCTTTACTTTTAATCTCTTTCTCTTCTTTCACTTCGCTATTTTCTCCCCAACCATTTTAAATTTTTACCCCTGAGGGCAAAATTGACATACTAAGGACTTGCATACTGCATACAATTTTCTGATTTGTTTTACCTTTTGTTATATAACCACAAACCTAGTTCATATAGTTAAGGGTAGCAAATTAAGTTACTTCAGTTTGACATTTTCTAAGTATTTTACGCTTTTGTCATTGGTACCACTATAGCCAAAAGTAATATAATTGTTCCACACAGCGGTTCTTCCTGGTATTCCAAAACTCAGACTGACAGAGTGTATCTAAGGAGAATCACAGGGAGAGAAAGCATTCTCTCAGGCTTTCACAGAGAGTAAATTGGTCAAGCAATGGCCATGATTCATCCACATGGCTGACACTGACAAAGGATCTACAAACTACGGTACAGGGTTTCAGGATAAATCCTGAGGGTACTTGACTGACATTATCAGATACAAAAGTCATATTTTTTGTTATTTAGGTCTTGCTTTATCTTGGTCTTAACCATCCAGCAGAAAAAGTATAAAAACAAGGTATACAAAGTAAAGCCATATTAATATGCTGAGCTGTGAGAGGCTCAAGTCAACAACTTCTGTGGATAACCCACTACTGTTGTGGACTGCTGGACTGTGCTGGATTTTTTTTTTTCCATAATTTTATT
>NW_004524577.1:33011126-33012400 GCF_000260255.1 Octodon degus | reverse complement strand
CAATGTACATTGTGTTAATTATTGAAACTGTCCTATTAATCAGTTTTGAAACTGTCTCATTGCTGTTTCTCAATAAAATAAAATAAAAAGACTAAGCCTGACTATGGGTCACAGAAAATACTGTAATAGAGCGCCAGAGAATCAGAGATCAAACAGGTAGCAACTTCTTATCCCCAACAAACTGAAGAGATAGGATCTTACAGGAGATTCAAAAACCAAAAACCAGTTACACCAGGAAGGTAACTAGGAAAAGCAGTCATTTCCTAAGGGTTCTAAATACTAGAAATAAAACAACCCATAAAGGGCAAATTTACAGTATCACCCTAGGAATTAAACTTTAAAAAAAGAAAATAGGAAGACAACTTAAGATGCAACTCCAGACATCCAGGTCATCAGAGGCAAACCGAGGAGGCAGTGAGGGGGGACAACCTAAGACTCGCCCACCTGGCTTCTCGGAAGTAGTAGCAACAAAGCAAGTAAATGAGTCTCTAGAAAAACTCAAATCAAAAATAATCTCTCAGAAAACTGCAGAGATGATGTCCACAATAAAAACCATGCTTAGTGATTCTGAGGTAGATAACAACAGAAAAATAGAAGAGGTTAAGGAAATTATGGAGGCCATGAATGCTCAGCATAGTAAAGAATGGGATCCATAAGGCAGACTCAAGCAGATATCCAGGAGAACAGAAATCCCATGGAAAGTATTCACAGCAGATTAAGCCAATGTGAGAAAAGGATCTCTGATATACAAGACAGGCTTATAGTTAGCAATCACAAAAATAAACATTTCTTAAAAATAGCACGGAGAATGAGGAATCAATATAGCAGCTGCTAGATGATGCAAAGAATAACAAGATTGACTGGAGTCAATGAAAGAGCAGGACTTAGTATATAAAAATTATACATGACATAAAAAATCTATTCCCAGACATCATGGCAAAAAACTTCCATGGTAGACAAAAATAATTTGACATACATTAAGTGAGGCATACAGACCTCCAATTAGCCGCAAAAACAATGTACACACACACTGAGCCAGGCATATATCAGTCAAGATTCCAGAAACTCAACACAAGAATATAATCTTAAAAGCTGTTAGGAAAAAGAAGCAAATCACCTATAAAGGTAAGCCCATCGTAAATCACAATCAGAGCTGACTTCTCAGCACAAACCCTCAAGTCAAGGAGTTTCCAGTGAAGTATTCAAGCTCAAAACGAAAACAACCTTCAACCCAGACTGATGAATCCCACAAAACTGTCTTTCAAAGCTGATGG
>NW_004524577.1:33008884-33009931 GCF_000260255.1 Octodon degus | reverse complement strand
ATCACTTGTAACCATAATGTTAACAGCCTCAATTCACCAGCCAAAAGACATAGATTGGGAAAATGGATCAAGAAGCAAGATCCAACAATATGCTACATACAAGAAACACAACTAATTCAAAAAGAAATTTATAGGCTAAAAGTCAGTGAAGAAAAGCAATATTCCATGTGACAGGTCCCAAGAAAAAAGCAAGAGCAGCTATTCTATTTGCAGCCAAAGTGCATTTCAATCTAAGACTGATTAAGAGAGATAAAGAAGGTCACTACATCTTTGTAAAGGGAACAATCCAAGAGGAAATTAATACTGCAATAAATACAAGTTCACCTAACTATATAAAACAAATATTACGGGGCATGAAAAATCAAATAAGCACTAATACAGTTCTTTTAAGAGACTTTAATACCCCTATACCAAAAAGACAGATCAGCTAGACAAAAAAAGAAAAAAAAAATCAACAATAAAATAATAGAATGAAACCAAACTTTTGAACAAATGGACTTAGTAAGATGTCTACAGAGTATTCCAATCCACATCAGAACACACATTCTTCTCAGCTGCATACAAAATGTTCCCCAAAATAAAATACATACAAGACCATACAACATTCTTAAGTAAAGGCAAATGAATCAAAATTATCTCATACATATTATCAGACCACAGCACAATGAAATTGGAAATCAATGGCAAAAGAAACCACATGAACTCCATAAACACATAAAAATTAAACAGCACTCTCCTGAACAACCAATGGCTCATACATAAAATTAAAAAAAAATTAGACTATTTCTACAATTAAATGATAATGACAATACAACATATTGGAACTTAAGGGACACAACGAGAGTAGTCCTAAGAGGGAAATTTACAGCAGTGAATACTCATGTTAGAAAAATAAAGCAAGAAAAACTAAGTAATTTTGAACCTAAAACTTCTAAAAAAGAAGAGCAGGCTAAGCCAAAAGGTAACACTAGGGAGGAAATCATAAAGATCACAGCAGAAATTCATGTATCAGAGACTAAAAAATATTAGAAAGAATCAAAGAGCTGG
>NW_004524577.1:33005771-33006869 GCF_000260255.1 Octodon degus | reverse complement strand
GGAAGAATCAATACAATGAAATGGCCATACTTCCAAAATTGTTATATAAATTTAATGTAATTAAGATCAAAATTCCAATAGTACATCTCACAGAATTAGAGAAAAACAGTCCTAAAATTCATTTGAAACCAGATGAGACCTAGAATAGCAAAGGCAGTTCTGGGCAAAAAAGGCAAGGCAGGGGGCATCCGAATCCCTAACTTGAAATTATACTATAAAGCTACAGTGATCAAACAGCGTGGTACTGGCAAAAAAAATCAGCTTAGAAGATCAATGGACCAGACTAGAATGTGCAGAATCAATGCCACACATACACGGCCACTTTATCTTTAACAAAGGTGTCAAACATATTCACTGGAAGAAAGACAGCCGACTTAATAAATGGTGCTAGAGAAACTGGCTATGCACATGCTGAAGTTTAAAATCGCACCCCTATCTTCCACCATGCACTAAATTTGAAATGGATCAAAGATCTAAAATTAAAACAGAAACATTAAATCTGCCAAAAAACAGAACGGGCAAAACTCCTGAAGACATTGGGGCAAGCAAAGATCATATGGGAACTACCACGAAGAATCAACAACTGGGATCTCACCTTATGGAAAAGCTTTTGGGCAGCAAGAGAAACTACCAACAGAGTAAAGAGACAGCTCACAATGTGGTGAAAATGTTTGCCAGCTGTTCCTCAGATAAAGGATTATTATCAAGAAAAATAATGCTTGGGAGGCTGTAAACAGGCATCACTACGAGTCCGATCTAGTAGTGAGACCCTGAACACCCTGTAGACCCTTCCCTTAAATGCAAAAAAAGGGGGATATAAATGAAGGACCATTTTGTAGTGAAAAAAAAAAAAAAAAAAAGATATATATAAACTCAAAAAATCAGATCTCTCAAATGTAAAGACCCAATATACAAATGGGCATCTGAATTGAAAACACACTTCTCAGACGAAGAAATACAAACAGCATCAAAAAATGTTCAGTATCATTGGTCCACTCAAGGTAATGCAAATTACAACACACCGAGATTCCATTTCACCCAGAAAGAATGGCTATTATCAAGAAATCAACCAATAACAAATGCTAGCAGGGCTCTCAG
>NW_004524577.1:33003164-33005631 GCF_000260255.1 Octodon degus | reverse complement strand
GACCACAGTGATATATGGGCACCCAAGTTTATAGCAGAATAATCTGTAATAGCTAAATCTTGGGAACAATCCAAATGCCCATCAACTGAAGAATGTTAAAAAGGATGTGGTCTTTTTATACAATGGAGTACTACTCAGCCATAAAGAAAGATAAACTGAAGATTTCCATAGGTAAATGGATGCAACTCAAGACCACATCCATAAGTGAAGTAAACCAGACACATGTGCAAACATATTGTCTCCCTAGTTTAAGAAGCTGAAAGAGACAAGTGCCATTCTGGACCATGCAGTAACAGGGTTGCTACGCCGGCCTGCGCTACGGCCAGTCTCTTTTTCTGCTCCTAACCGTCGGATGGGGCTTTTAGGGCCCTGCCCGGTCTGGCCTGGGTTGCTCACATCTCGTCACTTTTGCAAGCAAGCTATAGCAGGCCCAGGCAGACCCTAGCCCCATGGTCCACCGCCCGCCTATGAAGATCCAGAGACGGGCATCACCATCTGGCTCGCACCAGATCCAACATGGGTCTCAGTGATATTGGGTGACACTCCAGAATGGGAGACAAGCCACTTTGGGAGCAGACTGGATCCACCTTCATTCAACATTGCTACCAGTTATTTGATAATGACATAACCCAACTAGGCGCAATTGATGCATCATGCCTTACGTGGGAGGGACAGCAGTTCCAGGGGAAAGCTGCCACTGTGGAGAAGCTGTCTAGCCTTCCGTTCCAGAACATTCAGCACAGCATCACAGCACAGGACCATCAGCCTCCACCAGATAGCGGCATCATCAGCATGGTTGTGGGCCAGCTCAAGGCTGATGAAGACCCCACCATGGGTTCCACCAGATGTTCCTATTAAAGAACATCAATGACGCTTGGGTTTGCACTAATGACATGTTCAGGCTTGCCCTGCACAACGTCGGCTGACCTCCTCCCCGCCGGCACTCACGCTGTTTCCTTCTCCCTCTTCTTCCTGATACTATCACACTCCTCCAGATGCTCCAAATATCACGCACAAGCAAGCAGGGCCGTGCTGGAAGTGCGTGCGGCACGCTGCTGCCACCACAGTGTTGTGCATGTCTGGGTGCTACACTAGTTGCACATCTGACAGGAGACGTTTGTGTTGAACCAGTGCATGCCTTGGAAAGACGTAAGTAATGCAAAAGGTTGTCCTTTTATTTATTTTTTTAACTTACTGCCAAATTGCTCTAGTAACCCAAAGAAGTGAAGGAGAAAGCAGCTGCCTCACCACCCAAATATTGATTTGTTCAGATGTTTCAATGCCTCATGATACAATAAAACCACAAAAATCTTCCTAACTGTTTAAATTGTTTTAATTAATTTGACAGTTGACTGGGCATCAGTAAGTACCCTGCCCCATTATCTCTCTCATGTCTCATCCTTCACCTCTGCCCCAACTCAGCAATATCTACTGCAAAGAGAAAAAGTGCTGAAGCACACTACCAGCTTGCTTCCCTCAAGCCCAATAGGGCAGAGTTCTCAGGCTGTCTGGTCGTGGAAAAGCAGACAAGGAAAGCTCGGGTTTGGTCTGAAGCTTCCCTTGAATGGAAGCCTTTCTAGTCAGTTCTGATGCCTCTTGCAACCTCTGCCCTGGAGTAGGTTCAGGGCTCCAGTAACAGTGATGACTGTGAATTCTGTTACATTAGAGTGGTCTTGGCAAACGTTCCACCAGGTTCAGGCTCTTTGAGCCTGATGGGGGAACCCCGTCTACCCCCAGAAGGGTCAGGATCATATCCAAGGAATTCTACATCCCCCAAGCCAAGAGCAGAGGGCAGCTTAGATTCTCTACTACCTGCTTGGGATGACTGCCTAAAGAGGAAACCCTTCCTGGGTTGGGCTATGGAAGATTTGGATCTGTAGAAGTCAAAAATAAGAGTCATGCTGTAGGAATTCACACCCCTCAGGCCTTAGCAGAACATTTCTATTCCTCCCTCCATTCTCACCACACAACTCCACACTCAAATTCTAGGAAGTCTTAACTATTAGGGCAGTTTCTTCTCAGTTTTGGAGACAAAAGCCTTGCCCAATACAGGTATAGCCCCCGACCCTGAGACCTCTAGATGGAAAAAAGCCAAATAACAACTACAAGCCAGAGCCAACCTTGGATTTGGGCTAATTGGAGGTTTTAGGATTGATGAGGGCACCCCAGCTCAGAACAATCTGTACCTTCTGTTTTCCAATATGAGGGAAGGGTATGGGGTTTTTTGGACCCTACAGGTTGCCTGTCTTCACCGGGCACAGGACTGGATGATGTGCTGTTTGGGAGGACAGCATAGTCAGATTTCAGTGGAACTGATACCTAAGCTGCTCTGTATTTGGGGTGGGGAAGAGGTAGATGCCTGCTGCCTCTTAAGCCACCCTGTATAAAAATCTGCAATACAGCTTCCTCCATGTACCTATGCGTGAAATGGCTGCAATAAAGAGGTGTTTGTAAAAAAAAAAAAGCT
>NW_004524577.1:32985634-33002929 GCF_000260255.1 Octodon degus | reverse complement strand
TAAGATAGTGATAGTACAAATTCCTCTTAGTTCACTGAAAAGACAGGTTTGTGCTAAGATTGCTTAGACAATTAAATGCTGATCTCTTGTACTCTGAGTACCTAAAGATAAAAATATGCAATATATTAACCATTGTTATCAATGGTTATCATATTGTTCCTATTATATTGTTTTTTAATTTTAGTTTTTGTTTTTTTCTTTAAAAATAAAAAACGGTAGGGAGGAAGGGTAGAAAAAAAATAAAATAAAAGATAAAAAAAGGTAAATGATAGACTATTCCACCCAAGAAATCCACACGACCAATAAAAAGCAGTAAACTTCCTTGTCACTTGCATCAGATCAGAGAAATGAAAAACCTTGATAGGAAAAGCAAGCCCTGGTAAGGAAACGGGCACGTAAGAATGCTGCTAGTGGATGTGAACACTGCCGCAACAGCTCTGGAAAACAGGCAGCCAGAAACCGGTAACACCACGAAGCCAAGGCCATCTGGCGATTCTGCGTACCAAGACGCGCTGCGGTGTCATCCAGGTGGCAGGCACACGGCTGGCTGGGGCATCACTCTCTGTTCTGCCAGTTCAATCACATCCAAATAGCGCTTTGGGTGGAAATCTAGAAAATACATTGCAAGATCAACTTTCTAAAGTGCTGTTGGACAATTCTATTTTCCTTCCAGGAGAAATACCCAGTAACAAGTATGGCTTGCACCTAGATTCTAAATAATCTGTTTAAAGAAATCAAGAATTCTTGAAGAAATGGCAGATTCCAGCCCTGGAAAAAGAAGGTCCAAGATAAAGCTGTAAGGCCAGAAAGTGAAGAAGTGTTCCAGGAGTGAAGGGGGGAGGCAGAAGCAAGCAGAGCCCACGGGACAGGCCTCCTCGCTGGTCAAATCCAGGGCACTTTGAGCATCAAGTAAAAGAACTACAGCCAGGGGCGGACAGGAATCTCAGGGCACTCACCTAACATAATAAAGCCCCAGCGATGTACATGCATGCACGCGTGCGCGCGCGCGCGCGCACACACACACGCACACACAGACACTTATCACCCAATGAATAAAATATGAAGTCCATGCTGGCATAAATAATTAAGGTGAAAGGTTAATGGAGAAGAACTTTCCAAAGGTATAAATAGCTCTACACCACACCACAACGCAGCTTGACAGAGCCCTCTAAATTACTGTAACAGGACACATGGAGCCTGAGAGCCCCTGCCGGGATGCACTGCCAGGAACACAGCCTCCTGTCCACTGTAACCTGCCCAGCACTCATGACCTGAGAATCAGCACGAGGAAACAGCAGACAAACCAACAGTGGGAAACTGGGATGACTAACAAACCTGAAGGGAATCTAACCATAATCAATCAGCATTACTTTCCTGGTTTTCAGGCCTGCATTTGGTCTCAAAGGAAAATGACTTTAGTCTGTAGGGGGAAAGTTCTGCACAAAGAATTGGTAAAAGTCACAGGTGGGCTAAGAACACGTTATGAATAGTCCATGAATATCAATGGTAAAATGATGGCTTCCATTCTTGCCACAAAAAGGTGGAAGATATATATATATCATACGAGACAACACTCGGGTGAGGCCTCCGCACTCCGCTAAGCCCCGCTGTCCTCTCAACAGGCCTGCGGTGCTGCACAAGCCGCACGCAGGGTTTAAATGCACATCTTTTGATAGGCCTCCATTCAACTTCACTTCTGAGACAGCCACGGTCTGATTTCAACATTGCTCTCAGTCAGTGTGAAAGCACGATGTGACCCTTATGAAATCTACATAATAAAACACACTTTCAAACAGGTAGCTAACATAATGCAGTTATAGACAGAGAAACAGAAAACCTTCAGCTTTACAGGACTTTTCCTCAAAATCACTGGCGCCAGAAAGGGCTGCTGAACTGTCTTGGAAAGAAGCAGTTTGAGTTTCTGAAAGATAGAAAATAGACTCATGGAAATATTCAATAAACAGATGAAGAACAACAGCACAGGAGTTCAGGAGACCAGCCAACTCTGGAAATACTCGGAAATCATTATTACATTCATCCAAATAGACTTTAATAGAGAGGTTAAAATAAACCAGTCTCTACTCGGACCTGAAAAGTGAAAATTTAGTTAGAAAAAGATCTTGTTCTCGGGTGGGCCAGAGAGCTCAGCAGACTAAAGCACCTGCTTAGGCAGACAAGGGACTGGGTTTCGATCCCTGGCTTGCAGTGCCAGCCCTGCCCCCAGGTGGGCTAAGACTGGGTGGGGTGGCATGCACCTCCCAGCGCTTGGGAGGCTGAAAAGCAGGAGGATCACTATGAGTCTGATCTGGGTAGTGAGACCCTGTAGACCCTCTACTAAATTTAAAAAAAAAAAAAATCTTCTCAAGAAGCTTACCACAAGCCACACAACATGGAAGACAGTGATTGAGCTCTGTGTGGATATCACAGACCCCCAGGGACAGGCACAAGTAACGAGTCACCGTGGTCATGAAGAATCAAATGTAAGATCTACGAGAGCAGCCATTGTCCTCTGAAAGTATCTGAGTACTTCAGGTAATACTCTGAGCAAAGACATTCAACAACTTTCCTCAAAAATGATATGAGCCAATCCCAAGGCAGAAGGATGATATATGTATGTATGTTACAGTTGTAGTGTCATCTTTTCTATTAATCCTTTTATGCCCAGTGTTCTATTTTTGGAACATACATTAAAATGAAACTTAATAAAAAAAAAATTCTCTTCAAATTCTTGTCTTGAATTTTCTAGGTAACATTTATGAATTTCATAGAAAAATTCAAAACATTGCGACCTTCAGCATAAACGGGTCCATTGTTCTGTGAGGGCTAACACACTCCTGTGTGGCCCTCCGAGAGCTTATTTACAGACACACTGCAGTCAGTGAAGTCCTAGGGCCCATGAAACTTAATCATAAACAGTGCTGCAACTTTATTTTTCCAGTCTTACAGAAGCACTCACTGCTCTACCTCTAGGACAAGTGATTAGGGGAATTTACATTTTTATAAGCCTTTCTTTGCTTTTTCTTTTACTCTTAAAAATAGGGTGGGGTGGTTTCCAACTGTTTTAATCACACCAAAGCAAGCTATTAGTTTCTCAGCATTGTTTCAAAAGAAAGCAGAATCCACATGTTTCCCCAACTCCACTTTAAACACATCACGTCAGACACGGAATGGTCATGCTCATGGTTAATAAAGACCTCACCTCTTTAAAATGACCCAACTGTCTACGGGTCATCTATGTCCCTATATTTATCACCACACTACCGAAAACAGCCAAGAAATGGAAACACACTAAGTGTGCACCTATTGATAAATGGAAAAAGAAAATGTGACCACGTATGCAATGACTAAATATTATCCAGCCATAAAAAAAGGACGGGGAAAAATCATGTACGTATATACACAGGATAGCTAAGATGATTCCACTACTAATTCCTATTGGTTTCTTGAAGGTAGCAATTAATGCTTAAAATTTTTACTTTGACCAATTTTACATGGTTATAACTGGTAATCTAAGCAACTACACTGAAGACAGCACTGTGCAACACAGCAATCAGTGTTGAATACCTATTATATTCTTTTCCTAAAATTGTGTATCATTTCTAATATCTTATCTATTATTTTTCTACTCTCTTCAAAATACAATGTTAAAAAAAAAGAGATTTCCAAAACAAACAAAAATGCAATTCTTTCATTTACAACCACAAGAATAAAGTTGGAGATCATTATGTCTAATGAAGAAAACCCGTCACAGACAAATGCCTCACGATCTCACTGATGTGCAGAACTTAAGAGTTTATCTCATGGAAGCTGAGAATGGTGTGGTGGTCACCAGAGGTTGGGGTGGAGTGGGGTTCAGTGGGGAGAGGATGACCAATGGTCATGATGTCACAGTCATACATGATATGTGGCTAGAAATGTTAAATGTTTGAGAGATGGGTGTGTTTAGTTTAATTTGAACGTTGTACAGTATAGATATGAATCAAAACATTATGTGATAACCCATGAATGTTTACATTTTTGTGTTTATGCACTAGTTAATAAATTTAAAAAGAAAAATGAATTAAAATAATTTTTTAGATGTGCTCATTTAAAATATATAGCTCAGGGGCTGGTGAGATGGCTCAGTGGTCTAAAGCACCTACTTAGAACAAGCTTAGCAGAGCACAGGGACCACGGTTCAATCCCCCAGCACCACATGCCAACCAGCCCCACCCCCTGGTGGGCTGAGCTGGCCACACACACACACACACAAATAAATGTTAAATAAATAAATAAAATACATAGCTCAGTGACCTTTCATAACTATATATACCAGTGTCACCCACACAAAGGAGTCTCCCGGGTCCCTCAGAGCCAGGCCTCTTGACCCCTCCACTATGTTGGTGAACTTAATGCAGGTGGGCCACGGCGGCTACAAAGAGCCCGCTGTCACACATGAGCCAGGTTGCTCATCTTGAAAGTGAGCAGCTGAAATATTTCCCAAATCTAAAACAGTATTTAGAAAATGCGACATTTGTAGACAATCCTACAAGTCAACAGGAAAGCTACAAGGAATTTTTAATAGCAGCTGTAAAGGAGAATTCTAGTAAAAGATTTTTACAGTTCTGTGAGATGGAGAAAACCCTGTTTTTTTGCTTCTGCAGCTAAAGCCAAATTGGAAGAACTTGATCTTCCCAGTTTACACTGGTGAGAGTTTGCAAATCTAGAAACTGAGCTATTGAGATTTCAAGAAAGTTCTATCCAGAGAAATACATTAGAAGACCTGCATGCAAAACACAGGAACAGAGAAGATAGCGCAAAGGGATAGGAAAGGACAGCAGAGTTAGTGGTTCTGAAAATAGATCCTGAACACGTGGAAGTCTCTCTAGGTAACTTTAAGTTAACGGAAGCACTAGGGATGGCTTTTCTTACTTCATTGGATCATCCTTTGCTCGTGAGCAGCTGTTTTCAACTTTAAATTACATCAGATGTGACACAAGAAACACACAGATGACCTAAGAGCTGTGTGTGCTGCTTTCAAACTAGCAGAATACAAGCCAAGGTGTGACAAATTACTAGCAGACACACAGCAGCAAAAATCACATTAACTGTGCTAAACCAAGCCAAATACAAACTTTTACCTTTCAATAAAAAGCAGCTGGCATCAGTGAAAGCTTTGTTAACGTGTTTTTAAGACAAAACATGTTGGGCCCACCAGATAGCTCAGCAGCCGAAAGACCCTGCTTAGGCGGAGCACAGTAGCCAGGTTCAATCCCTGGCATGCTGTGCCAGCTCCGACCCCAGGGCACACTGAGGCGGCAGCAATTGAGACTGGGCATGGTGGTGTGCACCTTTAATCCCAGTTCTTGGGAGGCTGAAAACAGAAGGATCACTATGAATCTGATCTACATAGTGAGACCCTATAAACCCTGTCCTAAATACTGAAGGAAAAAAAAAAAAAAAAGACAAAAGATGTTAATGTTCAAGCTGTTTTAAACTAAAATCTCAGTAGTGAGATTTAATTGAAGTTTTGGCACTTGGCATAAGTAAGTGGCTTTTGGTTAGTTTGGGGACTAGGTCTCTACAAGGTTCACCATCACTGCCCAGTACCCAGGAAACTTCTGACCAGTTCTGTCTGTAAATTATTCCCTTTCCTAATGTTTTATATAAGTTGAATCAGACTCTATGTAGTCTTTTGAAGTTGGCTTTTACTATTCAGTGTATTTTTAAGATTCAATTTTGTTCTATGCATCAGTAGTTCATTACTTTTATTATTTAAGTAAAATTTCATTCATGGATATAGGACAAAATATTTCCATATCTGCCTATTGATAAATATATACCATCTCAAATTTTTGATAACATAAACAAAGCTGCTTATTCTTGTATAAATCTTTGTGTAGTAGACAAACTTTGTAGACATGTGTATTCTTTTTTTTTTTTTCATACCAGGAACTGAACTCAGAACCTTGTGCTTGCCAGGTAGGCAGTGCTGTGCTGTTGAGCTACATCCCCAGTCCAACATATGTATTCTTTTTGGTTAGAAAAGAATTACCACGGGACAAGGGCCGTGAGATAATCTGACAAATGTAAGAACAGAGAGATAACAAGGTAAAATGGCATGCAGCCCCACAGGTTCTCTTAAAAGTCACTAGACAAAAGAGCCAGCAAGCAGAAAACCCAGCCTTATCGATATCTCTAGGTTTAAAAACCCAGTAAGTGATCTCCAAAGAGTCGGGTGGTACTGTGCGTGATCAGTCCAGTGAGTATCAGTGGCATTAGGGAACAATAAAGAGCTGTCATCTCAGCTTCCAGCCCACCTGCAATGCAGGGTGTCAAGCCCAGCTGCCCACAAGAACAGACAAGTGGAGTAAATGAGAGAAAGGAGGCAAGTGAACCTGCCTCAGGCTGAAAAGCATTAGGGAACAGTGAATTGGAGCACCAACCCCTGAAACACCTGCTCCTGCCCATGGAGCACTGGTCACCCTCCTGCAACAGTCTGTGCCAGTAGAAAGCCAAGCCCACAGCTGCAATCTTACAACTTTTTTGAAAAATCCATAAATAACTTGTGCATCATTTTCCTTTGTAAAATCAAACTAAGTATGTTTATGTTGTGTTTAGCTGACCTAAATCTGGCCTACAGATAACACCAGGGTCTCTCAATCTCCAAAGCACTCCACCCTGCTCCCACCCACTTGCTGCCTCCTATCTGCGCCACATGACGGAGCACTGCAGAACTCAGTAGGCTCCCAAGAAGGAAGGATGTGTCTCTGTCTCACTCACAACAAGCAAGACTCAACGACACACTCTTAATAAAAGGAAACAGAAATGGAAATCAATCACTAGGGCAATCATGCTGTTTGAGCAGAATGTTGCACCAAATTAAAAGCATTTTTAAGTTGTCAGGAAAGAATAGGCCTCCTATCTCGAAAAATATCATTTTTTGTTTTAGTTTTGCTTGGTTGGTGTTATGGTTTGTATCTAGGCCAAAGTCTCATATATTTCATGATCCAATGCTGGGATTATGGGTGTGAGTGTTACACCTGCCCTGAGCTGGGTAATCCACATTACAAAGCAGAGAGGGGAGAAGGGCTCGCTAGGTGCTGCAGAAGCTGCCCCTCCCTTTGCTCTTTGCTGTTTTCCCATGCTGCCCTCTGCCATGTGCCGCTCTGCCTTAAAGCCAGCCAAGTATGGACTGAAATTTCCACTAACTGAGAGCTAAATAAACCTTCCCTTCCTTAATTTTGGGTGTTGGGCATTTTGCCCCAGCAACAACAGAAAATTAAGTGAGACAGTGTTTTGGGTTTTTATTTTTAAAAACTTTTAAATGCCCTGCTTCATGTATTAAAACTAACTGTTCTCAGGATTAAGCTCTGGCATCAAACCCATCTACACTAGAATTAAGAGAATAAAGCACATAAGATCAACTAAATGGAAAATTAGTTCCACAAAACACTGTAGATTTTAGCTTCTATACAAAATAGGGTGATTACTTAC
The DNA here is from genome assembly GCF_000260255.1 of Octodon degus. Classification (NCBI taxonomy): domain Eukaryota; kingdom Metazoa; phylum Chordata; class Mammalia; order Rodentia; family Octodontidae; genus Octodon; species Octodon degus. Next base: position 32,995,453 of record NW_004524577.1, on the reverse strand, counting down.
TTTAAAATACTTTAATGTCATCCTATTCCAATTAAAGTCAAAAGTTTAAGGAATGAGTCAAACCTACCAGAACTCAACCTACTTATGTAATTTAGCTTTTCCCACAGACTCTAAAAGGACTGCTGTATGAGATCTTTTTTAATCAGATAAACACACTACGGCCTCCCACACCCTAAAAAGCCTTCTTCCTTCACTACCTGAGAATATAAAAACATAATTTACCACGCAAAGTGTCTCACGTACTCACCTGAGAAGGACTCGATGGAGTAAAGTGAAGGTAATATAGTACTGCTGGACACATGCAATCATCCATTCTTGCTGGTAGCTAATAGCAACAGGTTTCCATCTGGATAACTTATTTACATAGACTGAGAAACATGAGTTGTATCCTTCTCTAAATCAAATCCTCCATGGATATTTTAGAGGGTGATGTATTAATTGGGAAATACAGTCCACTTTACTGAGATCAAAATACACAATTGTAACAGGCCAGTGATATAAAAAGTATAACTGATTCAAATTAGAATTTGCATTTTTATAAGTTCTAAGTCCTTCCATATTCAAACCAAAAAAATGTTACTACAGAATATCTTAAAAATGGAAAATTAAAAGAAAATCCTATGGTACTTTAATAGTACTATTACCGAACCACTGAGCCACATTTAGGCCCTTTTTAATTTTTATTTTAAGATAGTCTTAATAGTTACTAAAATGCCTAGATTGGGCTAAAATTTGCAGTGTCCTGCCTCATCCTCCAGAGTGCTGAGGTTACAAGTATGTGCCACCCAGCCTGCATTGGAAGTGATTTCTATTCTTTAGAACTCTTCTTTCACCACTGTATAATGGCAGTAAGTGAATACAACAGAAATCTACGGACTCAGCCCACAAGCATACTAAGCCGCAGCAAATACTTGCAATAGGCATGATGTTCGCAAGTGCATGAACCCCCAATCGATTTCAGCTGGGAGCAAAGTACCAAGACCCAGCTGTCTCCAACGCAGCAGTAGGCCAAACAGACCTTCATTTATTCCCAGTGTTGATCTCTCTGAAAACAAACACTCATGTCTACATGATTTATAACTATTCTATTTGCTATGAGAGACCAACAGAAGCTTGAAATCTAAAGTACTGTTATGAGATCCGGTAACTTAATGACGTATAACGGGCACTGTGCTAGGGTACTATGAGAGCAGCCACACTGTTTTACAAAGAAAATTAAGGCAGAACAAAGAAAAGGAACACAAGGGAAAATAAAGGAAGAAGAAATAAGGAGAAAAAGCATTAAACCCCAAGATGCTGAAAAAGTATGTTAATTATTACAAATCTACGTAAAAGGGGGGGATAGCCACAACAACACTAGGCCTTTAAAGCAAAACTTTTGACAAGAAAACAATCAAACTAATTGAACAATTACAACAGCCAGCTGAAAATTCTGACGGAGCGATATATATATAGATATATTTAGCACAGGGTCTACCGGTTCTCACTATACAGAGCAGACTCCTAGTAATTCTCCTGCTTTCAGCCTCCCAAGCGCTGGGATCAAGGGCACACACCACCGCGCCCAGTCTCTGTCCCCATCTCAATGCGCCCCAGGGGCAGGGTTGGCACAGCATACTAGGGATAGAACCCCAGTTCCTGCGCCTACTTAAGCACGCACTTTAGTCCACTGAGCTATCTGGCTGGCCCAAACATTTCCACAACTATTTCTTTTCTATTTTTTCAGTACCAGGGATCAAACTCAAGACTTTACGCTTGCCAGGCAAGCATTTATTCCACTGAACTATCTCCCCAGCCTTAAGAATAATATTATACATCTTGCAATCATGTTGATTTCCCCCACACTTTCCACTATACTTTTTCAAAGATTATTTTATTTTACATGTCTCAAATAACAAAGTCTCACAAAAATCTGTTTCTTCTATAAAAAGAAATTAGATTTCTTAATGAAAGCACCCCCTACACTTGACTACTCATGAAGTCATAGCCAGGGTAATAGATTTAGTCATGCACAGTAAATGTCAACTTACACTCTTCTCTACCAGTGAAGTTACATCCTTGTATGGAAATGACACATTGTTCTTTCTTTGGAAATAAAAACCTCTGGTCCTTGTTTTGAGTTTCATAACAGAACCTATTTTCTTTTACTCCTTCATACAGCAGGAATCCAGTTCTACCAAGCCTGCTGTGAGTTTACCTTTGAAAAATGCTATGAGCTTTGACGAGTGAAAGTCTGAAGAGAGCAAAAATATAAATGATTGAACATCTCCAAAGTGGACGCAAGGCCATTACACCCAACTTACCTAATACGCTGACGAAGGCGTCAAAAAGGTGAAATGTAAGCAGCGGCTCTCTCAAGTGACTGTAATAATCTGCTATCGTTTTAAACACATCTTTTTCAAATCCCAAGTACATCGGCTGCTTCAAATCTGAACAGTTGGGCCCTATTTTGTGTAAAGAGAAAAAAGGCAAAAGAGAAACCTTAATGGGGCAATTATCTCTGAGTGTTAGGATCTGTGTGTATGCATGGGGTATACGGTCACCAAGATGGATAGACATCCTGAAAGTTCTGATACATAGAAAAGTTGTCATGGAAAATTGATGCTGTATAAACTGACATCATACACTTTGCTTATTTAAATATATTTTAAGTCGAAGTCTACTATAAAATAATGAGGAAAAGTACTGGCCTATTTTCATCTTAAAATTAGTCCACTTTTTATGTTCTTGTGAATGCATTTTTATTAAATATAAACAATGGTTAGGTTTCTTGAAAATGTTCAATATTTTCCCAGTCTTGATAAAGATGATCAACAAAACAATTCGCTCACATATATAATACATAAATTATAAAGTCAATTTTAGAGGTTTTCATTATTTCACCATTTTATGTAAAACTCCTACATAGAATTCAGTAAAATAATCATTTTACTCCTCTAAACTCATTTTTCCTATGGTACAGGGTCTTACTATGTAGTTCAGACTTGTAGTGATCCTCTTGTCTCAGCCTCCCTAGTGCTGGGATTACAGGCCTGCACCACATGCCCAGTTCCTGGGCTGGCATGGCATGTGGTACCAGAGATCAAACTCAGGGCCTTGTGCTTGCCAAGCAGGTGCTTAAGCCACTGAGCTATCTCCCATCTAAACTATTTTAAACTAATAACAATGTAAACTTTTTAAGATAACCCAAAAGGAGATTGTACATTTTGTCTTGTTAATTCATTCCAATTCTAAACTCTGTACTTGACTCCCAACCAATCATCAAGTGACAGGCTGTCCTGCAGAGCCAGGCTGCAAAGCTAGACCAGACCTCAGATCACTGAAATAGCCCACCGTGTCCCAAGTCACCAACAAAGCAAAAAAGGCTCTACCAGCTGGGGCCAAAGAGAAATAAGAAATGCTCTCCACAAATTGGGTAGCAACAGTCCATTTAGGAGCAAAGATCCGTAGCAAGTTGACAAACTGGACCTGCCTGAGAAAAATGGCAAGGGTGCCCCGAGGAACACATTAGCCAGCCTTCCTCATTCTTATTACACCACGGACAAAGGAAGAGAAGTGCCAGGGTCAGTTCCAGGCCAGCAAAAGATTAAGCAGCAGCACCCAGTAGACTTTTATCTCTAGGAGAACAGAAATGGCCAAGATAAATTGGAAGGAAAGTCTTCCTACACAATTGCTGGAATGAACAAAAAAAAAAAAAAGATCAAGCTGCCCTAAAAATAAAAAGCACAGTAAAACTTTCTAGGCCTTCCCATTTCAAGGTACTGGGACATCATGAAGTGGGTTTTTCTGTACTCCCTAAAAATCTGTTCTCAGGGCTGGCCAGGTAGCTCAGCAGACTAAAGCACCTGCTTAGGCAGAGCACAGAGGCTACGGTTCAATATCCAGAGCGCCATGCTGGCCCTGCCCCCAAGGCACGCTGAGACTGGGGGTGGTGGTGCACACCTGTAACCCCACCACTTGGGAGGCTGAAAACAGGAGAATCACTATGTGTCCGATCTACGTAGTGAGACCCTGCAGATCCTGCCCTAAATACAGGAAAAAAATTTTTTTCTCTTCTTATAAAAATAATTGTGGGCTTCAATAATAAAATATCTGCATGTGTGCTACCCCACAAACGAGCAGCAGAGACGCCATCATTTTTGCCCGCTTCCTGCTGATCAAGCCCGAGCTGAGCCACTGCAGTAACCAGTCTGAGGCACCTCAGCAGCAAGGCAGGGCTCAGAACGAAGCCCTACCCAGGTACGCGCAGGCTCGCCCCAAGCCGCTGTATCCTTCATGAGGGACGCACCAACCTTATTTAAAAAATGTCGAAATTAAGATTTTCCTAAAAACAAAAGCCAAAAGAAGTATGCAGTGAGCTCTGATAATTTATATTTTTAATAGATCTTTTCTTTCTTAATCACCTTGAACTTTAAGACTTTTTTCTTATTCTAATTTTTCATGTTATTACTGTTATTGATAGATTCTGGAAAAGAAATCCTTCCGCTTTTTAAAATTTTTTTTTCCCACATTTTTGTTGCCTACACGCAAGAAGAGAACCCCATTACACTGGTTTTGGATTTATTCAGCACCCATCACTCATTCTGTGGCCAGCAATGAGTAAGACTGGCCGATAATTAAAGTCCTAGGCTCACATGCATATGGTCTACAACTGCAGAGGAGAATTAAAGAGAGAAAGAAGCGAGCTGCAGACTTATTAAAGAGGAGATAAACAACCTTCAGTGTCATAGGTTCAGCCTATCCTTTTTGTTACAATTTAGATGAATACTGTGGAAATATGGACCTATTAAGGGTAAGACAGACAAGGAACAGATCATGACTCTGATGAGTTTTGAGAGTCAAGAAGAATTTTGGGAAACAAGAGAATTTCACAAAGCTATTTAAAGGCTCATCTTGCCCTTTGGCTACCTTGCCCTTTGATATATAATCCCTGCTTCCAACATCCTCTACCAGATAGAATACCACCTTGTATATCATAACCATTACTGAATTATCATATTTTTTTTTAAATCTTTCCTTTCTATTGAAATTTATTCTAAACATTCTTCAGGGTCAGCTTGATAGATCAGTGGACGAAAGCACCTGCCTAGGCAGAGCGCAGAGGCTGGGGTTCGATCCCCAGCATCCTGTCAGGGTCCTGCCTGTGGGGCACGCTGAAACAGTGATTGAGGCTGGACACTGTGGAACACGCCTGTAATCCCAGTGCTTGGGAGGCTGAAAACAGGAGAATCACTATGAGTCTGATCTGTGTAGTGAGACCCTGTAGATCTTATCCTAAATACAGAAAAAAAATAAAATAAAAATAAAAAACATTCTTCAGAAGTCTTGTAGCATTATGCGTGCAGTACATCTTGTGTAAAGGAAAACTGCACCCCTTACTATATTTTATTTATCACTGAAAATCAAACTCCATAAACGCACCTCGGTGCAGTTTACAGCACTGCAGGCAGGTGTGCTATACTGGCCTCCTACATTCATTTGCAGCTGGCCAAACTCCAGATCTTGCCGCGAGTTCACAAATGGGCAACTGAACTTCCTATTTATACTTCCCAGCTCATCACTGCCAACTCTGGCTGGAGATATAATTTAATTTACTTCGAATGCTTTGAACAAGAAGAATAAAAAGCATTTCCCAGGCTGAAACCACAGTACTTTATATCACAAAGTTTGTTCAACAGTAATCAAAAACCAATGAAAATTCTCATAGCTAAATCTGAGATGTTTGGGCTTCACACAAACTAATGGTGCTCTGTAAGTATTCAAAAAGATAGTACATAATTTTCCATATAAATCCACTAAGATTACCCACATTAAGCTGAATACTTACTTTCACTCTATAGTCAAACACAACTGTCATTAACTCAATGATTTGGGGTCTACTAATTCAAGAATTTATACACTTCATTGTACATGTAAGTTTCTACCCTAAAAAGAAGAAACTGGCCTTCTGAGCTATCTGAGACTCCAGGTAGCTTCTCTAAGCCACATGGCACCACTACCAGCCAACCAAATGACTAGGGCTCTTCTCCTGGAGGCTGAGGCAAGAGGACCATGGGTTCAAGGCCAACCTGAGCTATACAGGCAGCTCAAAGCCAGCCTGACTAAAGAGCAGGATCTTGTCATAAAAACAAAAACAAACAAAAAACTGTGTAGACCTCGCAGCCCTTCCACTTAGTCATAAATTTGTCACTAAAAGCACAGCAATCCCAAAACAATTAATTGCCAGTCTCACAGGCATCAAATCAATGTTCAAGCCAATTTTCTAATTCAGGGTACTAATTTCTGTTCATTTTCTAAAACTGGCAGATAATTAGTACTTACAATTTGCCAAACACTTCATAGCTGACAGTACCCAATGAGGAAGTTCTTCTGCAGAAAAAAAAAAAAAAAAAATCATTAAAGGAAATATTTTATTGAATTCTACATAATTCAAGGAATTATTTACATAGTTGGTATTGTAAGAACTTCTCCGGGAGCATGAAATATGTCACTAATTTAAATATCAGAACATTTAAAAGACAGAACTCTTTCTTTAGCAGTGTTACAGCACAGGCTTATATAAATCACTACAACAATTTTCTCTAAGGAGAAAATATACATTTTCAAGATTTAGTAAAAATAAAAATTGTGTATTCTGTCTCAGAAAAACAAATCAGCAAAGGAATCAATTAACTCCAAGAACTATACAAAGAAAAAATATGGAAGAAAAATATCAGGCAACAAATACATTTGTAGAGCAAGTTTACCAGATACCTTCCAGAACATAATTAAGGGTTAAGTAAGGGCTGAAGGTTGCTCATGGTGGGGTACATGATCACAGGTGTGGGGCCCAGGTTTGACGCCCAGGAGCACAATAAGAAAAAGTATAAGTATCATTTTACCTGTTACAATTTTCAAAATGTTTTAGGCCTAGAAAGCTCCACTAACATACTAACATTTAGCTATTAGCATTAGGACAACCTTCAAATGACAGGAGAAACACTGCCCCGCACAAGCACAGCAGAGCCGTGTGGAGCTGTGTGGCCACTGCCTGGCCACAGTGAGACAGGCCGGTGTCATGATTCCACTTGTACTCTCGACTCTCAAAGTGAGAAGATGCTGCTGGCCTGGGTCACAGAGAGGAACTGAGCTTTGTACAAGCCCACACTCTTTCTAAAGTACCTAATAGGATGCAGGATGACTGCCCACCTGGCTGTCGCTGCAAGCATTAACCTGCTACACTTGGAAACCGTGGAAGGGCTACGTGACTGCAAAGGCCCTATTAGCCCCATCACCCGGAACTTAATGCAACATGTTGGTATCCACGTAACAACTCGAGAAGTCACCACAGACCTGCTGCTGATCCTGCTGCCCTCCATTCCTCATACAGGGGCTGAAAAAGGCAAAGTTCTATTTTCAAAGACAGGTTCTGCTCCTGTCAGGATACAAGGCCTAAAACACCTTCCTCTGATATACTCTTGTCTACTGCACAAGAGCCTCCAGCCCTGAATTCAATATTTTATAAAATCTGAAAAGTTACTAGACCATCTTCTCACATTCAAATGTCATTTAGTCCCAGTCAATTCTTAGCATCAAGGACTGGAACTAAAAAAAAGAACAAATCATAGTGCTTAACTCTCTCTGGTCCCACCCTTGTCCTTACAAAGGAAGTCTAAAAAAATTAGTCTGGGGATCACAGACCTCTGTAAGTACCATCACTATATTTCTCCAAACCAAAAACCAGGTCAGGTGACTGCTAAGTGTCTTTTTTCCCCGTGCTCTACAAACTAGCTTGATCTATAAACAAGGTATTGAGAACTATTAAAGCACCTTCAACATTTAAAGAGCAACCTTGGGCCAGTGACCAGGGTTCAATCCCTGGCACCACATGCTGCCCCAGCCCCACCCCTGGGTGTGCTGAGCCAGCCACCAAGACCAGGCGTGGTGGCGTGCACCTGTAATCCCAGTGCGGAGGCTGAAAACAAGAGGATCACTATGAGTCCAAGCTACACGGTGAGACTCTATACCAATAATTTTTTTTAAAAAATTAAAAAAATAAGGAACAACCTTATTGAAAAGGAAATAAAGTAACATAATTCAAGACCACCCCAGGTAACCTGGCAAAAAAACAATTTCATGAAAAATTAAGTCAGAACTCTAAGTCACACTCCGGAGTCCACCTGAAAACAGACTCAAGCACTCGGGTCTTTTTTATTTTTGAGGCCGGCTCAGCCCACTGTTGGGGTGGGGCTGGCACAGCATGTGGTCCCTGCATGCTTGCCTAAGCTTGTCTAAGCAGGCGCTTCAGATCACTGAGCTATCTTGCCAGCCCACACACTCAGGTCTTAAACACACTCATGTTTCCGAGTCGCTGGAAGATATAGTACACAACCTACTTGGTTGCCAGGGGAATAAAGAACTACCCTTGGTGGGCCGGGGAGATAGCTCAGTAGAATAAGCACCTGCCTGGCAAGAGCAGGGCCTGAGTTCAATCCCCGATTCTGCCAAAAAAAAAAAAAACTACCCTTGGGATGGATTTTTATAGTGTCCTTTCTATTCCATTTTCTTCATCTAAACAATGAGTTAGAAGATGTCTTTTAAAAAAAAAATTAAGCATTAGGAAGTACATGATGAAGGAGGAACGCATCATTTAGAGTATCACGGGGTTCCACGGGGACGGACGGTCTGGACCTGCACAGTGGGTGAGCTGGCTCAGACAAAAGCAAGGGGTTTGGGCACTTACTGGACTTGTCGTCCAGGATGACAACGCCCTGCTTGCTGACGCTGTAGACATTGTAGATGATGAACTTGGGGTTGATGAGCTTGCTGTCTAAGACTTCCTCTAAGGAATCCAGGCCAAGGATTTTCTGTAAACTATAGAGATAAACAGGAATTAAAATATTTAATTACTTCTAAAGAACTATTAGTTAACTAAAAGCAGGGAACTTCAAAAGATCCATTTATGAGGCATTATTCTCACATATTTTACCCAATCTTTGTGAGCAAAATATTTACAAATAGAATATAAGATAAAATTAAAAGATTTCTTTTTTCACCATTAACATATTACTTCAATGATTTCATTATATAATACCTTGAGTTCTAAGACAGTAATTTTATAAGCAAAAATATTACAACAACAAAAACTAACTAACCGAATGGTAAGAGGCTACTATTAGTACATCTTTGTGGGAAAAAAATTGCTGTAAGACTGTTAGGTTTTATTATACTTACAGCATGTACCTCAAACACTTCAGACCAAAGTATTATGTTTCTGATGTGAAACATGACAGTATTACCAGAAAGTTTTACAACTTTTAAACATCTATTTTTAACTGTTACAAAGAAGAAATAGAAAATCCCTAGAATTCAGCTACATTGTGTTGGTACAGGACATAGGTATAAATTATACAAAGTTCAGATTTTTATCCGCAGTTCGCAGAAAGTATGCAGAAAGTAGTGAAACTGCAAAATAGAAAACAATTACTAAAATTTCTCATTCGCATCCACTGTACATACTACGATAAGGTCATGGACTTCCATATCTCTTCCACGTGGGCCTCCGTCAGCTGACTGCGGTGGACCAGGCGGCAGGCTGGCACCTCGCCGATGGCAATGCTGTGACGCTTGAACCACATCTCGGAATTCTAATTCAGAGCCGCAAGAAGGGCCAGCAGAAAGGGGACAACAAGAGAGGGGATATTTCAGAATAAGACTGTATGAGTTTTGGAGAAATGTCTTTGATTTGGCTACTCATAATTTGATTTAAAATGATTAGAGTTATAGGGCTGGTGAGATGGCTCAGTGGTCTAAAGCATCTACTTGGAACAAGCTTAGCAT
>NW_004524577.1:32946922-32985534 GCF_000260255.1 Octodon degus | reverse complement strand
ATCCCCCAGCACCACATGCCAGCCAGCCCCGCCCCCTGGTGGGCTGAGCTGGCCACACACAGAAAAATAAATAAATAAATAAATAAAATAAAATAAAATGATTAGAGTTATAAACTAATTTCCTTACCTCAGAGATGGAAAGAATGGGGCTCTTAAGATGAGGTGACACTATAAATGAATATTCATGAATCACCAAAGAATTATGGCATTAAGCGTGACATTATCTAGCTAATCAGTGAAGTAGCAATGAAATAAAATTTTAATAATTCTAAATTAAGACAGAAGTACCTTTCTAAATTTGCACTAAATGGAATGCTTGTTTAAAGTGAGAAGTGTATTACTCTTGAGAGCGCTCCATCTTACTTTCATAGGTAAATGGAGGCAATTCGAGATCATACTCACTAGTGAAACACATCAAACTCACATGTGTAAATATTGTATCACCTTCCTGGTGTGAAACACGGATGGAGGTATTTACCCGCATTTTCTTTTGAGTACCTGCATAACTTATATTTTTAATATTCAGAGAGTCGTTCCGCTTGCAGCTTATTCCTGAGTATGATGTGATGAATGGACATAATTTTATCTTTTTCTTTATAGCTTTTAGATGCAACACTATTAAATAAAGATCCCCCCACCCAAAAGCAAAGAGTGCTCTATCTGCTTCAAGCAAATACCAGATCAGTACCGTGCTGAAAGCAGCACAATCCCAGGCCCCCGCAAGAGGCAGGAGAGCGGAGGCGAGGACGCCGAGGGGAGGGCGGCCCGGGCGGGGCCCTCAGGATGCCCAGGGCGGCCCAGCGGGAGCCCTGAACGCTGTCCAGCAGAGAAAAGCTGCACTCCGACGTGTCCGCGGCAGCCCCGCAGCTCTCCCGGCTCGGCGTTCTCACGAGCACAGCTCTCACACACACGGGAGAGCCAACATAAAACTCTTTTCAGAATGACCTTTAAAGGCAAACTATATAAGTCATTTCCAAAGAGTTTCTATCAACAGTTTTTACTAAAAGTAATGTTATAGAAAATGTCATTAATCTTGGGGAGAGCAGGAAGATTGTATTATTAACTTGGTTTTTGGTTTTATGTTTTTTAAAAATTACTGAATTATGGGGGCAGACAAGATATTAAGCGGACTAAAGCACCTGTCAGGCAAGCACAGGGACTGTAGTTCGATCCAAGGCACCACATGTCACACCCCTGCCACCAAAAAAAATTACTGAATTACAAAAATAATGTCAGGGCCAGCCAAATAGCTCAGTGGATTAAAGGCCTGCTGTGAGGGCCCCGCCCCCGGGGCACGCTGAGACCGCAATTGAGACTGGGCGTGGTGGCACGTGCCTGTAATCCCAGCTCTTGGGAGGCTGTGAACAGGCAGATCACTAGGAGTCCGGTCTAGTAGTGAGACCCTGAACACCCTGAAGGCCTTTCCTTAAAATAAAAAAAGAAAAAAAAGAAAAAGAAAAAAGAAAAAGTCAAAGGCTACATAACTATGTGAATTTTTTAATTTCTAAAGCACGTCTGTGAAGCTCCAGTGGCGCAATCGGTGAGTGCGCGGTACTTCCACAACGGGTTTGTTTCCCGAGCCCAGCACAGAGGTCGCTGCCCTTTGCCTAGTTAATCTACTTCCACATATATCCTTAAAAGACTAACGAGTAAGCGCCAGCTAGCTCAGTGGCCTAAGCTCCTGCTTAAACAAGCCCAGGAACCAGGATTCAATCCCTGGCACCACATGCCAGGCTGGCCCCGCCCCCAGGCGTGCTGAGCCAGCCGGAGACTGACCATGACGGCACACGCCTGTGATCCCAGCACTGGGGAGGCTGAGGCAGGAGGATCTCTACGAGTACGAGCTGCGTAGTGAGACCCTGCACCAAATACATTTAAAAAAAAAAAAAACCTCATGAGTATACTTAAATATTTACCTATAAAGAAAAATAAAATATATCAATTTTATATCAGACATGATGCAGACAGTAAGAATGAGGTCAGATGGTTAATAGCATGAGCCAGCCATGGTGGTGCGCAGTAATCCCAGCACTCAGGAGGCTGAGGCAGGAGGAGCACCACCAGCTCCAAGCCAACATGGGCTACAATTAGTCCAAGGCCAGACTGAACTACACAGCAAGAACCTATCTCAAAAAAAAACCAGAAGTTTAACAACATAGAAAACCAGATATAACACATTAAGTGTTATATAGAACAGAGGCTACAAAATAGCCTCTGGGACCTCATTTTTGTGTTAAAAACATGCATGAGAAAAGAAAAAATAAAAAAACACAATAATAAAAATGTTAATTATAGTAATTCTCTCTAAATAATATTATGGATAATGCATTTTCTTTTCTACCTAAGACAATCCTAAGAAATAAACTAAGAATAGCAATAGCATTGAATGATTACTGAGAAAGTGTTCTAGGCCCTGTAATTGATACTTTTTAGGCACAAACTCACTGGATCTCCACAGCAGCCCAACCTACAGGGCCCTGCTACCCTAGTGTCCTGGTAACTGAGGAGCCCAAGAATCAAGCCCGCAGCCGGCTCCAAAGCCGCACTCCTACCCTTCACATTGTAATCGCTCCTTGTCACAGAAAGCAAATCATCGAACTTGTACTGTTTTGGTTTTGCTTTATATAATGACTAGATAAGAGACAAGATAAGATCAAAACAAGCAAACTGCAGGCTGAAACACAGAGAAATACAGTAGAAAGGAATGACCAGCTCAAGGCCCCTAAGGAAGATGAATGATAATTTATTGACCATTAGCCTCATCATTCTAAAACCTGTATCAATATTTGGATGAGGAGACCAAGCTTTCTTCCCTACTCTTCCCCGGACAATCCTCAAAGGGTGAGAGTCCCGGTGCTGGTGGAATTCATGTGACAAGCAGGGAGCTGAAACCTCTACTGTGTCATCACAGAGGGAGCCCAAGCAAAGCAAGACAAAAGTTACATGAGAAAAAGAAATGAGGGGCAGATGGCCAGGGAAGAAACAGGTTTAGGGGTCAAGCAGTTAGTGGATGGGGAATTCTGGCACAGCACTTGGAGCTCCTGAAAAATGTGTAACTCAAAATAGAAGTGGCTGTCACCGGGGTGAAGCCCCGAGCGGTGGATGGAATTGTGCTAATGAGCACGGGGTCTCCTGGGTGAGAGCACCAGGAACGTTACAGCTTCTCAGAGCTAGGGAACAGCACAAGGAAGTCAGCAAATCAATGCCAGTAAAAGCACATTAATTTAATATGGGATGTTTATCTCCATGTATAAATAACAGAGGGTGACCCTCCAATGAGCAAATGCCCGTTGAGTAACAGCTCCACTTACAGAGTCCTATTAGGTATTTTAATACTAATGTTCAAAAAATGTACCTGATCTCTTGGAACTTGTATTTTAATTTTCTCCAGGATAGAAACTATTAACTAGACAATAACTAACTATTCCTAATTAGATAAGCGTTTTCATAACACTCATTCAGAGTATGTCCACTATGATTCTAACAGTTAATTTTGTATCGTGTTCTTCCCTGAACCATGAGCCTTTTTATAGCAAAAACTATGGCATACATTACTGTCTCTGTAAAGCTTGGCACAATGCCTAGCATACAGGAACACTCAATAAACCCTTCTAATAAATAGAGGATTTCCAAATATGGCCTTCTCTAAGTTCCAAGCACACTGCCTCTATCTGTCAGTTAGATACCCCAATTTAACACAACCCATCTCTATCATCAATTAAACTCTGACAAATCTGCACACCCTATGGAGTCCCTATTCCCATTAATAGTATCACTCTTGTCCTTGAACCATTTTCTTTTCTTTTTTATGGTACCAAGGATTGAACTCAGGACCCTGCACTTGCCAGGCAAGCACTTATTCTACTGAGCTATCTCCCCAGGCCCTTTTTAACCATTTTTGACAAAAGCCTAAGCTTATCATTTGCTCCAAACTGAAACACAATGCAAACTCCTTAGAATTACCTTTTAACTACACAGCCTAAAAATGGCTTCGTCATATCTTTGCAAACAAAACTATGTTCTGGACATCATGTTTTATAGGACTATATTAAATTAAAATCTTAGTATCTATAAAATTCTTTAATATTGCCTTACAAACTTTTCTCTTATTTTTTATGATTATGTCAATCTTGACAGTATTCTATTAGAGATATTTCAAGGAAAAGTTATGCAACAAAAGACTCTTATTTCACAGTGAGCTGAGCTTTTCCAAGACTGAAAGAAGCTACCTTTGTTCACATATTGTCTCCCAAGTCATTCTACCATACATCATGCCCTACCCTCTAACTCTCATCTGATCACAGTTACACAAAGTTCAGGAGAAAACAGAAAGGAAGAAGAGTAAGTCACAGAGTACACAAGAAAAGAGTTCAACAGAAATTTGCTCTGACAGAACCTATGTAAATAACTCCAATATATTTGGTCAAAATGTCAATGAGCAAGAGGGAAAAACTGAAAAAGCCCATCTTTGTTAACTGGTCCCTCTTCTGGTTCACGGTACCTCCAATACTGTCAGGAAGGTCCAGGAGAAAGAAGTACCCCGAGCCTGGGGGTTCTAGATGGTTCCACCCATAAGGTCCCCTGACTTTTGGCCCCAGCACTTACCATCACAACTGGCCTCACTGGGATGTTCTCTTGTAAAGTGCCTGGTGGAGAATCGCTCCAGTCTGGGAATTTAATAACATCCCTTTGGCGTGGGGGCTTCTTTGGATAAGGCTTCAAGGGTGAGGAAGGAGGAAATCTAAAAGCCAAGAAGAAATGCTCCACTACTGCCATCAGTGGGGACACAGATATTTTAACAATAATTCCCACAACCTGCATTCTTGGGGACTTATAGAATAACCCCAAACATCAGGTAATACATGAGCTTGGCCTGCATCAAATTATTAAACACAGCTAATTGCACCCAATAACAATATGGTTCTAAAAAAAAAAAATTCATTATTACACCCATCAAATAACATTTATAGGAAAAAAATTATCAAACATGGTATACATTTTAAAAATAAAGAAAACTTGTCTTATCTTTGATTCTTATGATTAAAGGTGCCCTTAATGGGATTCTAGGCCCCTTATTTCACTCAGCTTGAAGTCTTTATTGACATATAACCAGCCAAAACTTACAGATAAGTTCCAAATGCAATACTTTATTTAAAAAAAAAAAACAATATTTTCGCTAAGGAAGAGTACATTCATACAACAGTCATTTGGCCCAACATCTGCTTTAATAGCAGTTTTTAATAAAGGTTAATTCCCTTCCCTTTCAGTACCTTCACCCAGAGTCAATTTCGAAGTCTATCCTGAGGCAGCCAGAAAGCTGTCCCATCCTTATTCTTTCTGCTTTCCTGCGCACCTTCCCTCTTCCCAGCCTTCTTGCCTATGGGCACCATTCCTTGGACAAAGCCACAGAAGTCTCCATTGTTCAAATTCCCTTTTCACTGGCCCACATTTTACCATCATGAAGAGCTAAAATGAAAATGCACCGTTCTCATAGGATCTTCTCCCACAAGCTTACTAGAAAAAGATCCATCCCCACGCACTGCGGGGCTGAGGGTATGGCTGGGTGGGCACGACATCCGACATCCGCTGAGCACTGCAAGGCTTGCACCTGGCCCTCCACCTCCGCACGTCGCACCGCACACACAACACGTGAGAGCACTAGGTCCTGGAGACGCCGAAGTCGGCAGTTGGTTGACTTTTCATTTTACTTTTCTCTAAGGCAAAATAAATGTGAATATCTTGCCTACAATATTCACAGAAAAAGTACTCCAAAGAACAACATTTATTCATGAAGTACACAGAAACAAAGAAATTTAAAACATCTATAGTTCTCAAGGCAAGTCTGTATGGAGGTGAATCAGAAGACCAGTAGGAGCACCACAGAGAACTATTTCAAGACAGCCTCAGGAGACTTGAAAAGAGATGACTCATGGAGAAAAGGTGAGCTTCATCTTCTCTGAAAAGAACACCTAATAACAGCACTGTGCTTGAAAAGTCAGTTTTGAGTCAGTGAGAAGAAAACGTGAAGTCTGGAATCATTAAATCAAGTTATGGGGGCTGGGGAGATGGCTCAGTGGAATAAGCGCTTCCCTGGCAAGCGCAAGGGCCTGAGTTCAATCCCCGGTTCCGCCAAAAAAGAAAAAAAGAAAAGAAAATTAAAAATCAAGTTAAAGATAAATAACTGGAAACTTAAATTTCTGGCAATCAACTTGCTACAGCAGTATTCCCAAAGAGTCTAAAATATGAACTAAATTCATCTCTAGAACCAGTCATGGTACCCTACTTTGCTAAGGCCAGCATCCAATCCAATTTCTTAAAAGCTCATGATCACAACAAAAGTCCCATTTCTAGCCAAACTATTGCATTTATGGACACGCTTGCATGCATACACACACACACACACACACACACACACACACACAAACTGCGTATAATTTCAATAACCCACAGACCAACCCACCTCTCAGTCCACTAAAAATTAAACACAGTCCTCCCCCCACCACCAATTCCTACTCCTTACTTACCAAATCAATCTCTTTACCTATTGTATAAAAATTTGGAGACCTGAGTTCTAGGCTTGACTTTCTCACAAACGACTGTTTTTTGGAAAGTAAAAATATCTCTAAATCACAATCTATTCATTTCTCTAGTGAAAGAATTCAATTGAATCATCTAAACATGTTCTCCTAGGTTCAAAAATGGGTTTATATTTCCACACCCCAAAACAAATAACATCACCAAAGACCAAAGCAGAATTTCTCATGTGCAGAACTATGATCGAAGAGAAGCCAAGGAGTCCCGGCCCACCCTGCCCCTCCAAAGATGGGCTCTGCACATGATGACCTCTGTAGCAAACAGGAGATCTGCAGGTGTGGTAGTTACTTTCACTGAAGTCTCCCAACTTTGTCTGAGACAAGATGCAGAAGAATTCCCTCCAATGATCTATTTTTGTTTTGTACACCGAAAGTTATCAATTTAATCCTAACAGTTTAACATTTTAATCATGTAGTCTTGGACTGAAAATTCCTTTAGCACTATTATAAATCAAATGTCACATTTTCACATGGGAAAAAGTAAGAAGAGAAGAAAGCAATGTATTAAAAGCCATATAACTAACTGGCCAGGAGAACAAACCATCTTGCACAAAAGATATGCAAGCTCTGTTATAAAACTTTATGGAAAGATACTAAAGAAGTAAACTGACAGAGAACTATGTTACATTGGTAAATATGAGTCAATATTATAAAATTTCAATTTTCTTCATGAAGATCTATAACTACAATGAAATTCCAATGAAAATATAAAGTTTTTCATGGAACATGATAAACACTTTTAAAATTCATATGGAAATGCAAAGGGCCAAAAATAATGAAGATACGCTTGAAGAAGACAAAGGGAGGTGATCTGCCTCATAGCACGTGAAGATCTGTGAAGACATCGGAGCCAGGCCACACTGCTGAATGCACCAGCGCTTCTCAATGGCAGCATCAGCAACAGCTAGAGCCTATCCTTTGTTGTCAGACTGTCCTACATACTGTAGAATGTTTAGCAGCATCCCTGGCCTCTACCCACTGGGTTTAGCAGCACTCCCCAAAATACAAGTATCTGTTGCTTGTGATAAAAACTTCTCCAGATGTTGCCGAATGGTCCCCCAAAGAACTGTCCCAAGTTGAAAACTAAGGGCCTAAATGAAAATCTAAAACAAACACACAGTGAGGCTTAGAAACATGATAACAGAGTAGGTATCACAGATCTATGGGAAAGCATGCAATGTTCAGTAAACAGTACTGGGTCAACAGTTAACCTTTTGGGAAAAGTGAACTTGCCTTCCAGAGGCAAACTGCCACATTTCCAAAGATAATTCAATTCCAAAGGTGTTTGTGGCAGTTCAGCCTCCTTGTTTTCTGCAGTGGGATCTGGCTATTACCAATAGGCAGGGTGTATTTCTCCTCGCTGAGTCCAGGTAAGGCCCTCTAAGTACCCTGCCTCCTTCTACTCTCACTTTTATAAAGTTAAGAAGCCCTCTATAAGAGTCTGGTAAGTGGGGCTGAACGGTGCAACTCTCATGTCCCTGGTTTTTCTTTTGCAGCCTGGTCTCCTCCTCAGGCTGTTTAAGGACTCTACCCCAAATAATCTAATTAAGCTAAACATGATTTGTCAAAGGGGCACATTATAAGTAAAAATATTCCTATCACTTAGGAAAATCCAGGCGAATAAGGCACCCTGTGAGAGAAAGTGAGGATAAAGACTGACTATATTTCTTATTGTATCACAGCTTCCTACAAATCATAAAGGGTAGTTTACCACAGCAGACTTGTAAGGAGCCCAAGACAGAAAATTCCAGTTTCAAAGAGATCTGTGAGTGTAACTTTGTTAGTGAACAAACCACAATTAAGATTTGCAAAAATTCTCAACATCTTTAGACAACAGCACTAGTGGACTCACCATCCACCTGAACAGTTGAAATGAAATTGAGAATCACATCTAGCAGGACATTTCAAACCAAAATGACTGGCCAAGACTCTCAAGCTTCTATAAGCACAAAGTATCTGAGGAAGCTATTCCATTCCAATGCTGAGCCAAAAGTCCAAAAGCCACTTGGAAGCCTTCCCAGGAAGCAGAATTATGCTCTAACCCAGGAGAGGAAAGCATGCACGTCACTGCCTTACAGAAGGTCTGCAGGGAACTGACTGGGGCATGTGATGTCATAACGTGAAGAAGGTAGAAGATCGTTTGCAAAATGGAAGGAAGACTGTGTGGCCAGAGGTAAACCACACCATGTTGTATTTTCCAAGGAGGGCCAACACACCTCCCCTGCTACAGGCTCTTCCCATCCTGAATGTGCCTCCTTTCTCATACATAACTCTGATGTTCCTCCATCAACAGAGGGTATTTTTCTGCACACCCCTCGCCATGTGCCGCCACCACCACATGAGTGGATGTCCAGTTGCTCTGAGTAACAGAACACAGCACACATGAAGGGATGCTGTGCAGTTCCACACATAGCCCTCAGCTACCTGGCCGCTTTCTTGTCTGCTGGAAACACTTGCTCTTGGTATGCTTGCACCTGGGACACAACTCTTTGGGACCTAGCCACTCAATAGTTACAGAGATTACCCTAAGACCAGCATGCATCAAGAAGCACAACCCAAGGGGAAATGCTCTAGAGAACAAACCCCATGGAGAGACACAAGCCAAGAAGCACAAAGGAACCACATTTGTGAAAAAAGAAGCCATGAAAGTTCGGGATACACTGTTTGTTAGCATTGGAAAACCAGAAAATCCCTAATTCACACTACTGTGAAAAATCATGGACAAGACCACTGCACAATAAAAGACCACTTCACAAATACATCTTTGACTAATGAAGAGATTCTAAGATATTGGAAGGCCCTGGAGAGAGACAAACACAGAGACACAGAGACAGAGACAGAGATAGAGGACTTTTGCAATTGGTATAACTTGACAAAGGAGATATATATGCATAGAAAAACACATGAACTTTTCCAGATGTGGAATCAAGACAGTTAAATAAACAAATAAAACTCTACTAAATCAAGCTGGACATGGTGGTGCACACCTGTAATCCCAGCATTCAGGACCTGAGGCAGGAGGATCACCATGTGTTTGAGGCCAACCTGTCTCAAAATTTAAAAAAAAACAAAAGTATATTAAATTATATCCATAATCAAAGAACTTCAAGTTAGCACCATAATGAGGGAAGGCAGAAGATAAACTAAAAAATTAAGATATATTACATGTATTTTCCAACTCCCCACAATGAATATAATCATTATGTGTTACAAGTATATTAAATTTTTTCTTAAATCACAATGAAGAGTAACTCAGACCAGACTGGCAAAATAAAACATTTTCTACGAGAAGAAAGCAATCTACTATTACCTAGGAAAGTGGAAGGCTCACATATCCTCAGACGTAAGCCTCTCCTATGTAACTCTGGTACCCTACAGACAACCCTCGTGTGTGCAGGGGATTTGCCCAGCAACGCTCATCACCCTATAACTTATCATAGTCAACAAGTGGAAGCAAGATGCATCTCCACTGATAGATGACAGGTTGGGTCACCAGTCAAGATGCTGATAACTCTCACGAGGTACAAACTGTGGGCAAGCAGGGATCTGCTTCTTGTTATATAAATTGTTCAGGTACAATTCATAAACTCTTGTATGAAAAATACATTCTCAATAAAATTGAAGTTTTTAAAAGAGAACAGAGCTCCCTCTACTGGGCTTCCTTTGCTTGGCTTTAAAAACTGTACAAAATATTGACTTGAAAAGAGAAATGTAGCTGGGTATGGTGGTGCATGTCATTAATCCCCAAAATCTGGGAGGAAGAAGCAAGAGGATCACAAGGTCAAGCCTCGTCTGAGCAACTTAGTGATGGAGCAATGTACCGTCTCAAAATAAAAAATAAGGGGCTGGTGAGATGGCTCAGTGGTCTAAAGCACCTATTTAGAACAAGCTCTGCAAAGCACAGGGACCGCGGTTCAATCCCCCAGCACCACATGCAAGCCAGCCCTGCCCCCTGGTGGGCTGAGCTGGCCACACACACACACACACACACACACAAAATTTAAAAAAAATAAAATTAGATTGAACAAAACAAGAAAAAGAATTAAAAAAAAATAAATTAAAAAAAAAAAATAAGAGTTAGAGATGTATCTCGGTATGAAAGTTCTGTCCCCCATACCACCACCAAAAGAAAAAGGAAAGAAAAGACATCATTTGCAAGGAAAACAATCATTTTAAACAGCACCCAAAACAGGATGCTATATAGATCTGAAGCTAATAAAACATGACGGAGCTTAAAACCACAAAATGCTGCTCTGCCATTAAAGAGCTGTAAAAGAAGATTCACCATTCATGACTTAGAGCACTCAAATTTGTTAAAATACTAAATCTCCTCAAACTGATCTACTGATTCCAAACAACTGTATATAAAATCCTAGCAGGAAATTTCACAGGAATTGACTTGGTAGTTTTAAAATTTATACAGAAAGGCAAACTAAAATAAGGCAATTTTGAAAAAGAATAAATCTGGGAAACACACTACCAGAGGTCAAGACGTATTAGAACTCTACGGCAACCAGGACAATGCTACCCAGAGGAGCTCAGGAGCTGCGAGGCAGGGCTTCGGGGGCGTGTCCACCGGAACAGGAAAGAAAACCACGTGCAGGAAACCAAAGCCACAGGCGGGAGCAGCCGCACCCACCGCCCGCCAGTGACTTGTGCGGCCCATCTCCACAGCTCCAGGCTCTGCCTTTCGTGGCCAAGTCCACAGAGGAAGTAAAGGGCTCCCTGATCCTGGGCACAGGAGTGAGGCTGCGCTGACACACAGGAGCACGCAGGGACACCTGAGGCACCGGATTCCACAGTGCACCTCTCGGTGCTGCCTTGCTCCACCCTCACCGCAAGTGCAGGTCACTTTGGCGGCTGAGGCACGCAAGCCTGCCGAGGTAACGGCTGCAGGTAAAGTCACTCAGTGCAGAGGAGCGGGGTGCACCAGGCACAGCCAGGAAGCCACAGTGCGGGGAGGAGTCGGCCCAGTAATCTCATCCTGGAGGAGCACCCGCCCGCGCACACATGGGGAAGGAGGTCCGTGCACACAGGAAAGACTGGCCACAGTGGTGCAGGCTCGTCTCTCCTTCCAGGAGCCTGACAGCCCTGCTGTCGGCCTTCTCCACATCCCCTGGGGCCACCTCCAGCCCAGCACCGGGGTGAAGGGCCCAGGCCACACCTAGCCAGGCAGGAATCTCTGCCTGCAGACCCCTCATCTGCTTTGGCCCGACTTTCTCAGACCTGCCCCTGCGGTCCTCTGCTACGCAGTTCTGCTCTCTGCTCTCATGGAGCTCACACTCACCTCAGTCTGAAGACTGCCCCCATCAACTCCGGTTTTCGTCTGACATCAAATCGAGCTTTGCATCTCATTCTAAGAATCTTCTAGTGATCCCTAATGATGTGTGTGTATTGACTTCAGCTCAATGCAAGAAATGTAAGTAGCTCCTATGACAGCACTAAGGTGATTGAGTCATAAGAAGGAATAACAGTCTTCCCCTCCAGAAACTCAAAGGTCTGGCAACTATGACCTACAAGTCAAACCCCATCACTTGTTTCATTAACGTGCACGGGAACACAACCACAGTATCAACACGCTTAGGTATTGCTGACGGCAGTTCTCACCATACAACCACAGAGGCTCAAACGGGTTGTATAACTCGTAGGTGTGACTCACCGATAGTTTCCACCTTGCCTAGCACAGACCCAGCCTGCTGACCCCTGGACTAATGAAAGGAGAGCACTGCTACTCGCTCACCCTCTATTTCCTCAGTATTTCAGTCACAGATCTAGCATCTGAAGGAGCGATCACCATGGCTCGAAGTGCTGATATTACTGGGGTGCCAGCTGTGACACCAAGTAAAGCAGGACGAAAGAGTGCGTCAACATGCTTCTCAATGAATTAAGCCATGGTGCTTCTTGTAGTATATACTAAACAGTTAGTTTCATATGTCTGCCAACTCAGAACTTAATGAAATGAGTAAGAGCAAAAGAAAAATAAAAATCATACGCATTCTGGGCTTTCCTATAAAAAATGAAAAAGGCCCACTAGAGGGAGTGCATCTTCCATTAATTCTGAAGAGTGAGCCAGCTGAAATGGGTCCCTCCATGGGGACCTACAGGACTGCGATGAGTATCTCCCTGAAAGGAATCGTTCTGGGAGGAGACAGAAAGGCAGCAAAAATGGTCAAGAGGTGATGCATGCGTTTGCCAGTTCCCCGAGATGTAATTACTGTGCCCCAATAACACACAGCAGTAACAAGATGAGTAATGACTGAGGGACCATATGCCTTGCCTTACCATTTGGATTTTTTCTCTGATTCATTAGGCTACAGTAAAATTTACACATGTGTGTTCTTTGGCGTCCTAACACATGTCCTGTCACACTAACACATGTCTTTGTGCAGCTACCATGACAATCAGGAAGCAGAGTGGTTCCATCATTTCCAAAAGCACTTCTTCCTTACCTCCCGTTAGTGTCACACTCTTCCCCCATGCATGCTCTTTGCCCAGTGAACCTCGGAAGGACTTTAGGTTATTCCCAATTATTAGCAATTATTAATAAAGCTGCCATAAACATTCATTTGTAAGTTTCCATGTAGAGACTAAGTCTTCAGTGCTGTAGGGTAGATATTCAGGGTTAGGAATGCTGAGTCACACAGGCTGTGCACCTACTACCTGTAAGAGAAACTGGCGAGCTCGGTTCCAAAGGGACCACCAACCCAGGCATCCCCTAGCACTGAGCGTACCAGCGGCCTTGCACCAACCTGGCTCGCGCTTGACCCTGCCTTCTGGTAGACCAGTAGCCGTGTTTCACCAGGGCTTTAATTTGCTTGTCTCTTAGGCTAACTATGAGAAAACACCTTGTCAAAAGCTGTCTGCTATCTGGGTGTTATGAAGGGTCTGCTCAAGTCTTTTCTTAGTTGTTTTTTTAATTGGTCATTTTGTATTGCTGTTTATAAGTCCTTTACATATTCTTCATACCACCCCACTGACACATACGAGGTTTACAAATATTTTCTCCTCATGTATTTTCTCCTCCTTTGTGCTCTTATCTTCTGAAGCATCTTAAGAGTCTATCCCCTTAAAAGTCTTATTATAAGAAATATTTAAGACCAGAAGTGTTTCAGCTTTCAGAGTTCTCTAGAGTTTAGAATATTCACATGGATTTTACCAGCTGAGCTTCTCTAATCAAAAAACACTGAAATCTGAAAACCAAAATCTGAAATCCTTTTTTTCTAGCACAATCTCATACATATTGCCCAAGATGATGCTGAGCTCCTGGGCTGAAGTACTCTTCCTTGGTCTCATCAGTAGCTGCGGTACCACTGCATTCACAACAAAACTTTTAGAGCAACACAACATATTTCAAGGCTGATTATATTAGATCTTATTTTCAGGGCAGCATGGAATTATCACAGTACACTTCTATTTTTATAGAAACTATTACATTAACTTTAAATAATAACACGTAATTGTCTGTCCACAAACAAGACAGGCAGACATGACAGTAAATATGAAATTTCTTTAATCAAGACATTTGGTTAAAGAAATTAACCAAAGACATTTAAACAAACCTGGTGTTTTCCTTAAACATTTTAAAGGGATAAGTGGTACTCTCAGGATGAACTAGACTTCTCGTCCATTCCCAGGAAAAGATCTAGAAAAGATCATGAAGGGGCCAGCAAGACAGCTCAGCAGACTAAAACACCTGCTTAGGCAAGCTTACGCAAGGGCAGGGACAGATGTTCAGTTTGATCCACAGCACCACATGCCTCACCAGCCCCGCACCCAGGGTGGGCTGAGACAGGCAGAGTCCAGCATGGTGGCACATGCACTGGGGAGGCTGAAAGCAAGAGGATCAACATGAGTCACCATGAGTCCAAGCTATGTAATGAGACCCCGTAACAACCAAACACATTTAAAAAAAAAAAAAAAAAAAAAAATTATGATTGTAGAGGATTTCAGAATATGGAAAGATATTCTGTGCTTATGGATAGGAAGAACCAACACTGTGAAGATGGACATACTCCCAAAATTGTTGTAAAGATTTCATGCAATCCTTATCAAACTACCACCAACATACGTCACAGACCTAGAGAAATCGTTCCTAAAATTTATTTGGAACCAGAAAAGACCTAGAATACCAAAGGCAATCCTGGGCAACAAAGACGAGGCAGGAGGCATTACAATTCCTGACTTGAAATTATACTACAAGGAAAAATCAGCATGGTATTGGCAACAAAATAGACCTGAGGATCAATGGAATACATTAGAAGACGCAGAAGTCTGTATGAACACACTCAGCCACCTGATCTTCGACAAGGGGCCAAACATGCTTACTGGAAGAAAGATAGTCTCTTTAACAAATGGTGCTAGAAAAACTGGCTCTCTACATGCCAAAAACTAAAACTTGACCCAGGTCTATCACCTTGCACTAAGCTAAAGTCAAAATGGGTTAAAGATCTAAACATTAAAACAGAAACACTGAATCTCCTGGAAGAGAAAGTAGGAAGAACTCTCAAAGACACAGGGGTAGGCAAAGAGTTCATGAACAAAAATCAAATTACATGAGTAATACTTGAAGAATTAACAACTGGGACCTCCACTTATTGAGAGGTTTTTCATGTCAAAAGAAATTACCAACAAAGTGAAAAGAATCCACAAATTTGGAAAAAATCTTGACTAATAAGCACTCAGACAAAGGTCTGCTCTCTAGAATTTATAAAGAACTAAAAAGCGTTTAGGCCCCAAAATTTAAAGACACAATCCAGAAATGGGCATCCGAGATGAATACATGCTTCTCAGAGGAAGAAATTAAAGAAGTGAATAAATATATGAAAAAATGCTCCACATCACTAGCCATTCGTGAAATGCAATTAAAACCACATTGAGATATCATCTCACCCCAGAAAGAATGGCTATCCTAAAGAACTCACCCAACAACAAATTTTGGAAAGGATGTGGGGAAAAAGGAACCCTTCTCCACTGCTGGTGGGAATGTAGACTGGTGCAACTATTATGGAAATCAGTGTGGAGACTCCTTAAAAACCTAGCACTAGAAATCCCATTGAAGACAGCTATTCCCCCTACTGGAATTTTCCCAGAGGAACTGAAAACGTCATATCAGAGTGATATATGTACCTATGTTTATAGCAGCACAATTTGTGATAGCTAAATCTTGGAAACAACCAAAATGCCCATCACCTAAGGGATGGATGAAAAAGATGTGGTATTTTTATGCAATGGAGTATTACTCAGCTATAAAAAATGATAAACTCGAAGCCTTTATATTTAAGTGGATGTGACTTGAACATATACTCATAAGTGAAATAAACCAGACCCACATGTGTAAATATCGTGTAGTCTCCCTAGTATAAGAACTCAAAAGAAATAAAAATAGAAAGGTACAACACAATTAAAAGGAAAGCAAAAACTTTAGGATTAGACAACGAAAAGAGGGCCAGGAGAAAGCTAGGAAACATGACAGGGGCAAAGCCATACATTTACACACACAAGATGGGTAAGGCAATGATCCTGAGACTCTTCAACAGGTTTTTGAAACTAGCAGTTAATTGGTAGGATTCTCACCCTGACTAACTATATATGCTGATACCTGTGAACTAAGCAACTTCACTGAAGATAGCAATGTGTAATGGTAGGGTCACGCTTGGAATACCTGTCATTCTGGTATTCTAAATACATACTGCTTGTCATCACATAACAATTACTGTCATACTGTCTCTCAAGTAAATGTTTGTTAAAAAAAGAAAAAGGGTAATAAATGAAAACAAGAGACAAAAAAAAAATGTCACAGGACTGTCCCAGTACAAGGCTGTACATGGTTAGATTTCTAAATTTCTGTGTAAAAATATGTAACTATTCCTATTTTTAAATTTTTTTTTTTTTTTTAGTTTTTTTTTCATATTCTGGAAGGATTTAAAGTTTAACATACCAATACTTGATGGAAAATACCTGTTCCATGTTATGCCTAAGATGTTTGATATTCGGACAGATAGTGAGGTTAAGCTCAACAGCCTATGTTGTAGGGTAATAATAATAAGCTTCTCTTCTGGAGGGTTAACAACCTAAGTTTGCAGACCAAAAATTAGAGAAAAAGAAGAGCTAAAAGGACAGCCAACATTTTGGCCCTAGCCTTTCAAAGTCAGTGAAGACTCAAGACATAGGACAACTTATACTGTAGCATCATGTAACTCAGTTGTGTCCCAAATTTTCTGATCAAGGAGATTTTGGGGCCACAGAGGAAAGTGATCAGCGATGTAGAATGTGCCTAAGGAGAGTCACATGGAGAGAAAACATTCTCTCAGGCTTTCACAGAGAGCAAATTGGTCAAGCAAATGGCCGTGACTCATCCACATGGCTGACACTGACAAAGGATCTACAAACTGCAGTTCAGGGTTTCAGGATAAATCCCAAGGGGATCTGACTGACCTTATGAGATACAAAAAGTTACAGTTCTTGTTATATAGGTCTTGCTTTATCTTGGTCTTAACCATCCAGCAGAAAAATATAAAAACAAAGTATAAAAAGTAAAGCCATATTAATATGCTGAGCTGTAAAAGGCTCAAGTCAACAACTTCTGACATTGCCAGTCCTACAGATAATCCACTACTATTATGGACTACTGGACTATATTGGAATATTTTGCTGAATTCACAAACCTATAATATTTAAATGACAATGGAATGCCCTTCTCTGATAACACTAACCAAAAAAGTGGGATAGAAATGACCAACCATTTTGTATCTGTATACTCAAAATAGTTAGGATAGATATACAGCTCCATTCTCTTAATTCAATGAATAGAGAGGTTTTTTCTAATAGTGTTTGAGACAGGATATCATGTCTGCATCTTGTACAATGAATATGCAATATATTAATTATTGAAACTGTGCTAGTAATTGATTGTGAAACTGTCCCATTGCTATTTGTTTAAAAAAATCGTGAAGGTCATGAAAAAAATCTAAAAGGTTTTTTGTTTTTGTTTTTTTTTTCCTCTTCTGAGGTGGGAATCAAACCCAGGACCTTATTCAGGTAACACCAGAACTCTACCACTAAGCCACATCCTACAAAATTTCTTATGAAAATATATCATAGTTGTTATGGCTTGTATCTAGATGTTCCTCCAAGCTTCATGCACTCGTAGGTGGGGCTTTTCAGAGGCTCCTGGACGTAGGGTGTGTGAATATGAATTAAGGATGTGTGATAACAAGGTTAGTCATAATGGGAAGGCCCATGCTAACATGGGCAGCACCAATCAATAGGGATAAAAGGGACAGAAGGAAGGCAAGTCTGATGCCTCCTACGTGCCCTCCCATGGACTATGTCTCCTCCCTTGGAGCCAGCTAGGGACTATGGACTGAAATGTCTATAAACTGCGAGCTAAAATAAACCTCTCACCCTTTAATTTGTGGATATCAGCTATTTTGTCTCAGCAACAAGAAAGTAACTCAGACAACAATAGGACTGGTTCCCTTCTGCAGTTCCAAGTATAGGGTCCTACAGCTTTGCTAGGAACAGAAAATAGCCGAGTACTCATTAGAGACATCTAAAGTCAACTTTCGGGCCGGGGATCTAGCTCAGCTGCACAGCAACTGCCTTGGAAGCGCAAGGTCCTGAGTGTGATTTTTCAGTACAAAATAAATAAATAATCTGTAAAAACCTAAAGTTGTCTTCACCAACAGCAAATTCAGAACTCTTTCTAGTTATAAATATTGGTAACAACAAAGAAGTAGCCCAATCGACAATGCTGACCCCTTCTCTCAACACGTGCTTATTACTATCATCCAAACAGCAGAAGCTTGCTTTGCTTTCTCTTTTCCTTTTTTTTCTTTCTTGGTTTCTTTGAAACAGGGTCTCACTTTGCAGGCCGGGCCGGCCTTGAACTCACTATGTAGCCCATGCTGGCCTCAAATTGGCAACGATCTTGCTGCCTCAGCCTCCCAAATGCTAGGATCACAGGTGTGCACCTGGCACTGCTTTGTTTTCTTGCACACTAAATTCGCTTTCCTCTCTCCTTCCCATACTTACCTCTGGTTCTTAAAAAAAAAAAAAAAAAAAAGCACAACTCACAAACTTATATGCATTAACTCAACAAACATAGCATATACTTCTTAAGTCTAAAAATAGCTTTTGATTCACTTGAAAATAAAAGATTTACTCATCATCTTTGCTACAAAAATCATTGAATATATATACATGTAATCACTCTCCTAAAAAATATAATTAAGGGCTGTGAATATAGCGTTAGTGATAGAGCATTTACCTAGCATGCATAAGGCCCTGGTTCAATGGCTAGCACCACAAAATATGTGCACGCACGCACACACACACACACACAAAATGCAGAGCATTCACATTTCACATATCTTTTTAAAATTCTCTAGACCCAGGACACCACTTCTCCCTCGCTACATCTATTTAATACGTATTGTAATATGTATTTTTTTATTTGATGCTGTACAGGAACTCTGTATAAACATACTCACCTATACGCCACATCAAATATTTCCTGTTATTCTGTGTTTACTGATCATTAATTTATTTGCTCAGCTAAGTCAACCTCATCTTGTGGAAAGCCAGAAAGCCCGGCACATGTAAGAACACAGGCTTCAGAGATAAATCTCAATTCAATTTCTGACTCTCCTCCTACTGACTGAACGGCTTCGAACAAGTTAATTAACTTCAGCCTTATTAATTTCCTAACCTTTAAAATTAGGACACTATCACTTCCATCTATAGATGCTGAAATAGAAAATGAAATATTTGGTGAGTCACAGATGTTCT
Organism: Octodon degus; assembly: GCF_000260255.1. Classification (NCBI taxonomy): domain Eukaryota; kingdom Metazoa; phylum Chordata; class Mammalia; order Rodentia; family Octodontidae; genus Octodon; species Octodon degus. The sequence continues at coordinate 32,966,152 of NW_004524577.1, read as the reverse complement.
GGACTGGCAGTCTCTTTCTTCCCAGCAAAAACTCCTTTCTAATGTTCTTCCCAATTCCTCTACAAAGTCAGAGCTTTAAAAGCACGTTCCTGCAGTCTGCCACGTTGTAGACTCTGTGTCTTCAAATCTAAGCCGCCTCTAGCTCTGGCCCTCCCCTTCTGCTGACCTAGCTCGCCCAGCACTCCTCCTCAAGGGAGAGCAGTTGGCAACAATGCAGGCGGTGGCAGCAGCACATGCAGCTCCTCCCAGAGCACTGGTATGCAACAGGACGACCTCAAGCACCAGTCACGGAAGCCTGCATGTGCAGCAGCTGGCTGCACACCCGTGAGCTGACTCTCCATGCAAAGCACAGCTTCCTCCGCAAATAATTTACACGTCTAAACAGACTTCATGGCAGATGAACCTAGATAACTGGCAAAAGTCAGAGGTTAACTTACAGAACCTCCACCCAGAAATGAATTTTCAGAGGCTAACAAAAGACAATATTGCTCCCTTCTTGATTTATAAGTATTCTACTAGAGAAATGAGCTGTAAGAAATCACTGCTATTAGCCCTCAGTGTCTATGGGTTTTGCATGCTCAGAGTCCATCAACCAAGGACCAAAAAAATTTGAAAATAAAATCCCAGGCAGGTATGGTGGTGTGCACCCGCAGTTCTCAGCTACTTGGGAGGCTGAAGCAGGAGGATCACTTAACTATTGTAGTTGGAGGTGGCTAGCCTGTATGGGCCAGAAGACCACATCTCAAAAAGAAAAAAAAATTAAATTTCAGAAAGATCCAAAGAGCAATATTCAAATTTGTCCTGTATTGGGTACGGAGGGGGGTTCCCACATTACTGAAGTGACACCTGGGCACACCCTGCTGGAGCTCCCCGCCACTGCACAGGGCCTCAGCTTCTGCGCCCCCCCCCCACCCACCCACTGCTCAAGCACTTTTTGCCCACGTCACCTCATGGCCGAGGTAGGCCGAGGACAGGTGCACAGGACATACGTACTACTTTCCTTGCTGTTTTCCTCTAGACAACACAGTTTTAATGACTGTTTACGTAGCATCTATACTCTTTTAGGCATTACAAGCAATCTATAGAGATGATCTGAAGGACAGATGAAGATGCACATAGAGTACAATCAAATGCTACACACCATTTTATATATGGGACTCGAACCTCCACAGATTTCTGGATCTGGATCCGTAAGGGATCCTGAAATTAATCACTCATGACTGTATTTAATACAGGAATATCATCTATCTTGTGTACTGTATTTTTTAAAGTGTGTGTATGATTAAGTCTTAACATTAAAATGAAACACTGCAGTCAGTGCTGGTTGCTTAGCTCCTAGAACATGCAGCTCTCTGCCCCTCTCCTGAGGAGCCCCAAAGCATCACTGGACTCACCAGGAAGTTCCCAAGTGCAGGTCATGACAGTGTTCTAGATTGGAAGTTACTCACCCACAGAATCTTCCAAAGTGTTCTAGCTACATCTTCATGGGGTACAAGCAACTAAGAGCTGCCCAAGAGAATGAACATTTAAGAATCCATCCCTGCGCAATGTAGCGTGGGGAACCTGGGCTAGAATTTCCACTGCCTAAAGCAGCTAAGATCTCAGAACAGGCTCAGAACACCCAGGATCCTCATAAAAGCTGATGAGCAAAATCAGAAACAGCCACCGAATGTAGATGGGAAAAAAAAAAAAAAAAAAAAGGTGACAACCTTGCTCTCTGGAGCATGGAGGCCTCTGACGAGCACCCCAAGGGGAGTCAGACTGAACACACAGCACCTCCTGCCCTGGACACCCTCACTTGCTCTGCCTCTCTCAGCAACTCGGCCAGTAGGAAAACAAAGAAAGGATTCAGGTGTAAGGGGTTTTTCTGCTCAAAATCTCACGTCCCAGAGTTGCAGCCACAAAAGGTGCTGTGACAATGTTCCTCTCTTTTTCTGTTTGAGTAAAAGAAGGCAAATATCACAGGTCTGTATTCTTTTTCCAGCCCCTCTCAGGATCTCAGCCCCTTGGTGGCCTCTCTGCAGATAACCATTCCTCCTGTCGCCCTGTGTGGCTTCGCTCCTCTTGGGTCCTTCCCACAACCAGAACCTTAGCTAGGTCTCCTCCCCTGCCAGTAACGCACAGGGAGCACGCAGTGCGAAAGAAGTATGAAGGAAGAGGTCTCCGCTTCCCTGGGCTGCCAGGTAGTCAGTGTCCGTATCATCAAATAGCACTGAGATGCGATCCGAAGGCCTGGGAGCAAAGCAGCCTTGCATTGTCAGGTTTCTTCTGAGCTAGGAGAGAACTCTAGCACAAGTCCTCTGCTGGGCCCTCTGCTGCTGAAAGAACAAATGCATGTGGCACCGACTCCGTGAGTACACCTACCCTCGATGCTCAGCAGGCTCAACTCGGAGCTGCTTTTCTTTTTACCCTTTCAGACTCGCTAGGAGAATCTGAACTTGCACTAAGTTATTGCAAAGATCCTTCTTGGGTGAGCAAAAGTCATGAAAAATTTTCCTTCTGAGAGAAATCACTGCAGCGAAGGACTGCTTTGGGGACCAAGAAAAACTGCCATCAGTTTTACACTAATGACACACTCAGTTCCTCACTAGACACATCACAGAAGAAGCTACTGATTCAATGAACGATAAATTCTGTCACATCAGGCTCTGACCGAATTTGCTGATTCGCCCTCTGTCCCTGTCAGGGCCTATCCTGTACCTGTATAAGTGACGGTTGTCTTCAAAATCTTCCTGACCCCATTTTCCCTTGATGTCTTCAATAACGTGATTCTTCAGGAATTTTTTCAGCAGCTGGACTGTTTGTTTCCGAGTCACCTCTGGGCCAAAGTTCTGACTGCGCCGCAGCAGCTCATGCAGCCAGTCCACGGCCTCCCCTGCGGTGAAGCACCGCTCATAGCTCTTGAACCGGCAGCGGTGTCGCCGTAAGGGCATCCTGGTCCGAAACAGCTCCACGGTTTCATTCCACTAGGGCAAAATCAGAGGAAAGCATCTGTAATCAACTAATGTGCTTTTAAAGGTGCTACGTCTCAAAATCTATAGCACTCACTGCAATTTTCTATTTCAAAAAAAAAAAAACAACTGCTTGAATAGATGAAAGGTTAAAATGCACTTATAGCTGTCAAACTCTTAAAAAAATTTTGGAGAATGGATAATGATGACAACTCCAAAGCAGTGTGAAGATACTTAACGTCCCTGAACTATGCATTTAAAAGTAATTGCACTCTCTTTAAAAAAATAAGGATAACTGCAGACTAAGAAGGTAGCTCAGTGGCAGCGCACCTGCATAAGGCCCTGAGTTGGGTCCCTAGTACCATAGAAAAGAAAAGTTGAAATAGTTTCAGGTTATGTATATTTTACAATTGAAAAAACATGACCTACTGGGAGAAAAACAACCTCTTAACAAAAACGAAGCTCTTCAGTGGCACGTCATCATTTTGCCTTCAAGAACTACTTGTTGGTGCTGCTGAGATGGCTCAGTGGTCTAAGGTACCTACTTAGAACAAGCTTAGCAAAGCACAGGGACCACGGTTCAATCCCCCAGCACCACATGCCAGCCAGCCCGCCCCCTGGTGGGCTGAGCTGGCCACACACACACACATAAATAAATAAATAAAAAATTTTTTAAAAAAAGAACTACTTGTTGAACATACCACTGCCGAGCCATCTGATTGGCGGATATTTACATAAATGAAAAACACGATAATAAATAATAGTTAAAAGCAAGTTCATTATGCACAATACATCACTGGACGCCCCACATTTCAGAGGACAGTTCCTCTCCTTAATTAACTTTATTGTACGTTTCAGATATATATAATAATCACATTCATAAGCAATTTGTTCCTGTACATGATATAACTTGTTTCTTTTTTCCTCAACCCCCTCCCCTCCCTTTAACCCTCCTTCCCCTCCTTATTTATTAAAATTCTGTTTTCACTGTGTCCCTTCTATTCTCCTTGTTTCTCGTCTCCTCCTTCCTTCCCCCACCCCTCCCTTGCCCCCCTTCCCATGTGGGCATTTTCTTCCTAGCTCCCAACACCTATTACATTTTGGCACAGAACTCACTTCTTTCAGCACATGTTTATTATGTCAGAGGCACCCTGGGGAGAGAAGAGAGGTGCACAAGGAAACTAATACAAGGCATGTCTCAAGTCAAAGAGCTCAAAAGCACAGAGATAAGCCTTTGAAAACAAATACCATAGTTTTGCATATTTGCAAAAGACAGTTGAAAGAATATCTAGGTAGTAGATATTTCAAATAATGCATATTAATTGAAAACCATCTCCTGGTTCTGAGGTGGAAACAGGCAGATGTGACCTCCTCAGAGATACCGCATGGACTGAGTAGTCAGCGTGAGAGCTTTCAGTCAAGCACAGCGGGTTCACAGGCCGGCTGCTGCCGACCAGGAGCAGGAAAGCCTCGGACTCCAAGCAGTAAAGCCTGTGTCTCTAGACGACAGTGGTCACATAATGGGGCTGCTACAGCAGCCAGAGAGAATGCTGATGGCGGGTTACCGCAGTGCTGGGCTGCACTTTAGCCATCATACCACCTTCCTATCCATTAGCACTGAGCACATCGTACGCAGGAAACACTCCTCAACAGAGTCCCCACTGACCAGGGTTAGCCCAACCTCAGCAATAAGCTTGGGCTTTCGACCAAGTCCATGCTCTGCTCTAGGAACTTGCAGTGATCAAAAACGAAGTCCAGGAAGCTTAGAAAAATCTTAAATTTGGAGACTAAATTTCACAGAAATTAATATATATTGTGAATAGCAGCCAGGTAGAAACTGGGAATCATCCACTAATTCCGCCCACTCCAGTCAAATTAAGAGAATCATCCCACTGTTTACAATTTATTCAAGAAACTTAAGGAAAATTAAAAAAAAAAAAAAAAAACATGAAAAACAAAACCCACTTCTGCGCGCTGGGGATGTAGCTCAGCAGCAGAAAGCTTGTCTGGCACATGCAAGATTTAAGGCCCTGGGTTTGAACCTCATCACCATAAAGCAAAACCAACAACAACAAATTCCTTGCTGTCAGATCAGGTGCATACTAAGTCATCCTAACACACTGCCAGTAATGCTCACAGCATAATGACCTGGACCTTCGAGTTAAGCACTGGAGCATTCAGTAGGCAAAAAAAAAAAAAAAAATTGAGACAGGATCAAGCTATGCAGTATGGGCTGGCCTTGAGCTCACTTTTGTAACCCCCCCAGGCTTGCCTCAAACTCACAGAGATCCTCCTGGCTCAGCCTCTCCAGTGCGGGGATTACAGGTGTGTGCCACCACGCCTAGTTCCCTAATTTTTGAACAGTGAGAAAAATATGAAGTCAGAGCTGGGTTCAGCTCAGTCATTTACGGTTTGCCCCCAGGGTGGCACACAGCAAGTACTCAACAAATACCAGTTTCCTTTTCCCGAAAAACTGCACAGCCTGCCATGTACAGCATCCACAGAGTCACTTTAAAATAACATTTGTGTGAACGTTCTACAGCCTCTTTCACCACTTTCTAACTGGTGGTGGGCATTCAGATGGGCTCCAGTTTGCTGCCTGACAAACACATTATATCCTGGCTATATACAATGTGAAGTGCCAGTTTTACTTTATTTTTGAGATAGAATAGCTTTCTAAAACATATCACATATTTAATTCGATTGTGGGAAGTCACATTCCAACAGTGTATCAGCCAGAAGCTTAGACTTTGGCCCGCATGAATCCCTATTACTCTTCTTCTTTCTTCCAAACTATGCAGGAGAAAAGATAGGTTCATATTCTGCTTACATTTTGCAATCTTCACCTCCAGTCCCGTTCATTTCTTCTGAAACATCACTCATCTATGAGGCTGTTCATCTTTTTTTATAACCAATTTTACCAGTTGCTCAAATCTAGACTGGTAAGTGCACAAAAGTCAGGAAATTTTGCTCAGTTTAGCGGCACCACACCCAAGGACAGCGCCTGACCACCAGGTTTGTATTCCTGAACACTGAGTGAGGCTAGAGCCGCAGCTCAGGCACTCTGTGCACGGGCCCTGGGCTCAATCCCCACCCCTGTGGGGGAAAAGTAATGAACAAATAAGGAATAACAATCCTTTTGCATATGTCAGAAATAGTTTTTCTTGGCCTAGTAACTACTTAATTTAATCTCAAGGTATACTGATGATGCGTTGTTTGAAGTAAACCAATATATATCTCTTTATCATTTCAGGGTTCGCTGTTTTTAGAAAATTTCTCCATCTTAATGTATAAAATATTTATCAAAGATTTTTTTTACTCCTTTGTAGGGCTTCTTTTCCTTTTCTTTATTTTTTATCTTTTATTTATTTACTTTTTGATATGTGAAGCTTTAACCAGAATTATTGTGTGACAGGAGATCTCTGACTTTATTTTCCTCTCAATAGAAAACCAATTACACTGGTTTTTTTCTAACTGAACTGAAATATTATTAACTTACTCTGTGTATTATTTTTCTTAATTCTGTTCCTGAACATTCCTTTTCTATCCCACTTTGTTACTGTCTATTTCCATATGCTGTTGTCATCCACGATGAATACCATGTTTTAAGCTCCAGTAGGACAAGCTCCCCCATGATCATGTTTTTAAATGTTTTTCAACTCCTACACTTCACTATTCATTATGAGCTTTTCAACTCATTGTATCTTCCACACCAGAGAAAAAAGAGCCACAGCAGCGCATGTGATTGGCATGCTCAATTCTCAGTACCAAATACTGTACATAAGCAACCCATCAGGATTCTGGCTGGGCGTTCAACTGTTCTACTGAATGCAAGCTTTCACTTCATACTAGAAAATTTCTAGTACACATTCTCATTGAAGGCTCATATCTCTTTAAAATAAGAATGTTATCTGCCTCCTTGGTGCAGTAAGCACCATATCAGTCTCATAAAACAAGAATTTATAACAAAATAAAAACAAGAATGTATAAAAGCAATTTCAAATTCATGTATGTTTATTTTTAATAAAATTTATCATTATGTATTGCACCTACATAATCCAGGAGACATTCATTTTAGATGTTCAAAAGCCCGTGGACTCTGCCCTCACTTGTTTTCAAATATAATTATGTGATTATTTGTCTACTACACTCAGAAAGAGAAAGAATTATGCTATCCTTAAGTAATGCAGCAATATCTTATTCCCAGTCGCACATAAAAATAAAATGATTCTTAATCTATGTCAAAAAGGAACAAGAGGGGCCAGGGAGACGACCCAGTAAGATAAGTGCCTGCCTGGCAAGCGTAAGGGCCTGAGTTCAACCCCTGGTTCTACCAAAGGGGGGAAAAAAAAAGAACAAGAGCTTGAGAGGTTTTCTTTCCACAACATATTATATTTGAAGACATAAATGTAAAAGGAATGTAGCTGATCTGTTTTGTAATTAAGAAAGTCTTTTGTCTAGTTTAATTTAGACTCCTAGTTTAAGGAACAAGGAATTTGCCTAACACAACTTGTTTTGCTCTGCGTCATAAGCCAAACTAGAAGATACAACCTAGTGTTGAAATGCATTTTCTGTCCTTCTCTCCAGGACATTTTATCTCCTTCCTTCTTAACACCAGCAATATCATGAATAGTGGCCCTATGAAGAGGACTGGCACAGGAGAAAAGAGAAAACCACACTCAAGATACACTTGCACTTCACACACACACACACACACACACACACACACACACACACGATGTGTGCCCTCGCCATGTGAGCTGACTCAAAGGGCACCTGTAAGTCTTCTAAAGTGTGTAAGTTGTATTAGCTCTTGTTAGATTACATAAACGATTTAGCACAAAGTGAAGTAAAGGTCAACGTTTTGCTTTAGTTTTGCTTTTCCTTGGTGCCCTGTGCGCTGAGACAGGCCCCAGTGCGGCCTGCCCTGGCACTCCCAGGCTGCAGCAAGCCCCCGCCTTGCTCCCGAGCAGCAGCGAGGCCTGCGGGCAGGCAGCCGCAAGACCAGCAGACCAGTCTTCAGAGGAGGCCCCTTCTTTCTCCTCACTTTAAAACAATGAGCTCCTACTGTGCTCCTCTGTTTAAAGTCTCCCTCTTTCATCTTTCTGAGACCTCGAGACAATTTTTGTGCTGCAGAAAAAGATCAGGACGTGGAGATCAGGAAACGGGAGGCTAGCTCTTCCCAAGTCTGGTATAAACTAAGGGAACTGCCATGGAAGAAGGAGCAACAGAGAGGGCTAAGGATTTTTTTAAAAAAAGCATTCCCTTACAGACATTTTAATTGCTCATGATGAATCTAATCATTACTGTAAACATGTCACAATAGAAATTTTTAAGTAAAAAATAAATAAATAAAATAACAGTGAGCTATTTACACACGAGCTGCAAATTTGAAAATTATTTCCAGGAAGGTAAGTAGTTAATTGCTTCCCATATTCATAATTGGGGCTGTCATTTGGTTTCTGCCATAAATATTTATCTAATCCATAAAATGTTATCTTCAAATAAGACCTTAGTACTTCAGGAAATGGAACCTTGTGTGCCGAGGAGAACAAGTGAGCCATTAACAAAGGAAGCGAGTGCCTGCTCTGTGCGCCAGAGGAGCAGCTTTTCCTGCAGAGCAGGTATGCTGATAGCAGTGCTGGGAGAAAAGGAAGTGAAGAGGCCCAGGCACAAACTAGGATTTACCTGGAACCAGCTTTAAAACACAGCTGAATCATATCAGCGAAACACAGGTTTTAACGACAGCTGCCATCTCCTCACAGTTTAAAAAAAAAAAAAAAAATGACGTTTTCCATGCTAAAAAAAAAATCCATGTTTCCCAAATTTTAGTTTAGCATTGTTTCTCTCTCTCTCTCTCTCTTTCTCTATTTTTTTTTTCCTTCGGACCTGGGGATTGAACTCAGACCCTTGCACTTGCCAGGGAAGCACTTATTCCACTGAGCCATCTCCCTGGCCTCAGCCATCTCCCCAGCCCCTATTATGTTTCTCAAGTAGAATAAAGCTAAGAACTGAACTGATGACCTGGAAAATTTTGGTAAAATTATTTTCATTAATTATTAACTCTTTTTTTTTTTGCTTAATTTGATTAGTGTAAGGCTGGCCTAAATATCATTTCTTAAGGGAAAATATGCTGAGAAGTGATTCTTTTTTTACAAATTCCTTTGATAAAATTTTAATGTAACTCAAATAACAGTCTGTACATAGACTTTCTATATAAATAAAAAGGAAACAGGAAACAGGCACCTAAATTTATTTCAAATGAAAAAGGCACCAAGAGATGGAGCGGGTAGGGGAGGAGAAAGGAAAGAAAAAGGAATTAAGATGTGTTGTGCAGCTGGGGAGATAGCTCAGCGGTGTAAGCACCTGCCTGGCAAGAGCAAGAACCAGGGTTCCATCCCAGGTATTACATGCCATGCAGGCCCCAGAACCCCAGGCACACCATGTGTAGGAGACCCTGTACCAAATAAATAAATAAAGATTTTTTTTAATGTAAAAAACACATGTGTTATGTGCCATGCACCAACCTTGCCCTCATAAATGTAATCATTATGTATGGCAAACGTGTATAAAAAATTTTAAGACTTTTAAAAAAGAAAAGTGGCAAGAAAAAAAATAGGACATATAACTCATATACTTCTGTGAATGATATTTTAAAAACAGTTCCAGTTATAGTGCTATAGACTTTTTACTCTAAGACAGGGCCTAGGGGCCAGGGAGATGGCTCAGTGGAATAAGCACTTCCCTGGCAAGCACAAGGGCCTGAGTTCAATCCCTGGTTCCGCAAAAAAAAAAAAAAAAAAAAAAAAGACAGGGCCTAGTCATGTCAAGGTTCAGAGCCTATTTCCCTTAAGTGCTAGCAATAAATTTTGAAGGGGGCAGCATTTCCCTCCCAACTGGGGAATATAAGAATTCAACCCTTATCCACAGTTTCATGATAAATCATGGTATAAAGTGGAAACTTCCAGAAAGTAGCAGTTCAAAAGATTTCACTGCTGCCCTTCTTGAGCACTGCAGTAACATCTCATGCCATCCTTTCTGGGATCTGAATCATCCGTCTGCCCCACATTCCTGCATTATATATGCCACTCACCCACTAGTCTTTTTTTTTTTTTTTTTTAATTTTATTTATCTGGCATACGGTCTCACTATGCAGTTCAGACTCGTAGTGATCCTCTTGTTTCAGCTTCCCCAGCGCTTGGATTACTGGCATGCTCCACCATGCCCATCCCGGTGGCTGGCACCATGTCCCCAGGGTGAGGCTGGCATGACATGAGGTATTGGAGATGGAACCCAGGTCCTTGCACTTGCCTAGGCAAGTGCTTATACCACTGAGCTATTGCCACCGCCCCCCATTAGTCATTTTCATCTAGACTATCCAAGTGACTAGTGAGGTGTCAAAGTGCTTGTGTTCAAGCAACCTTTATTTCACTTAATGATGGCTACAAAGTGCAAAAATAGAAATGGCCGACACCTTTATTAGAGTATATTGTCATACCTGTTCTAGTTTATTATCAGTTATTGCTATTAGTCTCTTATGCTGCTTCATTAATAAATTTCATCTTGTGAATAGTACAAAATACAGAAAATATTATAGGGATCAGTAATCTCTGAAGTTTCAGCCCCCACTGGGGGATCTTGGGCCCTATACCCCACATATAAGGACAGACTGCTGATAAAATTTTTGAAATCACCAATAAGGCACAACCTCTATCTCATCCCAAAAGGAAAGCCTATGAACAGAGAGCTGTGGTTGTGTCTTGTTACTCCATTTGCTTGCTACTTGCTAGCTTCTGTCTGCCCTGCTTTGCCTTAGACTCCTTCTCCTCTGCCATGCCCCTCTGCCACGTGTCAGGTCAGGTGACTACAGACTGAAACCTCTATAGACCAATTAAACCTCGCCTCCTTTAACTTTGGCCAGGGGGTATTTTAACTCAGGGAGGAGAAAAAAGTAACTAAGACACCAGCGAACGGTGGCACATAAGTGGCCTCCATTAGAAGAACCAGTAACTTGAGTCCAATCCAGGCTGCTGGCCCATAGAATCATAAGCAAATAACTGGGTGTTTTAAGACAAATGAATGTCACAGACCACATACACCCCCAAGCACCTAAAATTATAAGTAAATTTTCACAAGTATGCAGCATGTGTACTGTGAAAATGACTGCTATTCTCCATCAAATTCTCAATGTAGTCTATGCGCCTAACCAAAAAAGTAAAGAACTGTCAACCAAGTGCGGGGGCATAATACACCTGAAAGGCTGGCCACTTGCAAAGTGAAGGCAAGAGGATGGCAAGTTCAAGTCCAGTCAGATCTTGTCTCAAAATAAAAATCAAGTGGCCAGTCGTGTAGTTCCATCCTCCGTGCTGCCACCCCTGCCCCTCAAATAGGAAGGCACCCTCAGTCCCAACCATAATTTCTCCTTCCAGAAGGTAGCCTTCTTAGCCAGGCTTGAGCCCTTAGCCCACCACAGGGACCCCACGGGCCACAGTGTGAGGCTTGGCTCAACAAAGAAAAGGAGGTGTGGCTGGAATGTGGCCCGGTGGTGAACTTGCAAGGCGTCGGGAAAGCTCAACCCCCATAATTAAACTAAATAAACAACAAAAAACAACCATATGACCCATTACTCAGTGTTTGCATTTCTTTCACACATGGGACTAGTTAAAGAGCTTGGGGCTCAGTCCCCATCTTTTCCTGGATACTGCTTAGGGGTGCTCGGAGACTCAATTCCAAGTTAAATGCAGCCACCAGGGTTTAACAGACCAAGCAGTCTACTGCCTCCCTCCAAATTACCATAAAACATCCCTACAAAGTCTGCAAAAAAGTTGACGAGCACAGACCAAGGCGGTACCGCTAACTCCACCGCGCTAGTCACCCGAGTCAGAAATCACCGAGGCTGCTCGTTCCAGGCTGTAAAGCCCATCAAGCTCCCCTCTGAACGTCAAAGCGCTTGCAGACCCGCAGGGAGGCCAGCGCCCACAGAAACGCCGCGGGCCGGAAGGGCGGTCGGGGCGCCCCACCCCGGCTCAGGCACCGTTACCAGGGCAGAGACCCGCCTCGCCCGACCCGGGGTGGGGCGCCCCAAGGCTGCAGGCGGGGTCGTCGCGCTCCCAGACGCAGGCCTCGGGCTCCAAAGGACAAAGGGGCAGGGCATGGGCCCGGCGGCGGCGCTGTAAGTGGGGAGGCCCTGTTCTTTTCTGCGAAGCCTGCACCCCTCCATCTCGGGGTCGGAGCTACACGCGCCCCGCTCGCCCTACGGTGAGCTTCGGGCGGAGAACAGCAGCAGCCGCAGCGGCGCACCTCCGCCCGGCGGCTCAGCCCAGGCCCGCACACACTCACCAGCTTAGTGGCCCGGTACGGCCCAGGCCCCACAAGGCGGTGCTCCATGGCCGGGCTGCCCCTGCCGCGGAGCCAGCGCCGGTAGCCTCGGCCCGCAGCGCCCCAGTTTGAATCTCGAGCCTGCGGGCTCCCGACGCTGATTGGACGGAGTGGAGGCACGTGACCGGGAAATCCGGTGGGTGGGCGGGGCTCGGCGCTGCTAGGGGCGGAGTCTGCTGCCCGGATTCGCAGCCAGGGGATGCGCCTGGCCTAGATCCGGGCGCTGGGCGGTCCTCGGCGGAGCTGCCGGGCGCCTTTCTTAGGCTTCCCCGCGCCCTTCCACCCGGTATGCACGCGTTCTCTGTTAGAGAGCTAATGAAAGTTTCTATGGCCGCGCCAAGAGCTCCGGAACCTGCAGCTGCTGCGGGGATTGGCAGGAGCAGGCGGTGCAAAGGAGCGAGCGGACGCCCCGCACCCGGGGAGGGTGATTCCGGAGCTAGATAAAGGCACCCGGCCGCAAGGGTGTGGAGAGTGAGGAAGAGCTGGAAAAGAGCTCCCGCTCGGCCTCTGTTGTGTTCTCCCGATGGAGTGTGGAAGTGTTGTTCCTTGCTTTTTGAGTCCGTTTTCCATCAGCCTGAAGTTTTCTGCCCTTAGCTGTAGGGTTGTGAGTCCATCCTCTGCTCACAGTGACCTTCCTTGCTATCCCTTGCCCCCAGGAACTGCTGGTACAGTTTGCAACTGTTCAAAGAGACAGATGAAGTCGCCACTGTAGATAGATATAGATTCTATAAATAGGTAGATTATTATTATTAAATAGATATAATCTCTGACTTGAGTTGAGAGTTCAAATCTAGTCACCTCAGTGAGTCCCCAAGGTAAAAACGCCATGTTCATAATTGATTGGGTATGTGCAAAAGAGTAACTCTCCTATCGAGGAAGAGAAGCTTCAGAGATGTCAAGCAACTTATTGATGCGTCCACAGCTAGTAATTAATAAAACTTGGACCTGAACCTAGATCTTCTGCTACCAAATTCTGTGTAGAGAGTCTGGCTTCGTTTGGTTGCTTGGTTTGGTTATAGTAATGCCTTAAAGAATAAAAATAGATAATTTTCAAATATAAGACAAAATTTAATATGCATCTATACAAAGACATTTTAGAACAGGGTAAAAGGAAATGGAAACATGTCAAATCTATCCAGATAATCCCGACTAGGAATAAGATTTATTAAAACTTCACACGGTTGAGCTCTTGTTCAACCCCACTGGTTATACTTTGGCTTGATACTGTTATAATTTTTGTATTAATTGGGATTGATATTGCCCTCCCAAAAATTTTAATTCCCAGCTGTGTCTTAATGACATCGTTCAACTCATCTTCACACTCTGAGTAGAGCAATTTTAGTAAATTGCTGGGCACATTCCTCTCTGTCATATTGAAATCTGAGGCCATCAGAATACTGCAGAAAGTTTGACTCAGTCTCCAAATACTGTCACAGGGTGTTAGTACATTTAGAACTGGCTGTTTCATCATGGTGGCTTTCGCATTCCTGACATTAGGAAATTTCATGCTGTGGAGCCGCAAGCAAGTGGCCGCAGGTACTCTGTTGAGTTAGGAGTCACGGATTGCCCAATCACCAAGCAGGGAGTGTCTGAGAACTGCGTTCCCTCCCAGAGTGTTGCTGAGTGTCACACTCTGCCCTACCTCAGGTCTCCCAGCTGGTCGGATGGGTTATTTTGAAAGAACAACTCTGGTGAAGTCCAAGTCACTCTCTGCTTACACTAGATATGAGCCCTGTAAACTGCACTCCAGTGTCTTTCTATTGTGGTTCTTCGCATTTAAATTATCAAGGAAGGCCCATCTGCTGAGGTTCTTAAAAGTTCTTAAAACTGGACCAGCAACAAAGCTCAGCAGAACTAAGTGCTTGCTTAGGCAAGTGCAGGGACCAGGGATTCAATCCCTGGAACCACATACTGCACTAGACCTGTCCCCACCCCCCTCCAGGCACACTGAGCTAGCAACAGAGACCTAGAGTGGTGGCGCACGCCTATAATCCCAGTGCTAGGGAGGCTGAAAACAGGAGGATCCCTATGAGTCCAAGCTGCATAGTGAGATGCTGTACCAAATACATTTTTTCAAAAAGTCTGTAAAACTGTGAGTTGACTGCTGCTGCCCTTTGGTCGGCACGTGCTATTGTTACATTTGGAAATGTCCCCTCGAATTTCTGCTACTTTATTGACCAATTGGCAAATCATATGGACAGAGGAGAAATGAGTAAAGAAGAAAAGATAAAGATGTATGGAAAACATAAAACTGCACTATCATTACTATAAAGTCGAAACTACAAAATAATATTTTTACTTTAGCATTTAAAAAAATAAATGCTATGGAGCAATAGAAGATTCTGTCACTGATTCAGCAGGTGCGGTGTGAGCACTTCCTCTGTGCCAGGTACTGTTCTCCTCAGTGGGATACTACGAAAGATAACACAAGGTCCCTGCTTCTGGGAGCTGACATCCTAAGTAGAAGAGATATAAGTGAACTACAGGACATAAAAATGGATGTAACATATCAGTGCTGGAAAGAATAGTGGGAGGGGCCGGGGAGATGGCTCAGTAGAATAAGCGCTTCTCTGGCAAGCGCAAGGGCATGAGTTCAATCCCCGGTACTGCAAAAAAAAAAAAAAAAGAATAGTGGGAGATGAAGGGAGAGGCTGATGGAGGGGAAATGGTGATTTGATGATGAGTGAGACAGATAGGAATCAGGGAGGGAAGACGGGAGGGAGGGAAGGAGGGAGAAAGAGAGAGACAGACAGAGATTATAAGGAACTGGTTCCACTGATTATGAAACCTAAGAGTCCCATCCATGATCTGTATCTAGAAAACTGAAAACCCAGGGAAGCTCACGATGTAGTTGTAATCACAGTCCAAAGGCCTGAGAACCAGAACTAGGAAGAGCCCTGTATCAGTATAAATCCAAAGGCAGGACAAAAAAAAAAAAAAAAAAACCACAGTATTTCATCTTCAAGGCAGCCAGGCAGGTGCTCCCTGTTGGCTTGGGAGGGTCGGCCTTCTGTTTCATCCAGACCTTGAATGAGGCCTGTTATGGTTTGTGTCTAAGTATCCCCCCAGTGCCTCATGCCCTTTTAGATGGGACTTCTGAGAGGTAATTACATCTAGAATTTGGAATTGATTTGTAGTGCAGTGCTGAGATCAAGGGTGCTGGAATTAAGGCTGGGTGGTGGCTGGATGAGTCCACTGAGGGGATTGGTGCTGCCCTAATCCCAGCAGTCTGGGTAAGATAAAAAGGGCCAAAGGGGACTTGCCTCTCACCTTCCCTTGCTTGTTCTTGCTGTCTTCTGCCGCCATGACTGTTTCTTATCTGTGTTGCCCCTCTGCCATGCTACCCTGCCTTAGAGCCAGATGTTTATGGACTGAAACCTCTACAAACTGTGAGCTAAATAAACCTTTCCTTCTTTAACTTTGGGTGTTGGGTATTTTGTCTCAGCTGCAAGAGAAAAGTAACTAAGACAAGGCCCATCTGTGTTGGGAAGAACAAGCTGCTCTATTCTGTCTATCAATTTACATGTTAAAATTATCAAAAACACTCTTGTCAAAAAAAAAAAAAAAGAGAGAGACAATTAAGAGACAACCTGTAGAACAGGAGAAAATTTCTGCGAACTGTCCATATGACAAGGAGTTAATAGCCAGAATACATAGGAACTCAACAATGGGAGAGGGGGAAAAAAAAAAAAAAAAAAAAACAGAAACAACAAAACAAAACAGAAGACAAATAATCCAATAGAAAAATTAACAAATGATCTACATAGACATTTCTTAAAAGAAAATACACAAGTAACCAACAAATATCATGAAAAAAGGCCACCATCACCTAGAAGTTAAAGCACAGTGAGATATCATGTCACCTCAGTTAGGATGGCTACCGTCAAAAGACAAGAAATAATGTTGGCAAGTCTGCAGGAAAAAGGAAACTCTCGTATGCTGTTGGTGGAAATGGAAATTAGTACCGCCATTATGGAAAGGAATAGAGAAGTTCCCCATCAAAACTGCAAATAGGCCAGACTTGACAATACATTCCTGCAGTCCTAGCTACTTGGGAGGCTGAGGCAGGGGACCACTAGAATGCACAAGTTCAAGACCAGCCTAGGCAACATAGAAAGACTGTTTTGAGATGAAGGAGGAGAGGAGGAGAATGAAGATGAGGGAAAGTTAGAAGAGGGAAAGAAAAGAGTGAAGGAAGAAAGAAGAGGAGAAAACAGAAAGAAGAGAAGGGAAAAAGGAGAACAGAACCACTAAGAATTGATATGCAATGTATTAATTATTGAAAATGCACTAGTAATCAGTTGTGAAACTGTCTCATTGCTATTTGTTTCTCAATAAAAAAATTTGAAAAAAGAACAGAAGAAAAAATTAGAAATAGCTGTATGATCTAGCAAGCTCAGAAGTACGTACACATCCAAAGGAACCAAAATCAAGATGCAAAGGAGACACGCATGCCTCCATGTATATTGGAGAGCTAGTCACAGCAGCTGAGACATAAAATCAGCCTAAGTGTCCACCAGTGGATGAGCAGATAAAGAAACTATGATGTGAGCAAGGAATGTCCCTTCATGTTAGGTAAGGACAAAAGGGGGGAGTTGAGAAAGGGAGAGAAAATGTGGGTATATTAGCTTTCTCTCTACTGAGCCACAGTACCAACAACCACAACTTAAAGGAGAAGAGTTTACTTTGCTCAATCCATGATAGAATGTCTCCCATCCAAGAACTAACCAGGCCCGACCCTGCTTAGCTTTTGAGATCAGAGGAGATCAGGCGCATTCAGGGTGGTATGGCCATAGACCATGATAGACTGTCCACGACCACCTGAGCAGCTCTCCTTGAAAGAAGAGTGATCGTCTCCATTTTGGCTGAGCCTGACCCATTTTCTTGTGTTGATACATACAGAACTGGCTAGGACTTCTCTTTATCCTTTCAGTTGGCCTTAAGCAATGTTTATTGGTCAAGCTGAGGTCCTGGCAATAGTCTTTGAAGGTGGCATGCGTGTTTCCCTGGTAACAGACATCTGCTGCTCTGCTGCTCTTTAATGTAAGCCGGATTGAGACAGGATGAAGAGGCAATGCTCCATGCCGCCAGCTGGGATAGAGCCTCGAGATAGAGGCTATTACTCCCTGGGGCTTGAAAGATTACATCAGAGCTGAAACACCAGTCCCCCAAAACATTAGCTACTATCTCAATAGCATAATGCAAACTACTTTCTCTGCATATCCTCTCTGCATATGGCAGGGGTAAATGTAGGCCACCTACCTAGCTCAGCTCACAGTACTCATCTACTTCCTACAATTCTCAGTCATTCCTCCTCAAGCCACTCCTCCTCCACTGAATAAAACTCAGGTGCAACCCTGGGTCAGCTATCTTTGTTCTAGAAATCCATCTTTGTGGCTGGACTTAGGGCCCTTTGTCTCCCCAGTAATTATAAATATGTTTTAGTGTCTTTACTTTCACTGTGGGTTGCACTGGGAGTGGTATATTGGGATTAACTTGGTGGGATTCCAATAAAGAATCTTTAAGATTATAAATATTGACTTCTTGGACCAAGATGAGAAGCCAGAAGGGACTCCTATAATAGACTGGCTCCAAGGCAGAGACATTAGGGTGGACAGGCATGGTTGCACAAAACTGCTTGGTTCATGGTGCTGGGAAGCAGATCAGGGAAAGATTGCAGGGACCAGACATAGAACCCCAAGACCACACCCCCGTGACCACCCAGACACCCTGGTCAGTGTGCTCCACCAGCTCCTAGAGAGGACCCAGTCCCAAAGCCATCAAGTTCAAAGTGCCACAACTGACATAGTGGTATATGTATGTGATAGAATAGTATGCAACCATAAGGGATAAAATCTCATCCTTTGCAGCAACACAGGTAGAACTGGAGGACCTAATGTTAAGTGAAATAAGCAGGCACAAAAAGGAAAATACCATATGTTCTCAGCCATGTGTGGAAGCTTAAAAGTTTATCACAAAAGCAGAAATTGATAGAGGTCACTGGAGATTAGGAAGGGTGGAGGGAGTAAAGATAGACGGTGGATAGTAGATACCACTGGAGGCAGGGAAATAGTTCTAATGTTCTATAGCACTGAAGGTAACCATAGTCTATAATAGTTAATTACACATTTTAAAATAAATAGAGGGAAAAAAAATAGAAGGTTCTCAAATTACATATTATTTATGATAAATGTTAATTATCCTAATTTGGCCATTGCAGTTTGTATATATACGTATTTGTATATATCGCATCCCATGAATATGTGCAGACATTATACATCAAGTTTTAAAAAGCAAAGAACCTTACAGAAAGACCCAGAAAAAAATGTTAGGTCAAATATTTGGGTACCCTGTGGCCATATAAAATGAGCCACTACAGCCCCCGAGATTCTCTGAGCCCCTGTGCTAGATATATAGATGATAGATAGATATATAAATAGATAGATGATAGATGCATAAATAGATAATAGATAGATGATGGTTGCATAAATAGTTGATAGGTTAGATAGGTAGGTAGATAGACAGACAGAGAGACAGAGAGACAGACAGACAGACAGACAGACAGACAGACAGACAGACAGATTTTCCAGTAATCAAAAAAAATGCTAGCCTGGCCTCTGCTGGGAATTTATTTCACACATGTAATTAAAGTCCTAAGTCAACTGTCTTAAGACAGAACAAATATTCAAGGAGCCTACCCAAGTCATATGAGCCCTTTTACAGAAATGAGTACTCTCCAGTTGTAGAGGGAATGCCAGGGATTTGAAACAAAACTGAATTTCACTAAATAGCATGGAAGCTGACCCCTCCTCCAGCCACACACGCACACACACACACACATACACCCCACCTTCCTAGAGCTCACTCTGGTGGATGCCCTGCCTACATCCTCATAACTGAT
>NW_004524577.1:32940526-32946087 GCF_000260255.1 Octodon degus | reverse complement strand
ACTTGTTTTGCTACTTTTTGCCATTTTCTTTTCCTTGTCCCCTTTCTTAGGAAACTGAGCTCCAGACTTCCAAGTCCCAGCATCCCAGCATCTCTATATTCTGTTTAATTCCTCTGCGCTAAAGCAAGGTGGAAAAGGTTGTTTATTACTTGGGTTTCAAGAAGCCACTTAACTCTAAAACAAAACAAACACAACACCAAGTTTTAAAGATCGGGTTTTGCAGTTAAAGGTCTGTTTTTGCAGTTTCATTTGGACATGAAGCATTTGATTGACATACAAATGTCCAAATAGAGATGACCCATGGTTGTAAATAGTAGCTCAATGCGCTTGGAAGGCTGAAAACAGGCGGATCACTAGGAGTCCAATCCGTGTAGTGAGACCCTGTAGACCCTGTACTAACTACATTTTAAAAAGAAAGAAAATAGTAGATCAAGAGGTAAGAGTATAGCTACAGAAATTGAAATCCATAAATAAATGAGGACTTTGAAGGAAGAAAATAGAAGAAAAAAAATTGGGACCTCTCCAAGATCTCCTTTCTTAAACCAAAATGTTTACCATCCTGACAGAACTGCTGAGCACTTTTGTTAAACATACCTACAGCTGTTGCGTGTAAGTAGGGAGGCACCCAGAGGAGGGCTTGCTTCCTGTGGGGGCAAGATGTTGAACAGAGACTCTCCTATTCCTGTCAGTAGCAGGCCCCAGAGCTTGGGCTCATGGACCATGGACACAGAAGCCCAGAACCAGAAGGGATTAAAGTGGTTAGTGTCGCTAAGCCAGAAACAGGGTGGCATGGAGATTGGAAAACAAAAGCAGGCCTGTGCGCGGGGTTAGGTAGGGTGTCTCTGGGTGTTGGGCTGTCTTGAAAACACAACAAAGGCAACAATGGCCATTGTGTTCTCTTCCAACACTGCGGCTCTTATTTCCTTTCAGAGCCAAGTTACTGACACTTGCTTGGATGAAAAAAAAAATTGTTTTAAACTTCTGTCCTTAGAATGATAACTTTAGAAGAGAAATTTTCATCTTGTTTGTTCCTAATGTGTACTTTTTTCCCTTTGTACCTCCCTGCCTTTCTTCTTTCATTTCTTTCTTCTCTCCCTCCTCTCTGTCTTTTTCCTTTTCTTCTTTTTGATAATATTCAAATATTTCACCAAAGGTCCAAATACTTGTTTGTTTGTTTTTTAAATTTATTTATTTATTTGTATGTGTGTGTGTGTGTGTGTGTGGCCATCTCAGCCCACCAGGGGGCAGGCTGGCTGGCATGTGGTGCTGGGGGATTGAACCGTGGTCCCTGTGCTTTTTTGCTAAGCTTGTTCTAAGTAGGTGCTTTAGACCACTGAGCCATCTCACCAGCCCCCAAATACTTGTTTATTATCTAATTGCATAAAACACTGAATCTGATAGATTCCTGTGGTAAAAATGATACACATTTAAAGAAGACTTTTTTACAGAATAGTTTTAGGATCACAAGAAATGGCCCACGAGCCCCTGTTCCCACCCAGGTATATCCTCCCCCTTTTCTACACATTCCCCAGCAAAGTACATTTGTTATTAGCTTCATTTTTAATTTTTTATTAATTATAACATATCAGCTTACAACAAGAAAACACTAAGCAATTTTGTCACTGTGTGAACCTGACATAGTATTTCTTTCTTTCTTTTTTTTTTTTTTTTTTTTTTTTTTTGCGGAACCAGGGATTGAATTCAGACCCTTGCGCTTGCTAGAGAAGCACTTATTCCACTGAGCCATCTCCCTGACATAGTATTGCTAAAAACCAGCCTGCTACACAGCCAGGTCGCATGTCGTAGCCTATCCATCACTCCTAAAACAAAATCTCCACAGCACAATACTGTACTGAATGCTGGAGGCAGTTGTAACACAATCCCAATGATATGTATGTCACAAGGCAGTAAGATTATTTCAGCTCCTTTATAATTTATGGGATTATAATCACCACGGTACAGTACATGTGGTCTGTCCCTGCCTGACACCTCTTCATGCAGCATACAGCTGTACAGAGGAAAAAGCTCATAGATCTCCTGTATGTAATTCAGTGAATTCTTAGAAGCTGAACCCATCCTTGTAACCAATATCCAGATCCAGAAGCAAAACCCTGCTGTAACCCCAGTGCTGTAAATAAATAAATAAAATCGAAAGCCCAGCCCAGCACTACCAGTTCCGCAGTATAATCTGAACGCACTGAACCCTAAATACAACCGTCCAAGTGCAGGCAACAAAGCACGACCAGCGCCTAAGAAAACCTCTCCTAAGGCGCGCGCATGCGCGCGCGCGCGCGCACACACACGCACACACTATGTGAGAAAAAAAGAGAAGCAATAGAGTTTACCCTACACCAAAGAAGAGACACGTCTCAAATCACAAATCACCAGGAATTTAGTCCATCTGACTTGTAACCCAAAACCAACTTTGCAAAGTGAAGGAAGAGAGGACAAAGGGGTTTTACTTAGGCAGGAAACATCAGTTTTAGCCCTGACTAGGAATACCATTTGCGGGTTTCCTCCTTTTATTTCAAACTAAAGAGACTTTCTAGACACTGAAACCTGTTTGACTGCATTTTCTTGTCTAGTTTTCTCTGCAGTCTCTCAGCTTGGCTTGCTCCTGGAATTAACTGACAGAGTAGATGTCTGACTGCAGTTCCAGCGAAGCACTAGAGGAGGGAGCAGCTCTGCAGGGGCCACAAAGTGCTCTCAAACCTGTCAGTGGCAGACTCCACATCTCCTGAAAGTAGCTCATTTCAGGCAACCAAAGGAATGTCAAGAGTAAGGCAAGCTGAGGGCTGGACAAGGAGTTCTACGGACCCTGCCAGAAGCATCCTAGAGAACTAGAGACAGCGGAGACAGTGTTACCCTAAGGGACAGTGGCTCCTGCCTCTGCTTCTGTGCCTCAAGTTATCAGAAGCAGCAAGGTAAAGGTATGCTAATAAAGATGCAAGAACCAGCTCTCTGAACTGGTACAGAAGAATAAATACAGTACTAAAGTGACTATAGGCCGTAGGCTAGATGCCAGGCTGAGCTTTGACCAGGAGCTTTTAAAGAGACAAGGATGCAACTCTGTTACTGAGGTTTCTTGAGAAAAACAAAAACAAAAACAAAAACAAAAACAAAAAAAAGAGCTTTTGCACTTGTGAGGAAGAGGAAGGGTAGATGGTGCCTGGAGCCCTTAGAAGAGGGCTAATCTGTGTGGCCATTATTTGGATCAGGAGTCACTGAACTATGAAAATAATTTTTAAAAACCAAAAAAAATGTTCAAAACAATTATGGGACCATTGAAAGTTGGAATATTGAATAGCCATTTCAGTAGAATATAAAGTTATAGTTTAACATTTTGGGTGTGGTAATTATATAATAGCTGCTTTTCTAAAGACTTCTTATTGTTTTCAGGAAGTTTCTAGGTCTTCAGCTTGCATCAGAATCACCTTGAGGACTTGTTAAGACAATTTACTAGACCCGATTCCCAGAGTTTCTGAGGCACAAGGACTGTGCTGGGTCCTGAGAATTTTCACTTCTAACATGTTCCCAGGTGGCTGTGAAGCTGAAGTTCTGTGGACCACATACTAGGAAGTATTGTTGTAGACACATATTTTGAGAACATGATTTGAATGATGTGACACCTAAAATATGCTTAAAAGTAGTATGGGAGAAAGGATACAGTGGAGACAGAAAGAAAGCAAGATTGTTGATGAATTGATGATCATTGTTGAAGCTGGGTGCTGGGCCTGTGCAGGGACCATTACGGCTGTGCTATCAACACTTACTACCTTAGAAAATTCTGCTTTAAGGGGGCCGGGGAGATGGCTCAGTAGAATAAGCACTTGCCTGGCAAGGGCAAGGGCCTGAGTTCAATCCCCAGTTCTGCAGAAAAAAAAGAAACAAAAGGTAGACATAAAACAAGTAAAAAAATTTAAGATCCATTCTCAACTGACAAAATAGAGCTAAAAACAAGCACAAAGAAAAAAAAAAATCCTCAACAAAAATTGGAAGTAGACAGGAACTTCCTAATACAGTATAGTGATGCCCTGTTGTTGAACTCAGTTTATTTCAGATTCATGTTTGAAAACGGAAAAAGTTTGTGAGCCGAACAGATTTTTCCAATAAGAGAAATAATGGAAAACCAAATAATCAGTTCTGAGACCCCCAAAATTACACTTAAAAATTCACTTTTTCCAGGTCTTTAACAAATTTCCCAACATTTTCTTTTCTTTTACTCTATTGCGGTTCTCACAGCTTTCCTCTTTGCCTTACTGCTGGCTTCGCTAAGTTTCCTCAGAGCCATGGATACAATATTCTGTGCAAGAAAAGCGGAAGGGAAGCTCAGCGGCGCAGGTTTAGCGCGCTCACAGCGGCGCTCGCCGTGCTCTGCGCCCGAGCGTCCCTACCCCTGAAGCTGAGCCCTCTGCGTCTGCAGCCAGAGGCCACCTGTGACTGTGACCAGCCTGCGCAGGGTTTTTCAAGTCAGATTTTCTATTTGACCAACGAGCAGTAATGAACACTGAGCAGAATTTTTTTCTAACTTTGTTGTATGAGTACTGGAATGTTCGAATACGGAGCTGTTCCGGAACTGAGGTAATTAGAATTTATAAAAATTCTGCAGTTAAAATGATTTTTAAAAAAAACCTGGGGATTGAACTCACGATCTTACACTTGCCAGGTAGGCGCTTATGCCACTGAGCTATCTTCCCCAACCCTTAAAATGATAATGACATAATTAATGAGTGTTTTCTTTTTTTAAAAAACGTATTCAGTACAGGGTCTGCAGTGTCTCACTACACAGATTGGGCTCGTAGTGATCCTTCTGTTTTCAGCCTCCCAAGTGCTGGGGTTACAGGTGTGCGCAACCACACCCAGTCTCAATCGCGTCTCAGCACCCCCTGGGAACAGGACTGAAAGGGCACTCTGGGGATGGAGCCCTAGTCCCTGAGCCTGCCTAAGCAGGCACTTTAGTCCTAATCAGGGTTTTCTAAAATCAACGTCATGGCAAAGATATCTATTTTTATATTGTTTTCTTTTTTACAATGTTATTGAACCCAAGGTCTGTGAACGCTAAGACAGGCTCTATCGCAGAACTGTGTCTCTCTCATTTTTATCCAGCATTGTAGCAAAGGTTCCAGCCAGGGCGGGTAAGAAAAATTGTTTTCCTGATTGGAAATAAAGCTGTCTTTATTTGTAAACAATATGATTGCCTATGTAAGATTCCTATGGCATCTATAAAATTGCAACTAGAACTAATAAGGGTTTAGAAGACTGCAGGATATAAGATCAATAAACATAAATCAATTGTACTTCCAAATACAATAAACAATCAGAAGCTGAATTTTTAAAATGTTGTTTTCAATTGTATCAAAACATCAACACTATCTATTGATAAAAATTATGAAAGATGTTTAAGATCTACACAATGAAGTTATAAAACACTGCTGAGAAAAATTTAAGGCAAAAATAAGTAAGAAGATAATAATGTACATGTACTAGAAGGTCATTTCTCCAGAAACTGAAGCACTTGGTTAGGTAGACGCAGTGGCCGGGAGTTCAATTCCCAGGCCTGC
>NW_004524577.1:32937592-32939879 GCF_000260255.1 Octodon degus | reverse complement strand
CATTGTTGCAGGACAGTCCCACAACACTCCTTTTCCTGTCTCCTGCCTTCATTCACCACCCCTTCCTTTTTAAACAATCATCTACCCGAGAGACAGCATGGCAGCAACTGGCATGTCATGACAAGCAGCACGTATTCAGAAGACCAGAATGACAGGCACTCCAAGCATGAACCTACTATTACAAATTGAAAATCAATACTAATTATATAGCAAATTAAAAATTGTAGACAAATATTGAAATGTGAAAGATATAAGATGTAGACAGAGTGAATTTTAGAAAAATATTTCTGAAATAAATATATTACATGAGATTAATAGTAGATTGCACATTGTAAAAAGTTATTTATAAACTTAAAAGTAGATAACAGTAAAAATTTTCTAAAATAAATGAAGAAGAAAGAGTTTACAGATCAATCATACAATAGTTCACTCTGTGCCAAAATCAAGAAACATATTCATCTAATTGAAATTCTCAAAGTAGAGTGGTTTACGCAATAAATAAATATTTAAAATTTCTTAATGTAGTTAAAATTATAGCACCAAATTTCCAAGAAAAATGAAACTTTTGCACAAGAAATATGAATAAAATCATACAAAGATACACAAAAATGAAATTGTCCAAAACCAATTTTAAAGAAAAAAAATCATTAAAGCATATACATAGAAAAATATTAAGTATGGAAGAACAAAATTGAATAGAATTTTATTCCATATTAGAAAAAGAAAAGAGCAAGTGGGTAAGAAACTAGCCTTATTTATTCAAAGGACAAAAAAGAAAATCTATCCTCATTGAATTTTATACTTCGCAAAAATATCTTTATCTTTGAAAACTAAAAGTAAAATGTTTTCCAGTTATACAAACTTAAAATATTCTACTATCTCCACATGAAACATACAGAAAATAACAAAGACCATAATCCAGAAGGCAAGAGAAGTTGCTGTATGGTCCTGGATAAGGAATGAACAGCTTTCAAAATGGTAGCTATGCAGGACTATGTAAAATATAATAATATTAGATGAACTGATTTAAAAGGTCATTGAAGAATTCCACAAAACAGTATCGATCTAACGTCAGGTTATATACATATTTTTTAATATATATGTGTGTGCATGTGTATAAAAGACAAAGAAAAACTAATATAGAGTCAATGGAAAATGGAAATATACTTTTTAAAGTTTCTAATACTAGGAGAAAATATCATATCATGACTTATAAGTAGATTATAAGTCAAAGAAACATCATAAATCATAAAAGGAAAATTAAAATTAAAAAAACTTCAGAAAATTAAGTATAATTCAATTAAAAATTAAATGAAATATTTCAAAATTAAAATTAAATTGTGAGTCCAACTAAGAGGCCAGAATGTAGTGTATCAAATGTATGAATTTGTGATCAATTCTGAGTACTCACATAGTATTTGATTAGGTTAATACGTGCAAAAATATCAACTAAGAGAAAGTTTTCATAATAGGAAAGAATTATTGCAGCCTAGGGAGATAGCTCAGTAGAATAACTGCTTGCCTGGCAAGCACAGGGTCCTGAGTTCAATCCCTTGTACCACACACACACACACACACAAAAAAAATTACTAAGAATAAAAGATAAGAAACATACAGGAATGGCAAATACCTGACCAGCACTTCTAACAGTTTGGAGATAGGATGTCTCACAAAGTTCTAGTATTTGGTGGACATGGACAGTGTTCGTGCCACTTACTGGTGGCCAGGTGTCCCATGTGGGACTGAGCCACTGCTGTTTCCTTGATATCCACCCTGTAGACCCGGACAAAATCACGACCCATAGGGTGCAGAAGAAGTCCATTTGTAAAGTGTGCTGATGGAAATATTTTGCTGCTGTACACAAAAGAATAACTGAAAGACTACTTTTGTATACCTCTTTTTCTCCTATGTTTAATTGTTTGCCCTATTTGGTAGGTTCTTTCCATTCTCATTCATGGAATTATGGTCATTTTGATCCCTTTCTAGAAGATCTTCTAGTAGTCTGTGTAGGGTTGGCTTTGTTGTCACGAAATTCTTCAGTTGTTTTTGTCGTGGAAGTATTTTACTTCTCCATTAAACTTGAAAGAGATTTTTGCAGGATATACCTGTCTGAGTTGGAATTTGTTTTCTTGCAAGACTTGAAGTACTTTGTTCCATGCTTTTTTTGACTTCATGGTTTGTGAGAAGAAATTTGTCATTATTCTGATGGGTTTTCCTTTCAATGTGATCTGTTTCTTTTTCTCTAGCAGCTTTTAGTATACTGTTCCTGTGCTGAATTTGTGGGATC
>NW_004524577.1:32922167-32937492 GCF_000260255.1 Octodon degus | reverse complement strand
GTGTGTGTGTGTGTGTGGCCATCTCAGCCCACCAGGGGGCAGGCTGGCTGGCATGTGGTGCTGGGGGATTGAACCGTGGTCCCTGTGCTTTTTTGCTAAGCTTGTTCTAAGTAGGTGCTTTAGACCACTGAGCCATCTCACCAGCCCCCAAATACTTGTTTATTATCTAATTGCATAAAACACTGAATCTGATAGATTCCTGTGGTAAAAATGATACACATTTAAAGAAGACTTTTTTACAGAATAGTTTTAGGATCACAAGAAATGGCCCACGAGCCCCTGTTCCCACCCAGGTATATCCTCCCCCTTTTCTACACATTCCCCAGCAAAGTACATTTGTTATTAGCTTCATTTTTAATTTTTTATTAATTATAACATATCAGCTTACAACAAGAAAACACTAAGCAATTTTGTCACTGTGTGAACCTGACATAGTATTTCTTTCTTTCTTTTTTTTTTTTTTTTTTTTTTTTTTTGCGGAACCAGGGATTGAATTCAGACCCTTGCGCTTGCTAGAGAAGCACTTATTCCACTGAGCCATCTCCCTGACATAGTATTGCTAAAAACCAGCCTGCTACACAGCCAGGTCGCATGTCGTAGCCTATCCATCACTCCTAAAACAAAATCTCCACAGCACAATACTGTACTGAATGCTGGAGGCAGTTGTAACACAATCCCAATGATATGTATGTCACAAGGCAGTAAGATTATTTCAGCTCCTTTATAATTTATGGGATTATAATCACCACGGTACAGTACATGTGGTCTGTCCCTGCCTGACACCTCTTCATGCAGCATACAGCTGTACAGAGGAAAAAGCTCATAGATCTCCTGTATGTAATTCAGTGAATTCTTAGAAGCTGAACCCATCCTTGTAACCAATATCCAGATCCAGAAGCAAAACCCTGCTGTAACCCCAGTGCTGTAAATAAATAAATAAAATCGAAAGCCCAGCCCAGCACTACCAGTTCCGCAGTATAATCTGAACGCACTGAACCCTAAATACAACCGTCCAAGTGCAGGCAACAAAGCACGACCAGCGCCTAAGAAAACCTCTCCTAAGGCGCGCGCATGCGCGCGCGCGCGCGCACACACACGCACACACTATGTGAGAAAAAAAGAGAAGCAATAGAGTTTACCCTACACCAAAGAAGAGACACGTCTCAAATCACAAATCACCAGGAATTTAGTCCATCTGACTTGTAACCCAAAACCAACTTTGCAAAGTGAAGGAAGAGAGGACAAAGGGGTTTTACTTAGGCAGGAAACATCAGTTTTAGCCCTGACTAGGAATACCATTTGCGGGTTTCCTCCTTTTATTTCAAACTAAAGAGACTTTCTAGACACTGAAACCTGTTTGACTGCATTTTCTTGTCTAGTTTTCTCTGCAGTCTCTCAGCTTGGCTTGCTCCTGGAATTAACTGACAGAGTAGATGTCTGACTGCAGTTCCAGCGAAGCACTAGAGGAGGGAGCAGCTCTGCAGGGGCCACAAAGTGCTCTCAAACCTGTCAGTGGCAGACTCCACATCTCCTGAAAGTAGCTCATTTCAGGCAACCAAAGGAATGTCAAGAGTAAGGCAAGCTGAGGGCTGGACAAGGAGTTCTACGGACCCTGCCAGAAGCATCCTAGAGAACTAGAGACAGCGGAGACAGTGTTACCCTAAGGGACAGTGGCTCCTGCCTCTGCTTCTGTGCCTCAAGTTATCAGAAGCAGCAAGGTAAAGGTATGCTAATAAAGATGCAAGAACCAGCTCTCTGAACTGGTACAGAAGAATAAATACAGTACTAAAGTGACTATAGGCCGTAGGCTAGATGCCAGGCTGAGCTTTGACCAGGAGCTTTTAAAGAGACAAGGATGCAACTCTGTTACTGAGGTTTCTTGAGAAAAACAAAAACAAAAACAAAAACAAAAACAAAAAAAAGAGCTTTTGCACTTGTGAGGAAGAGGAAGGGTAGATGGTGCCTGGAGCCCTTAGAAGAGGGCTAATCTGTGTGGCCATTATTTGGATCAGGAGTCACTGAACTATGAAAATAATTTTTAAAAACCAAAAAAAATGTTCAAAACAATTATGGGACCATTGAAAGTTGGAATATTGAATAGCCATTTCAGTAGAATATAAAGTTATAGTTTAACATTTTGGGTGTGGTAATTATATAATAGCTGCTTTTCTAAAGACTTCTTATTGTTTTCAGGAAGTTTCTAGGTCTTCAGCTTGCATCAGAATCACCTTGAGGACTTGTTAAGACAATTTACTAGACCCGATTCCCAGAGTTTCTGAGGCACAAGGACTGTGCTGGGTCCTGAGAATTTTCACTTCTAACATGTTCCCAGGTGGCTGTGAAGCTGAAGTTCTGTGGACCACATACTAGGAAGTATTGTTGTAGACACATATTTTGAGAACATGATTTGAATGATGTGACACCTAAAATATGCTTAAAAGTAGTATGGGAGAAAGGATACAGTGGAGACAGAAAGAAAGCAAGATTGTTGATGAATTGATGATCATTGTTGAAGCTGGGTGCTGGGCCTGTGCAGGGACCATTACGGCTGTGCTATCAACACTTACTACCTTAGAAAATTCTGCTTTAAGGGGGCCGGGGAGATGGCTCAGTAGAATAAGCACTTGCCTGGCAAGGGCAAGGGCCTGAGTTCAATCCCCAGTTCTGCAGAAAAAAAAGAAACAAAAGGTAGACATAAAACAAGTAAAAAAATTTAAGATCCATTCTCAACTGACAAAATAGAGCTAAAAACAAGCACAAAGAAAAAAAAAAATCCTCAACAAAAATTGGAAGTAGACAGGAACTTCCTAATACAGTATAGTGATGCCCTGTTGTTGAACTCAGTTTATTTCAGATTCATGTTTGAAAACGGAAAAAGTTTGTGAGCCGAACAGATTTTTCCAATAAGAGAAATAATGGAAAACCAAATAATCAGTTCTGAGACCCCCAAAATTACACTTAAAAATTCACTTTTTCCAGGTCTTTAACAAATTTCCCAACATTTTCTTTTCTTTTACTCTATTGCGGTTCTCACAGCTTTCCTCTTTGCCTTACTGCTGGCTTCGCTAAGTTTCCTCAGAGCCATGGATACAATATTCTGTGCAAGAAAAGCGGAAGGGAAGCTCAGCGGCGCAGGTTTAGCGCGCTCACAGCGGCGCTCGCCGTGCTCTGCGCCCGAGCGTCCCTACCCCTGAAGCTGAGCCCTCTGCGTCTGCAGCCAGAGGCCACCTGTGACTGTGACCAGCCTGCGCAGGGTTTTTCAAGTCAGATTTTCTATTTGACCAACGAGCAGTAATGAACACTGAGCAGAATTTTTTTCTAACTTTGTTGTATGAGTACTGGAATGTTCGAATACGGAGCTGTTCCGGAACTGAGGTAATTAGAATTTATAAAAATTCTGCAGTTAAAATGATTTTTAAAAAAAACCTGGGGATTGAACTCACGATCTTACACTTGCCAGGTAGGCGCTTATGCCACTGAGCTATCTTCCCCAACCCTTAAAATGATAATGACATAATTAATGAGTGTTTTCTTTTTTTAAAAAACGTATTCAGTACAGGGTCTGCAGTGTCTCACTACACAGATTGGGCTCGTAGTGATCCTTCTGTTTTCAGCCTCCCAAGTGCTGGGGTTACAGGTGTGCGCAACCACACCCAGTCTCAATCGCGTCTCAGCACCCCCTGGGAACAGGACTGAAAGGGCACTCTGGGGATGGAGCCCTAGTCCCTGAGCCTGCCTAAGCAGGCACTTTAGTCCTAATCAGGGTTTTCTAAAATCAACGTCATGGCAAAGATATCTATTTTTATATTGTTTTCTTTTTTACAATGTTATTGAACCCAAGGTCTGTGAACGCTAAGACAGGCTCTATCGCAGAACTGTGTCTCTCTCATTTTTATCCAGCATTGTAGCAAAGGTTCCAGCCAGGGCGGGTAAGAAAAATTGTTTTCCTGATTGGAAATAAAGCTGTCTTTATTTGTAAACAATATGATTGCCTATGTAAGATTCCTATGGCATCTATAAAATTGCAACTAGAACTAATAAGGGTTTAGAAGACTGCAGGATATAAGATCAATAAACATAAATCAATTGTACTTCCAAATACAATAAACAATCAGAAGCTGAATTTTTAAAATGTTGTTTTCAATTGTATCAAAACATCAACACTATCTATTGATAAAAATTATGAAAGATGTTTAAGATCTACACAATGAAGTTATAAAACACTGCTGAGAAAAATTTAAGGCAAAAATAAGTAAGAAGATAATAATGTACATGTACTAGAAGGTCATTTCTCCAGAAACTGAAGCACTTGGTTAGGTAGACGCAGTGGCCGGGAGTTCAATTCCCAGGCCTGCTGGCCCACTCCAGGGCATGCTGAAACAGCAATTGAGACTGGGCGTGGTGGTGCACACCTGTAATCCCAGCACTTGGGAGACTGTAAACAGGAGGATCACTATGAGTCCGATCTACGCAGTGAGACCCTGTAGACCCTATCCTAAATAAAAATAATATTAAAAAAAAGGACCAGCCAAATAGCTCAGAGGATTAATGCTCCTGCTTAGGCAGACACAGTGGCCAAATCAACTCAAAAATTGATTTATTGTTTCTATGTAATCTCTGTCAAAATCTAATCAGGCTTTCTTAGAAAATGACAAACTAACATTAAAATTTTTAAGGAAATGCAAAAGACCTAGAAAAAACAAAGCAGCATTGAAAAGGATGACAGGGGGAGACTAATAGAATCAGATTTCAAGTTTATTACAAAACTAGGTAATCAAAAGAGTGTGGAGTCAAAAAAAAAAAAAATTGTGGAGTCGATGTAAAGACAGATGAATGAGCTAGTAGAACCGAAAAATACTAATGTATTATATTCCCAATATTCACTTGATAGTAATGTTTTGAACTCAGAACATATGCTTTCTATATAATCTGGAAATATAGCAGAGAGATTCTCACCACCCCTAACAAAACGTCTACTGAGATACTGGTATCATGATTAACTATCACTGCCACAATGAACTGTTTTGTATACTCCTTTCGTCAGGGCTATTCAGAGAGCCCTGTAACTTCTTCCCCAGCACCACCTGGTAGGAAGTAAGAGGAGAAATTCTCCCTACTGTATGCGATTGTAGGTTATCCGTGTGGGTAGCCAAGGGTAGGAACTGCATAAATGGAGGGCTGAGGGCTCTCTGTCCCATCTGAGGGTTCTCTGTCACATCAGCCTTAAATGACAGCTTGATTTCTGAATGTGAGGGCTCTGGGAATGTTACTTTCTTTTTTGCCCTAATGTAGAGAACACTTACCCCTTTCTCATTCATATTCCTACAAGGAGAAACTTCTTTAGAGCTCTGGTTCTCCAATTTGCACATTGGAATTACCCGAAGGGTTTCACACCTCCTCACTCTTGCCTTCCACCTCTGCAGACAGTGATCTAATTATTCTGGGGCGTGACTTATTTATTCTGAGGTGCATCTTTCTTTCTGGCCCTGAAACTTTTCTAAATAGTGAGTTTAGGAGGAAAAACTAGGAATCCACGCCTTAGAGCCTTCTGGGTTCTCAGTGAGATCTTCTGCTGGCAGAGTCTACCAGTTCCTGTCCAAGACTCACCCATACATTTTATATACGAGCAGCAGAAGAAGCAGGAAGTGAGGGAGTGTGCTGTTGTCCAGCTATGACTGTAACAAAGTCAAATTTTAAATTTTGGTAAAAGGAAGCATCAGGAGAAAGACTTAATCATAGACTAAAGCCATCTTGTCCCAACACTTACTTGTCCAGCTTTTTAATTTGGAAAAACCCCAAGTCTACAAAAAAGTTCAAAGAAGAGTCCAGCGGGACTTACATTATTTTCCTGCTCCTCTCACTCACATGTACATACTACTTCCTGTTTTTTTTGCTTTGACTTTTGCTGTGGCTGAAACTTTGTCCCAACAGGTAGCTCTTAAGAACAAGGGCACTTTTCTACTTACCACAATACTATTTTTACATTTAGAGTTTCACATTGATATACAATAATTTTTCTTAAGGCCAAAGGTGTGGCTCAGTAGTAGCACATTTGCCTAACATGCTCAAGCCTTAGATTTAATCCCCAGCACTGCAAACCAACAAAGTAACATCAATAATAATACCTAATATATGGACTATATTTAAGTGTTTCCAGTTTACCTCACAGTTTCCCTTATAGCTTTTGGAAAGATGACACCTTGAATTTGTTTTCTTTCTTCCTTTACTCTCCATAATCTTGAATAGTCTCCCTCCTTTCCACTAGATCAGTTAGGGTTCCCTAGAGGAACAGGACACATAGAAAGGAGCGCGTGTGGATTTATTAGGCAGTTTATGGGATCAGAGGGGTGAGCGCGCATGCGGAGAGCTGGAGGATCTGGTAGTTGTTTAGTCCTAGAAGTCAAAAGCTACAGAACAAGAGGGGCCAGAGATGTAGCTCCAGAAGACTGGTGGCCTGAAGCTAGCTGCAGAGCTATTGATCGGAGCCTCCAACCCAAGGCTGGAGAAAGGGGAGACCTGGAGGCCAATGTCCCACAGCAAAAGCAGCGAAGGCCTCTCTTCCTCAAGAAAATGCAAATGCTGCAAAACAGACACACTGTTTTCTTCTTCGTTCCTTTTTCATTCCATCCAGGCTACAAGCCTCTGTGCTGTGCAAGCCGCAGTGCAGGTGAGTCTTCCCCTCTCAGGTTGCTGGCCTCCGGGTCAGCCACAGACACACTCAGAGTTGTGTTCTACTGATCTGCTGGACGTGTTTTACTCCGTTCAAGTTGACACATCAAGATTAACTGCCACACTAGACCTCAACCAAGTGAAAAATTCAGACCATTTGTGTCGTAGAACATCTCATAATGAGCGCTCCTTACCATTAGATTCCTGTGAAATAATCAGCAAGAATACTCTGCTAATGATGTACTTTCAACTACATTACCTCAGGAAGAGCACAATGTCAGGCTAGTCATTATCCCTGGCACTAAATTTAATCCCTTGCTTAGCGTGGTGCCCCTCATGTCTGCAGCGTAAGGACACTTCTTCTTTCTATTGAGAGCTGGATAACAGAGTGATATTGTGAACACATGTAAATATCTTTTTTTTTTTTTTTTGTATTTTAGTACAGGGTCTACAGGGTCTCACTACTAGATTGGACTCTTAGTGATCCGCCTGTATTCAGCCTCCCACAAGCTGGGATTACAGGTGTGCGCCACCACATCCAGTCTAAACCAGTATCTCAGTGCGCCCTGGGGGTGGGGCCAGCATGGCACGTTGGGGATTGAACCCCCGGCCCCTGTGCCTGCTTGCAGGCTCTTTAATCTTCTGAGCTATTTGGCCAGCCCCCCATGTAAATATCTTGCTCCCCAATGAATTTCCAACCAATAAATTTAACACTCACATGAATTAATTAGTTCAATAATGGTTATAAATACTGATTTTCCAATTATTGCTTCTGCAACTTGGCAGGCATTCTTCAATTATGAAGACTTTTCCTTCCCTGGTCTCTAAAGCATGTTTTCTGAATGTCATTATTCCTGTATTGTCATTATTATTTAATGAATTATGATCCATTGTTATCATTTTTCTTACTAGCTCTTGTATCTTTTTGCTGTCTCCTCACTGGTCTCTTAATAGTTCTTATTTCTGAAATAACAAATGTTTCAATCTCATTTTGCTCAAGACCTGGAATCACCCACAGAGTAAAAACAAAACACATAAATAGGGAAAAAAATCTTAGCTGACTGTCACTCAGGCAAAGGACTTCTTTATTTTTTTATTTTTTATTTTTTGGCAGAACTGGGGATTGAACTCAGGCCCATGCACTTGCCAGGCAAGCACTTATTCTACTGAGCTATCTCCCCTGCCCCAAAGGACTTCTATCTAGAACATATAAAGAATTTTTTTAAAATCATGCCCCCAAAATTCAAAGACCCAATCCAAAACTAGGTATCTGAGATGAATACACACTTCTCAAATGAACAAATACAAATGGCAAATACATATATTAAAAAATGTTCAATATTACTGGTCATTCAAGCAATTCAAATTAAAACAACACTGAGATTCCATCTTACCCCAGAAAAAAATGGCTATGATTATGAAAGCAACCAGGAACAAATCCTGGAGAGGCGACGGGGAAAAGGAACACATCTCCAACATTGGAGGGAGTGCAGACTGGTAAAACCACTGTGGAAATCAACACAGAGATTCCTCAGAAAACCAGGCTTATAGGTCTTATTCGACCCAGCTATTCCCCTCCTGGGCATTTTTCCAAAGAAACTGAAAACATCATACCACAGAGATATATGTACACCCATTGTAGCAGCACAATTTCTCGTAGATAATCTTGGAAACAACCCAAATGCCCATCAACTGAGGAATGGATAAAAAATGATGTGATATTCTACAAAATGGAGTATAACTCAGCTACAACATAGATAAACCTGAGGCACTGACAGGTAAATGGATGCAACTAGAGGCTATACTCCTAAATGAAGTAAATCAGAGTTTCATGTGTAAACATCGCATTGTCCCCCAGTGTAAGAACGTGAAAGAACAAATAAAATCTGAAAAGGGTACAGTCAATACTGTGAAAGAGAAAGACACTGTTCAAAGAGTAGGAACAACTGGAATGAGGAAAAGGAGAAAGGAAAGAAAGGAGAAATTACCAATTTCTCCATAGCAATAACATCAAGTTATCTCTGTCTTCCTGGCTCCAGTATTGGATCAGAAGTTCCAGACTTCACCAGGGAAGTGTACAGTGTGCTATGATCCTCCTCAACATTAAATGCAACATGATATTAAAAAGTAAAACTAAAGGGCCTGAGAGCTCAGTAGAATAAGTGCCTCCCTGGCAAACACAGGGTCCTGAGTTCAATCCCCAGTACCACAAAAATAAATAAATAAATAAATAAATAAATAAATAAATAAATATAAAAAGGCTCACATTTTCCCTTTGCTTTTAATGCTGATTCAGAAATATATTTTGAATCTTTTTTCTGTGGAATATTGTGCTGAGCATGTACACAGTCTTAGGTTTTATAATTGACATTCTCTTTATTGTATTGATAATTGAACCTAGGACCTTTTCACTGAGCTGTATCCATAGCCCTTTTTTATTTTATTTTATTTTATTATTTTATTTTGTGGGAGTCTGTCTAAGACACTATGTTGCCCAGGCTGGGTTCAAACTCCTGTCTCTGCCTCTCAGAATGTTGGGGTTACAGGTATATACAACCACACCCAGATGCTTACTGTCTTAACCAGGGAAGATAAATGTAAACCTGGTGACCATACAAACAATTAACTAAAAATAGCGTCCTGTGCTCTAAAACCAGGAACACTAAATTCTAAGTGTCTAACAGGGACTCTCTCTGGGTTTCTGAAAGGAAGCATGTCTGAAAACATGAACTGGTGTCTAATACCTAAAATGGGTAGGAGATCCACAGGCCAGGGAAGAGATTTCTGTTATGGGGGCAGCCTGAGGGAGTGGGGTGCAGGTAGCCAGTTTGTTGAGCAGGCTTCAAACACAGGCACAAGAAAAATTGTGAACACCGAGAAACCGAAAGGCCAAATGAACAGCAACTTTGGCCAGAAGGCTGGACAGATGTTGACTCCACTGGACCCTGAGGTGAAGGTAATGATTTTAATCTTTTTTTCTTAATATAATGAGAAGCCATTAACAAGCACAAAGAGGAGAAAGACATAGTTAGATTGATATTTCAAGATGAACACTGGATAATAGAGAAAAGACTGGCTGGGGTGGGATTCTCGCTTGCATCCCAGCTGAAGGCTCTGTAGCAGAGCTGAGAGCTGGCAAGCAGCATGTTCTAGTGTGGTGACTCTACTGTCATTATCACTTCCTGTCCCTGAACAAGCACACACCCCTTTTGTGGCTGCCCAAAGAGTTCTACAGACAATGGTGGATATAATTAAGCAACTCTTTCCTAAACTCTCCATCCCAACCTTCTCCCTAGTCGGGAAAAACCTAGCAGAGAAATACAGCAGTGAGATTGGAGTTGAGGGGGAGAAGAGGAACAAAAGGAAACAAAGTCAGTAAACAAATAGACTTCAAAAGACTTCACAAGTAGGGTGGAGATCTCTGGGGAAAGAAAAGAGGTAGAAAATTATTTAGATCTTTGCAGGCAGGAGAGGATAAGGAGAGAGAGGTGCCTGGGTCTGGAGTTTACTGTCACTCTTCCCTTCCTGAGGAAAACCATTTCTTTGCCCTCATAAGATGTGGCATCACTGGGCCGGCCAGATAGCTCAGTGGATTAAAGCACCTGCTTAGGCAGATGCAGAGGTCGGAAGTTTGATCCTTAGCCTGCCATGCCAGCCCTGCCCCCAGGGCATGCTGAGACAGCAATTGAGACTGGGTATGGGGTTGTGTGCCTGCAATCCCAGCACTTGGGAGGCTGAAAACCGGAGGATCACTACAAGTCTGATCTGTGTAGTGAGACCCTGTGGACACTGTACTACACACACACACACACACACACACACACACACACACACACACAAAAGATGTGGCATCACTAGTAAGTTACTCTGTCCAGTACTGGAAAGGGATTGAAATTCAGTGGAGCGTTAGTATGTGTGAGATTTTGTTTCCCACCCCTGGAAATGGAAGGGGAAAAAGGGAAGGGAAGGGAAAAAAGGGAAGGGAAGGGAAAGGAAGCAAAAGGAAAGCAAGAGGATGTTGGGGTTTTTCAGCACAGTAGAAAGACAGAAGAAGAGAAGGCTTTATTGAGGATACAGAGAGGACCACAGGAAGATGGCAGGGATCCTCTGACCTAAGACAAAGAGGAGCTGGGGCTGTATGGACTTTTTCTAGGGGTGGAGTTTGGAGGAGACTCTCAGTGACCTGTAAGGATCTGACTGGGATTTTTCTTTTCATGTGGGAAGGAAAAGAGGAAGTTGTAATCAGGGCTTGGGGAGGAGACAGTGGAAATGGTCACTGGGAAGATAAGCTGTTGTTTTTTGCTTCAGCCATGTTAGACCACTAGCACAATGATTTGCCAATTCATACTTGGACAAGAGCCTATCAAAGGGAAAGGCGGGGCGGGGCAGGGCAGGGCAGGGCAGGGCAGGGGAAGGGAAAGAGGAAGGGAAAGAGGAAGAAGAGGAGATGAGAGGGGAGGGGAAGGGAGAGAAGCTGAAGGGAAGGGAGGGGAAGCTGTCAGGTCTTCATTGTAAAGTACATTCATACAGTTTCACAATCAATCCCTACAACTTGTCTCACCTTGCAAAGACTTCTCCAAAGCTTTTCCCATTTAAAAAAAAAAAAAAATCACTTCATTTCTTCTTGTTACTCATTGTCAAATGACAAAACTACAATTTGGTTTAAGTGATTTTTTGGAAGGAATGGATAGGTTGGTTGGTGCTGGGAACTAAACCCAGGGTTTGTGCATGCTATTGTTTAGAGATCTTAACTTGCTTTTTTGTTTCTAATGTAGAATAAGGTGCACTTCATTCCATAAAGCACAATAAATGTTAAAATGAGCCAAACAGAGGTTACCTTATGCTTTTGGTTAGATCATCCTTTTTTTTTTTTTCTTATCTTCTTCTCCTTTAATTTGTCACATTTTCCTCTGTTTTTCCCATTATTCTCTTTTTTAAAATTATTTATCAAGAAATGAAAGAATAAACATGTAAGCAAATGCAAAAAAAAAAATTACTTATCATTTTCCTAGGCAGTTTTTTCTTTTACTTTTGTCTGATACTACTAATTTATTTAGTAGTTAGCCTAATCCAGGCTCCAATTCCCCACCATCTCTATACTTATAAGAATACTGTTAAGCTTCATGAAACTACTGACAAATATTTCTTCCTATGATTCAACACTTGCTGTATTATTAATGGAGCCAAAGTTGTTATTGACTAGATATTTACTGTAGATCATTATCTGGTTGGTCCTTGTGTTTATGTTACAGTTGTGGATCTCTTTCCTATATCAGAGAGCAGCATTTGATTGGTTCTTAGAGTTTATAAATGTCTAGTTTGTATTTGACATTATTATAGTTGTTGATTTTAATACTTCAGTCAAGATGACATAGTTTTGCTCCATGTGCCAATATTTGCCTTACCTATGGGTCATAAAAAATATTGTAGCCTATTTCCAAAAAAAATGGGTACTGGGCTAAATAAACTGCAATCTCCCCTCCCAAGAAACAGAGATGACTGGCTCCTGACACAGAGGTAAAGGCTGGTACATATCAACACTCAGAAAAAGTAGACATTAACTAAAGAGGGCTCCATACTAGCAACAAAGCTACCCATATAAGCCTCTTACAGGCCTTACCACAAAAGCACACAAAAAGGACTTCCAGGAAGATGATGGAACTGTGAGCAGTAACAAATCAGCCTCTCTGAAACTCGGAATCCAGACACTGGAGCGCAGCAAAGTGAGGATGAGAAGGGAAGTGTGTTCCAAGGATGGAGCCAGGATCTGAAGTGAGAACTGGCACTCATGGGGAAAGCAAAGACAAGGGCCTCAATTTAGAGGGTGGTAGCGAAGAGGGTGGGTGCCTCCTCCCAAATACCAGCTCCTGGCTGGGGAAAGGTAGTTAGAAGCTACAGAGGCACAGTGTATACAAGTGACTCTAGAGACCTCCATGGAGAAACACACCAGTGACACAGAGCATGAGACATTGTGGGGTATGGTGGCTAGTGAGTCATTCTGGTTTGCACATCCTCAGGGGAAACCAGTAGGCTTGTTATCATTTGGAAAGGGGCCAGCTGAACACAGTACACAAGTCATGGATTGATTCCATTCATATAGTGGCCCCCAGCATCAGTGTGAGGTACAGCCACAAGAGACAAACAGCATCAAGGAGCTGAGCTGAAGGCATCAAGAGCCACCTGGAGCATTGTGGAATGAACAATGTGGATCCCAGACTCATAGTCAGAAACCAGAAACAACCTGAACTCCTATAGAGCTGAAAGCACAGGCATGCTGGGATTATCCACCACATTATAATCCCCCTGCAGGCTTGCTGGAATCAACCAACATGATTATAGGCTTGGTCTAAACCCCCTCATCTATGAGTGACAGCATAAACACAGCCTGGAGTTTTATTTTTCCTGTTTATTCTGCTTTTTGTATGAGTGTGAGTAGTTGCTAAGGGTTTTTTCTTTTGCTTTGTTCCTATTTCTGTTAATTCTTTCTTTCTCTTCTATTTTTTTTCACCAGTTTCCCAAAGCTACTAGATGGTGCAAAAAATAACATTAGATTAATCAGAGTCAAGGAAAAAGCAGGATATAGCACAAATGATATTAAAAAAAAAAAAAAAAAACCTATTCACAGAAGTAATGACAGAAAACTTCCCAAGCATGGAAAAAGAATTTGATATACTGATAAATGGAGCCAAATTAGCAATGATAAAAAAAATCTACAGCAAGACATATAATGATCAAGATTCCAGAAATTCAACACAAGAACAGAATATTAAAAGCTGTTAGAGAAAAGAAACAAATCGTCTGTTAAAAAAAAATCCTATCAGATTCATAATAAACTTCTCTACTCAAATCATTAAGGAGAGCTTGGAGTGAAATCCTTAAGTCAAGGAAAGCATGGAGTGAAATCTTTCAATCACTAAAAGAAAACAACCTCCAACCTAGATTGATGTACTCCACAAAGCCATCTTTCAAAACTGACTGAGAAATAAGATACTAAGAAAAAGGGAGGCAATACTCCCAAACTTGTTCCTAGAAGCAAGCACTACCCTTGGTTGCTATCAAAACTACAGAAGGATCCAACCAAAAAAGACAACTATAGGCAATCTCCCTAATGAACATGAACACAAAAATCCTCTGCAAGTTACTGGCAAACAGAATGAGGCAAATCAGCAGGAATGTTATGCACTATGAAAAAGGATAATTCATTCAAGGAATGCAGGGATGGTGCAACATAAATACACACACACACACAAACACACAACACTGTATCAACAGAACCAAGAACAAAAACCACATGATCATCTCAATAGATGCAGAAAGAGCATTTGACAAAGTCTAACATTCATTCATATTTTAAAAAATCCTAAAGAAAATTGGAATTGACAGTCTTTATCCCAGTCTGATAAAAGTCACTTATGACAAGCCAACAGCAAACATCACACTAAAAACAGAAAACTCTGACTCTCCAATCAAAAAAAAGAAAAAGGATGTTCTCTACTACCACTACTATTCAATACAGGTCTGGAAATATTACACAGAGCAATTAGAAAAAGGAAACAAAAGGAATAAGAATAGGAAGGAAAGAAGTTAAATAATCATTATTTGCAGATGATATGATACTTTAT
Source organism: Octodon degus (assembly GCF_000260255.1). Lineage (NCBI taxonomy): Eukaryota > Metazoa > Chordata > Mammalia > Rodentia > Octodontidae > Octodon > Octodon degus. The sequence continues at coordinate 32,923,201 of NW_004524577.1, read as the reverse complement.
GTAGAAGAACCCAAAAACCTCTAGATTTCATAGCCAAATTCAATAGTGTAACTGGATACAATGTCAACACTTGAAAGTTCATAATATTACTGCACCCAACTAACAAGTTAACCAAGAGAAAAATTAAATATCCATACAATTCACAATAGCATAGCAAATTAAATACTTAGGAATCAAGCTAATGAAGGAAGGAAAAGATGTTTACACTGAAAACTACAGTAGTCTAAAAGAAATCAAGGAGGATATCAGAGAGTGGAAAGATATGCCTTATTCATGGGTTGGAAGAACCAACCTAGTAAAGATGGCCATATTTTTTGATGGCCATATTTTCAAAATTGCTATATAATTTCATGTAACCTCAATCAAAATACCAACTAGCATATCTCACAGAATTAGAAGAAACAATTCTAAAATTCATATGGAACCAGAAGACATATAAAAAGGCAAAAGCAATTTTGGCTAGCAAGGGCAAGGCAGGGGCCATCAGATTCTTGAAATACACTACAAAGTTACCATGATAAAAACAGCATAGTATTGGCAAAAGCTAACCTAAGGATCAATGGAAAGATTATAAAATACAGAAACAACTCCGAACACCTTACCTTTGGCAAAAGTGCCAAACTCCTTCACTTGAAGAAAGAGCCTCTTTGATGAGACTGGAAAACCTGGCTCTCCACATGTTGAAGATTAATCCTATTCCCACTATCTCTCATCATGTAATAAACTAAAATAGAAATGGGTCAAAGAGCCAAATATTAAAACAGAGAACCTGAATCTACTGGAAGATGGAATAGGTAGAACTCTTGAAGATACAGGGGTAGGCAGAGACTTTATGACTATAACCCTGCTCACACAGGAAAGAATACAATGAATCAACAAAAGGGATCTCCTCTTATTAAAGAACTTTTGCACACACAAAAAGAACAACAACAGAGTGAAGAGACAACCCATAGAGTGGGAAAATTTTTTGGCAGCTGTTCCTCAAAGGGCTAACATCTAGCATATATAAAAACCTGAAAAAAGAAATCAGATCC
>NW_004524577.1:32915920-32917791 GCF_000260255.1 Octodon degus | reverse complement strand
CCCCATATTTGGGAAGTTTTCTGCTATTACTTCTGCCCATATTCTTTTTATATCATTTGTATTGACTCCTTCCTTCTCATTGATGCCTATTAGTCTCACATTGTTCATCTTTGCATCATCTTGCAGATATTGAATTATTTTTCTTGTATCCTAGTTGCTATTAAAGAGATCTTTTCTTACCTTTTCACTAGCTGCAATGGTGTCTTCAAGGTCTGAAATGCTATCTTCACTTTCATTCAAATGATTTTGCCACTTGTGATTGAGATTTTAATTTCCTGCATATCACTTTGAATGTTCTGCATGCATTCTATTTCTTTCCTATGTTGAATTAGTACAATTATCCAAACTATTCTGCGTATATACATAACTATATCCTTTTCCCTCTTTCATTTGTCCTTTTCCTCATTCCACTTTGTCCTTTGAATTGCTTCATGCATTCTATCATTCCTATATTTCCTATATAATTCAAGGATTCCATCATTTCTATATGCTCCTGTATTTTTTAATCAGTGTCTTTTGTAGAAGTACTTAGTACTTCTTTTATTATAGTTATCATTTCTTTTTTTACTTCAGAAATTATTTCTGATCTGATTTCCTCTATTCCTGTCTGCTGTTGGTTCTTTACTTCCGATGCTATTATTTCAGAGATTTCAGGTGTGTGATTTCCAATCTATGCTAGTGTCTCCTGCATTTGTTCTGGGTGGGTTTGGGGCCTTAGAATGCATTTTGCTCCTTCTCTTTGTCATTTTGTATAGCACTGTCTTCTGAACTTTGGTGCAGCGCTTTGGAAGAGTTACTACTTTAGCACCAGGTCCAGATCTACCAAGTTCAAACTTGTCCAGGTGGGTGTGGCTTGGGTGTCGGTGCTGTGCTCCACTTCTTCCTGCTGTAGCCCTTGGAAGTGAACCTGCTGTGCCACTCTGGCAAGATGTTCTGCTCCTGGATCAGCTGGGTGTGTCTTGCTTCTAGCTGCTCTGCAGGGAGTTCTGCTGCAGGGTTCCCCACTAGGCACGTCTGATGGAAGAAGTTCCACTTACACGCCAGGCCTGGGTGCTGACTGGAGTGAGGATCCAGTGGGCCTCGGGTGGTCCCACTCACATGCCTATCCTGTGCGTTGGCTGGAGTGAGGATCTGGCAGGCCCCAGGCAGTCCCATTCACGTGCCGGGCCTTGCAAGATTGGTTTAAAGAAAAAACAAAACAAAACAATAACAAAAAAGTTGTAATAAATTAAAGAGACAAAAAATAATAACAAGAGGAAAAAGCATTTATGCATTAACTTCTCCTTTCAAAAGACCAGCAGAAATCAGCAGCACAATTATCCAAACTATTCTGCATATATACGTAACTATATCCTTTTCCCTTCTTTCATTTGTCCTTTTCTTCATTCCAGTTTTTCTTTCCCATTGAACAAAATGTTTCCCTTTCACAGTATCTATACTGTATTATTTCATTTCCATGAAATTCTGGAAAAGGTAAAACTAGTAAGAATAGATCAGCGGATGCCAGGTGCTCAGGGTGGAGATGAGCTGAACTAATGAAGCACAGGGACTCTTTTAGATCGTATTCTGCAAGATATCATTAGATGCACCCGTCATGCATTTATCAAAACTCAAAGACTTCCATACCTCGGAGTCAATACTAATGCATGTTAAAATGTTCTAATGACCTAGGTCAGGGGTGGCAAACCTATAGCACATATGCCACAGTGGGGTATTGGTACCAATGGAAGTGCTAAAGGTTTGCCATCATTGATCCAGCAGGTAAGACTCAGGATAGAATGAAGACTGTGACCACATAATTTAATTATACTACAAATGTAGGAAACCACACCATTGAGGAAGGTGTGAGAAGGCACCAAGCTAAACACCTT
>NW_004524577.1:32907422-32908618 GCF_000260255.1 Octodon degus | reverse complement strand
TCTTTTTAAAATTTTTTATTTTTTATGTATTTGGTTGTTGCAGGGTCTCACCACGGAGCTCAGACTAGTGGTGATCCTCCTGTTTTCAGCCTCCCCAACGTTGGGATTCTAGGTACATGCCATCATGCCCAGACTTGTGGCTGGTTCGGTGCTCCCGGGGTTGGGGCTGGCATAACCTGTGGTTCCAGAGATCCAACTCCAGCCCCTGTGCTTGCCTAAGCAGGCACTTCATCCACTGAGCTATCTCATAGACCCTCCTATAATAATTTTTTAAAAAAACTTTCAACATTTATTTTTATTGTATCTTGTATTGAGATATACAACCCCTGATCGTCCCACTTTTAATGACATTGAGATCGAGCAGTGGGTTTAGGTTTTTGTCAGTATAAGTCATCCACTATGAAATTCTCTGCCATACATTCACCTCATTATTTTAGCAAACAGTGACAGTCATTACCTTGTATGATTATTTCAGTTAAGGATGAAAGAAATGGTTCTTTTGGTCATTCATTTTTATTTAAGACTCTTTACTTGCTAGTTCACCACTTGCTTTGAAACTCTGTACATCTTAAGGATACAAATCGAATTCAAATCCTTTTGTGGAGCCTTCCCTAGTTGTTGCCTGGCAGGACTTGACCCCCAGGGGGGCCATCACAAAGCACTCTGCAAGCTCTAAGGGGTCCCAACTATGTCTTAGGCTTCTTCATGTCACCCTAATATCCAGGACAGTGGCCTGAAGAGAGCAAGTAGACAATACACATATAAGATCCTTTGCTTGGGTGAGGTTCAGATGAAAAGCCCTCTACTCAGGCAAACACAAGTGACAAGATTCCAAAATAAAACATGCACACACACATACACACACAAACATATATATATATATATAATATCACAAATTTATTATAATACACACAGAACAAACCAAAACTTTGACAATTTCCATAGAATTATCCAGTTTTTAAAATGTTAACTGAAATAAGGTATAATTGAGGGAATAAAATCTCATAATTTTATAATTATGAAGCAATGTGGTATACTCGAGAATTCTACTTAAAGAATTAAGACTATAAAGTGACAGCCTTTATTAGATATTTAAAAATTTGGATTGGCATTTATTTACAATATAGACATAGGTCCTCAAGGATTCCTAGAGTGGTATGTAACAAACTAGGTTTCATAGCTTGGTGTTTTGTTAG
>NW_004524577.1:32903831-32906877 GCF_000260255.1 Octodon degus | reverse complement strand
CTGGCCTTCACCCTACACAGCCTTTGGAAACTGTCCGCCCAAGTCTGTGGATAGCAGCACTACCACATCTCATTCTAGCACAGGCTGGGCATGAGGAACCAAAAGAGGAAAACAGAGGAAACCCTGAGACCTTCACAGTGAAGTAAATAAAGCAGCTGCGTCTTTTAGCTGTTCTTCTGCTCTTCATTTTGTAAAAGAGAAAAATCCCCTATCTATTAGCCCTCAGCTTTTCATAACATAAGCAATAGAGTCACTAAAGGTCACTTCCTGGCCTTATAAATCTGGTAAGTATGAAGACCCAAAGGTCTGTCACATAAACATGGTGGAGGGAGATACAGAACAGGTGAAAAACACAGGTGTTGCTGTACAGTACTATTTGTGCTACACAATAACCTGGGCCATCAGCACCTATTCTTTATTCCTTCACACAGAAGCAGCCTTCAGGGTACATGCCATCATGTACCCTGAATAAAAAGATGGGAGTACAACATGCTCTAAGTGATAGGACACTTTCTTCACATGCATAAGGTTCTGGGTTCAATACTTAGCACTAGGGGGCAGATGCTTGTGCCACTGAACTATAGCACTGGCCCTCAACAGCCCCTCCAAATTAAGTAGGAGCATAACCAGAGAAAAAGCAATGAGGAATGATCCACAAATGTCCGAATGTTGTTATTTCTTGGGCAATACTCTACTGATAGGTAGTTTTGGCTGTTTGATAAGAATACACAATAAGATAAATCTAGAAAGTAGCAACTCAAGAAGAAAAAAAAAAAGCCTATGCCTAGTGAATTTTAGCCATTCATTATATGGTTTACAGGTCTGAAAAAAGAAATCCAGACTAATTCAAAATTCTGGAAAATACTTTCTCATGCAGTGTACTTATAATACTAGAGGTATATGACTATGATGTAGATTTTCCATTTCTCAGTGTAGAAGAGCTCTTACTTTTAGACCAAATAATCCCCTAAATACTATGTTATCACCTGTCTCCGCTTCACGATAAGCTACTCAAACCCTGTCTGGAAATTGTGTGTAAAGAGTGGTGTAAAATTATTTATGATTTAAAAATACCTATGGTATGCTAATCATATGAATGTGTAAGCATGTAACCAATATATATTTAAATGAGATAACCCTTCAAACTATAATATCAGAAAGCGATGGGCCGAGGATATAGATCAGCAACATAAGCACTTGCCTGGCAAGGGCAGGGTCCTAAGTTCAATCCCAAAAAAAAAAAAAAAAAAAAAAAGTGACATAATACAACAAACCAGATTTTCCCCACTAAACCACACAGTATTTGTCTCATTAATACATTCATTTCTTTCCAGAGATATAAAACTTTAATTGCAAAACTGTCACAGCCAATCGAAAGAAATCACCTTGTTTCCAAAATAATGTTAACTTCTCCTTATTGTTAATAGTAGCAGTACAGTAAGATAAAGCACTGCTATCTTGAAATAGTTTGTACAACAAAAGCATTGTGAGAAAGTCTTCCAGCAAAACGGATGGCAGCTATTCAAAAGATCCATTAAAATTTATCATTAGTAATTTAAAATCACACCTTATCAAAAATTTATTTAATGTTTGCCTGCGTTAGCACTTTAGGATGAGAACTAAACTCCAGAGTAAGCACAACGTCTTCTGAGTGCAGCTGACCAGGGACGCAGTCAGAGCCCACAGTCAGAGGCTCGCTAACCCTGCAGAAGGCATCTACTGTGTTCTGTGGATCTCTGTCCGTGATCAAAATATCGAATATTTTTCATCTCTACTGGACGTCTTTGAAGAGTACTACATTGTGTCACATCCTCCTTTCATTGTAACACAATGTATTAAACAAAAAAAAAAAAAACCTGTCAGTTAGGTTGGAAAGCAGCTGAGAAAATCCTGGCTGCTCTAGGCTTTAATCAGAGGACTTGTGTGGGAGCTTTGAACTCTTAATATCAGAAACCCCAATAACTTATCATAAAAATACAAGCTCTTGATTTTGAAAAAATATACAAAAGGCATTGCATAGGTAAATATTTCTTGATTGTCAAGGAAGACAAGGTATCAGTCTGAATCACAGGTTCCTGTTGTGCTGTATTTTAGGACTGTTTGTTTTTATAGTTTCCATTTTTTACAGTTTTGGGAGGCCTCTGACCCTTGGTATAAGCACAGTACCAAAAATGAAGAAAAAGGAGCAAAAATATGCACCCATAGGACATAATAATGTACATAAAGACTGGATACTGGTATTTGCAATCCTCCATGAGAAATATATGGCCCATGTGGATGGTGACAATGACAAACTGGACCTAAAAATAAGAGTGAAAACATTATTTAGGTCTGAGGAGTTTTCATTCATTCATTCATTCATTCATTCATTCATTCATTCATTCATTTTTTGCAGTGTTGAGCATCAAACCTGGGGCCTCATGTGTGCTAGTTCAGTAGTCTACCATTGAGGTACAGTTTCTGCTCTGACAGCTAACAATTCTTTTCCTATTTGTATTCACATACTCTTCACCTGTATCTCGGCTAACCTTTAAATTAGCCTCTCAGGAATGAAAACAGACACTATCATGTCAAAAATCCAGACAGGGGTTTGAAAGCTCTATTTACTTCTGCCAAATTGCACTTCTCCTGGGGTCCTATGGAAGTGGGCTTGCAATGCACAATCAACTGACTACTTAGAGAACCTCCACGAAGGTTGCACTGGCAGCATCTGACTTGTATCATTACCTAGGATGAAATACATGCAGCACTACTCGCTGTAGTCCAAGTTTCCCGGATGGTTTTCATTTCAACTTTTCAGTCAATACTTCAATTTTTGGAAAATAAAAACATTTATATTAGAGCCCTTATCATTTTACAGGAGCCCAAGGACCCCTGGTTCTTCCTATCTGCTTCACGCCCTCCACCATCAGATAAAAAGCAGTCATATCTGCTCAGTCAAGAGCAAAGGCAGGGCTGAGGATATAATGCAGGGGTAGAGCGCTTGCCTTGCATTTGCAAGGACTTGGGTTCAATTTCTGGAACCATACACACACACACACACACA
>NW_004524577.1:32900685-32902491 GCF_000260255.1 Octodon degus | reverse complement strand
TTTTTTCCCAGGGTACCACTGGCAGAATATGAACCCAGTTTATTAGAGAATGCAAATCTGGAAACATGAGGGTGAGAGAATTCTCCTTTTAATAAAACAATAAAATTCAAAGTAAATCAGCATCTGCTACCTCGATATTCTTTTAAAGAAATCATAGACCATGTGTGCATTAGGATTAAACCAAATAGTTCTATTATTTCAAACTTTCTTTTACAGGAAAGTAATATTCAAACTCATATAACACATATACATTCATATACCATTTTATACCTTTAATGCTTGTCATCGTTTTTACTGATTAGAAGAACAAAGATTTTTTTCGAGGCAATTTAGAACCAGAATATGGAATTGCTAACTTTTTTTTCTTTTCTTTTTTTTTTTGGCTACCACTGGGCATCAAACTGAGAGCTCCTGCCTGCAAGGTGAGCCCTCTACTCCAGCCCAGAAATTCTTGCTTCTAATTTAGTACTATGTCTGTCAGTCATTGCAGCTTTGAGGTTATTTTCATCACATAGATGGTAGTTTATATTTAGACATGTTTAACTAAATTATATATATATGCTTTATATACATAAATTATATATATATGTGCTAAGAGAGAGAGAGAATATCAAGGAACCTACCACTAAGCTACCCTATCCCATATTTTTAAATAAATGTGTTAAATACCATACAGATGGCCTGAAGACTAATTTAATGCTTGAATCTCTGCAGTTATCACACACGCTTTGTTTTCAGTGCAGTTCCTGACAAAGCTCACATAATGTAGAAAGGACAGCGACACTACCACCTTTTGTATTTTATGAACTTTGTTCTGCAGGTGGTTTCTTTAAAAAAAAATTATTTATTTATTTATTTATTTATTTGCTTATTTGGTACAGGGTTTTGCTACCCAGCTCAGATTCATAATGATCCTCCTGCCTCAGCCTCCCCAGAGCTGGGATTACAGTTGTGTGCCACCACGCCTGGTTTCAATGGCCAGCACGGCAGGAGGTATCAGGGCTCGAACCTGGGTCTTTGTGATTGCCAGGCACGTGCTTAGACTACTGATCTAGTTCCCTGGCTCCAGGTGGTTTCTTAATGCATAGCGAAAACAACTCTAGTTTCATGTCTTGTTTTACAGATAATTAATTACTCACAAGCTGTAAAGATGTCAGATGTTTTTTCCACCACAGATACTTCTGGTAGGAGGGTCCCATAGCACACAGCCCATAGTAGGTGTACATGACTACATGCACAGCGGTGTTCACCAGGGCGTGGAAAGTTCCCAAACCACCTAAAAAAAATGTTGCAACATCAGGGCACTGTTCCTTAAAATCAGGTACGTTTTTTGTCTGAACTGAGATTTCAATTTTCAGATTTCAGATTTCATGAATTTCAGCAGAAAGAAACAAAAACAGAACTGAAATATCAATTCTGCTACACAGCCATCAAACTAGGGGAAGCTGGGTAATATATTTGTTTAAAAATAAGATCCAGACCTTAGAAAATAAATTGGCATGTTTATTAGCTATATTTTACCATCAAGATAGCCTTACAATTTGGGTTTACTTTCACAGACTAAATTGAGGGCCGGGGAGATAGCTCAGTAGAATAAATGCTTGCCTGGCAAGCACAAGATCCTGAGTTCAATCCCCTATACCGCAAAAAAAAAAAAAGAGAGAGAGATCCTTCTTAAACATGATCCATTGCTTAACAATACTCAAAATAACTTTAAAAAGGTTACCATACCTAATAACAATAAGCTTGTCTTCTGGATGGTAAGCAACCTAAGTTTGCAGACCAAAATTAGAGAAAAAGGAGGGC
>NW_004524577.1:32897901-32899115 GCF_000260255.1 Octodon degus | reverse complement strand
TGTGTTTGTTTCACAGTGTTGGCCTAAAATTTAGAATTTTGTCCAAAACACTTTACTATCTTAATTCTACATTTCTTTTGATCCTGGAAATAAAATTTGGACAAATTATGACAGAGGAAGGACAGAATTCATAAACACTATGAATTACAGAAAGTTTAAAGGAAAATATAAATTTATCATTTTTAAGACAGTATGTAGCCCAAACTGGCCTGAAACTCACAAAAATCCTCCCACCTCAGCCTCTCCTGTTCTGGGTTACAGACGTATGTCATCACACGCTGCAGTAAACATTTATTTTTAAGTAATTATCTCCCTAAAATCTTATTTATGTTATGCTTCCTAAACATTCTGCTACTGAATAGAGTACACAACATTTTAGCTAATCCCTTAAATACCACAAATTTAGGAAGGCACTAAGGGACAAAGCTTATTAACAAACTCTCAAGTTTTACTGTACAGTTAGATTAATCTTTCCCAAGAGAAACTTGAATAAGTAAATTACAGTGGCATGAAAACACCTTTTGTAGGTTAATTTTATATATTTAAATTTAATTGTAATACACAGTAGTTATCTTTTTTTTTTTTTTTTTTTTTTTCTTTTGCAGTACTGGGGATTGAACTCAGGACCCTGCACTTGCCAGTGTTGTCTACTTCAGACAGTTAAGCAGTCAAGCTGCTTCACATAGGAATAAGCCAAGTACCTCTCAAGTTCTTTTACGTCTCACGTAATACATAAACAGGAAATCTAGTTCAGGCTTTCTAGGAAGCTGCATCCCAGACGTGTCTCCCACACTTGGTGGAACAGCACCCATTTCCCATTTGGATACCTCTACCATTTGCACTACTACAAGGATTCTGCAATAGGTATTTAACAAGGTACTCAGTGTGACTAACATCATTTAGTAAAGGTAACTCATCAAAATAAACCATCAAATAAAATTAACTTGTTTTCTCTATGACTCTTTTCTGATGTTATTTTAATAAATTTTTTCACAGGATGACATTTTAATGAGGAAGCCTTTTTATTTTGCTTGTTGGAAGGCTTTTCTAATGAAGTATTTTCTAAGTTGTCTGCCTTTACATAATGGGTCTGAAAAGCAGACTGAATAAATTACAATTAATGGCATCGCATGTAACTCCCTTGCCTTGGGGAAAATAAAGGAAACACATGGATAATTATCATAATTCTCTATATCCCTTCAAAGATATATATA
>NW_004524577.1:32895965-32897801 GCF_000260255.1 Octodon degus | reverse complement strand
TCTCCCACTTGTCTAATGGCTCTAGCTAATGATTCCAGAACTATATTGAATAGGAGTGGTGAAAGAGGACATCCTTGTCCTGTGCCAGATCTGAGAGTAAAAGATATCAGTTTTTCCCCATTTAGAATTATGTTAGCCATTGGGTTGTCACAGATGGCTTTTATCAGATTGTAGTATAGGCTATCTATTCCAATCTTCTGAAGGACTTTGAACATGAATGAGTGTTGGACTTGTCAAAAGCCTTTTGTGCATTGAGATGATCATGTGGTTTTTGGATTTGGCTCTATTGACATAGTGTATTACATTTTTAGATTTGCATATATTGAACCATCCTTCCATCCCTGGGATGAATCCTACCTGGTCATGGTGTATAATCTTCTTGATGATTATCTGTCTTTTATTTGCTAGGATTTTATTGTGGATTTTTGCATCTATGTTCATGAGAAAGACTGGCCTATACTTTTCTTGTTTAGTTGTTTCTTTCCCTGGTTTTGGTATCAGTATAATACTTGCCTCCAGGAACGATTTTGGGAGGACTGCTTCCTTTTTAATTTCATTGAAGAGTTTGAGAAGTATAGGGATTATATCTTCTGTAAATTTCGTGTAGAATTCAGCTGTGAATCCATCAGGATCTGGACTTTTCTTAGTCAGTAAGTTTTTAATTCTATCTTGTATTTCATTGGCTGTTATTGGGCTATTGAGAGTTGTCATATCTTCTTGATTCAGTTTTGGTAATTTGTACCTTTCTAGAAATCTGTCCATTTCTTCTGTGTCTTCTATTCTGTGCGAGTAAAGATTCTCAAAGTAGCTATCGATAATTTTCTGAATTTCCACTGGGTGTGTGGTTAATCATACCCTTTTCATTCCTTATTGCTTGTATTTGAATTTTTTCTTTCCTCTTTTTGATGAGGTTAGCTAGGGGCTTATCAATTTTATTTAATCTTTCAAAGAGCCAGCTTTTTGATTCATTAATTCTTTGAACTGTTTTCTTCCTCTCAATTAAATTAATTTCTGCTCTAATCTGTATGATTCCTTCCTGTTTTTGGGTTTTGGATTTGGTTTGCTCTTCCTTTTCTAGATGTTGGAGGTGCAGCATTAGTGTTTATTTGCTCCCGTTCTGTTTTCCTAATATGTGAGTTCACAGCTATAAGTTTCCATCTAAGAAGGGCTTTCATCACATCCCATAAATTCCTATAAGTTGTGCTTAATTTTCATTGAATTGTAGATATTGTTCAATTTCTTGTTTAATTTCATCTGTGACCCATTGGTTGCCAAGTAAGGTGTTGTTTAATTTCCATGTATTCATAGGGTTTTCTGGTTTCTTTTGTGATTTATTTCCAGTTCAGTTGCATTGTGGTCAGATAATATGCATGAGATGATTTCTGTCTTCTTACATATACTTAAGCATGACATATGGACTAGTGTGTGGTCTATTTTAGAAAATGTCCCATGTGTAGCTGAAAAAAATGTGTATTTAGCTGTGTTTGGGTGGAACACTCTGTATATGTCCACCAAGATCATTTGTTCCAAGCTCTGGTTCAGTTCTGCTACTTCTTTGCTAATTTTTTGTCTGGTTGACCTATCTTTTGGGGATAAGGGGGTGTTAAGGTCTTCTGTTAAGATTGCGGTATTGGATATTAGATTTTTCATGTCCATTAAGATTTGTCTTATATGGTTGGGTGCTCCTGTGTTTGGTGGATACATATTTATGAATGACTTCTTTCTCTTGAATTTTTCCCCTAACTGGTATACAGTGGCCTTCTTTATTTCATTTGATCATTCTTAGTTTGAAGTTGAGACTGTCTAAGAACAGGATTACTATCCCTGCTTTTTTCT
>NW_004524577.1:32894632-32895865 GCF_000260255.1 Octodon degus | reverse complement strand
GATACAGGGTTGCACCATGCAGCTCAGACTCCTAGCAAGCCTCCCATCTTTAGTCTCACCAGTGCTGGGATTACAGGCATGCCCCACCACACCCAGACTCTGTGGCTGGCTCAGTGTGCCCGCGGGTAGGGCTGGCACTGCCTGTGGTGCTAGGGATTGAACCTGGGTCCCTGTGTTTACCTAAGCAGGCACTTAGTCAGCTGAGCTATCTCGCCAGCCCACATTTCTTGTTCTTGAAATGGAAGTAAACTACCAACGGACTCAAACACAAAAGAAAAAAAAAACCCTCTATTGTTCAATAAAATTTATACTTCCTATTAAAGAACTATCAAATTTTCAACACAAAGGTAAAAACACCTGGAGAGTAAAGAGTGGAATGAAGAAAAGGAGGGCAACACCTTTTGTTTCAGGACCTCTCAATCACTGTGTATTACTTCTGAGGACTGGAGTCTCATTCTTTGTTCTGTTGTTATTTCTACATATTTTTTTCAGTGTTGTAATACACACAGTTGTTCCTAAGGAAATTGGTTCCAGGGTCTTAGTCTTTTTACAGCCTCCCCAGTGTTAGGATTACAGGATAGATACCAATAGCTGGATGTTCAAATTCCCTCCTATAACATGGCATAGTGTCTGCATAGAATTTACACCATTGCTTATACTTTGAGACATCTCTAGATTACTTATAATACCAAGGAAATACTTAGAATACCAAGGAAATTATAATACCAATTACTTAAATACAAAGGTAAATGCTATGTAAATCATTGTTCCAGGGCATAGTTTAAGGAAATAAAGAAAAGAAAAAGTGTATGAGAGCACCTTTACTAGAATTCTTTAAAAATAAAAGTCATCTCTTCTGATACTTTAGAGTCAAACTGCTAATTGGAAAAGAACTAAATGTCTCTCCGTGTCATGATAGTATACACACAGGAAACCACAACCACTCTATTAGCCACTGATTAGGTATTTTCCTAGTTTTTTTCCAATTCAGTGTCAATACATAGCCCTGAGGAATAACCGAGAGGCACAATATGCATCTAAGAAAAAACTAAAATAATGAAGGTAAGGATAAGCAAAATAGTGAAAATTAAGTATTCTTACTATCATGGACTTGTGAAATAAGACACAGCTAAGACTATGGGTTAAATTTTTACATCAACACATATCATAGGAAAAAGGTGCTACACTTACTTAAAAAAATTCCTCAACAAGTAAATGAAAATTCAGGGTGCC
>NW_004524577.1:32893824-32894532 GCF_000260255.1 Octodon degus | reverse complement strand
TGTGTTTCTTGTATATAGCATACTGTTGGATTTTGTTTCCTAATCCACTGTGTCAGTCTATTTCTTTTAATTGGTGAATTGAGTCCAATTACATTGATGGATATAAATGAGATATATTGACTTATGATTGACATGTTATTTACCTGCTATTCATTAGTCCTTTTTCTCCTGGGTTTAATCGTTTGCCCAATTTAATGGGTTCTTTCCATTCTCATTCATGGATTTCTAATCATTTTGGTCCTTCTCTAGAACATCTTTTAGTAGTTTGTGTAGTGTTGGTTTTGTCATCCTGAAATTCTTTAGTTGTTCTTTGTCATGGAAGTACTTCTCTTCTCCCTCCAACTTGAAAGAGGGTTTTGCAGGTATAGTAGTCTGGGCTGGAATTTATTTCCATAGCGGATTTAAAGTACTCTACCCCATGCTCTTCTTGACTTCATGGTTTGTGAAGAGAAGTCAACCATTATTCTGATAGGTTTTCCTTTAAGTGTGATCTGTTTGTTTTCTCTAGCAGCTTTCAGTATACTGTTCTTGTGCTGGACTTCTGGGATCTTGAGTATTTTATGTCTGGGTGAGTTTTTAATTGGGTTGAGGTTACTTGGTGTTCTGTATGCTTTGGTTACCTGAATGTCAGATTGCTTCCCCATATTTGGGAAGTTTTTTGCTATTACTTCTGCCCATATGTTTTGATATTATTTGTATTGACTCCTT
>NW_004524577.1:32891423-32893724 GCF_000260255.1 Octodon degus | reverse complement strand
CCCCCCCCTTACCCTATGCCTACAAAATCTAACACTCATACAACAGTTCAATTACGGTTCCTCTTTTCTTTTAGTCTAGCAGAACCAGAATGCTTAATCATGGTAAACTATTAATAAAAATGATAAAGTACTGTCTAGTATGGACTAAAGACTTAAAACTTTCATGAATTTAATAATACAGCATATTGCTATGCTACTGAACTTATTAATTCTATGAATCTTTTGGTGGAACTTTTGGGGTCTTCCACATATAGTATCATGTCATCTGTGAATGATGATAATTTAACTTCTTTCTGTTTTTATTCCTTTTATTTCTCTCTCTTGTTTAATTGCTCTGGCTAATGCTTCTAGATCTACCCTCAATAGAGGTCCCATTCAACCCAGCTATTTCCCATCTGAGAATACTCCCAGAAGAATTGAAAACATCATAGCACAGCAATATATGTGTACCCGGTGCAATTTGTCACTGCTAAGTCTTGGAAAGAACCCAAATGCCTATCAATTAAGGAATGGATAAAAGAGATGTGGCGTTTTTATACAATGGAGTATTATTCAGCTATTAAAAACCTTAAAGTCTTGTATAGGTAAACAGATGCAGCTAGAGACACATACTCATAAGTAAAATAAATCAGACCCCCATGTATAAATATCATATTGTCTCCCTAATGTAAGAACTTGAAAGAGTAAATAAGATACAGAAGGAACAATAGATATTATGAAAGGGAAAGAAACTGTTCAAAAGGAAAGAACAACTGGGATGGGGGAAATGAGAAAAGAAAGAAGGGAAAAAGATAGATGCACACAAGATAGCTAAGATAATTATATTACTAATTTCTATTTGTTGATTGAGAGAAATAGTCAATGCCTAAATTGTCATATTTCTTCTTTTGTTTATTTGGTACACAGTCTCACTATGCACCTGGACTCATAGTGATCCTCCTGTTTCAGGTTCCCTAGCACTGGGATTGCAGGGGTGCACCACCATGCCCAGTCTCAGTGGGGCTGGTTCAGCATGGAGCCAGCATGGCATGCAGTACCAGGAACTGAACCCAGATTCTTGCACTTGCCAACCAGGTGACTAGATGGCTGATCTATCTCTCTGGCCCCTAATGTCTAATTGTATTTTGCCAATTTTGCATGCTTATATTTAGTAATCTGAACAACTACTTTGAAGACAACAATATGCAATGTGACAAACTGTAGAATTCCTGTAATCTTGTTTTTTGAAATTCGGCATTGTTTTCTTTTTGTTGTTGTTGTTGTTATTCTTTTTAGTAATTTTATTGAGAAACAAATAGCAATGAGACAGTTTCAAAAGCAACTAATAGGATGGTTTGAATAATTAATACATTGCATATTGCTGCCTTCATAGGGGTTATTCATAGTACAAGATGCAGACATGATATCGTGTCCAAACACTATTAGTACAAATCTTTCTTCTCATTGAATTAAGAGAAAATAGCTATATATTTATCCTATTTTGTAAATGCAGATAGAAAATACTTCTTCATTTGTATCCTCTTTTTTGTTTAGTTTTGTCAGAGATTGGTATTCTATTGCCACTTAAATATTGTAGGTGTGTGAATTCAGTAAATTAATCCAATATAGTCCAGTAGGCCATAATAGTAATGGGTTATCTGTAGGACTGGCAATGTCAGAAGTTGTTGACTTGAGCCCTTTACATCTCAGCATATTAATATGGCTTTACTTTTCATATTTCATTATCAAACTTTTCTGCTGGCTGGTTAAGACCAAGATAAAGCAAGACCTATATAACAAGAAATGTAACTTTTGTATCTGATAAGGTCAGTTAAATCCCCTCAGGATTTACGGGAAACCCTGTATCGCAGTTTGTAGATCCTTTGTCAGTGTTAGCCATGTGGCTGAGTCACAGCCATTGCTTGAACAATTTGCTATCTGTAAAAGTATGAGAGAATGTTTTCTCTCTATATGATTTTCCTTAGGCACACTCTACATCACTGATCACTTTCCTCTGTGGCCCCATAATCTCCTTGATCAGAAATTTGGGACATCATTGAGTTACATGATGCTACAGTATAAGTTCTCCTATGTCCTGAGTCCTCATTGACCTTGAAAGGCTAGGGTCAAAATGTTGACTGTCCTTGTAGCCCTTCTTTTTCTCTAGTTTTTGGTCTTCAAACTTAAGTTCTTAATCATCCAGAAGAGAAGCTTAGTGATATTATTACCCTATAACATAAGCAGTTGAGCTTAACCACAGTATGTCTGAATATCAAACATCTTATATACATAGCAAGGAAAAGATATTTTCCATCAAGTATT
>NW_004524577.1:32883190-32891323 GCF_000260255.1 Octodon degus | reverse complement strand
TTGATTCTTTACTTTTAAATTATTTTTATTCTCTTTAAAATAAAAATAAAAAATAATTTAATGCACCCATAATACTGAAGAATCTGGAATAAAAATTCCAATGAAAGTTTATAAAAATAAGAATATATCCTGAAGGATATCACTCACTTAAAACATCTTGAAAAGAGATACGACAAAATTATTGCCTGATTTGTCCAGTTCTACATATTCAGAAGCACAGAACTAGAATGAAATATACCAAGGAAGCTTCTTGTTAAACTGTGTAAATTACCTTTGATCTAAAACATATTAGCAAAACTTTTATGATGCTAGAATGCTTTACAAAGTTGGGATCACCACAGCCTGATGCATCTTTTCAGGCCCCTATGGCAGAAGTTTGGTTCCTAACATGATGGTTCTAAAAGGTGCAGGAGCTAGAAGAGTGAAGTGACTGGGTTGTGATCATCCTGAAAGGATCAATGCTGCCTTCCTGGCATGAAGTGGATTAGTTCTTACCAGAGTGGATAAGTTGCCTGGATAGCAAGATGTTACACAAGAGTGGAGCCTCCTCCGTCTCTTATTTCCTCACTTGTACAAGACCTCTCTTTATCATGATGCCATTTGCAGATAAATCTCATGTCCCTAAAAACCAACCTGACCTAGGTATTTCATCATGCCAATACAAGGTGGACTAAGATAGGGTGTGACTTATTAAGAATATGAAGGCAAGTAAGACATGGAATTTGACATAAACACTTTAACTTCCTGGGAACATGTAAAGAAATTTTATCTAACTACATTCCTACAAAGCCAAATTTTTTACCATGTTATGTATTAGCTTGTTAATTATTTTTAAAATGCTTACTGGTGATCTACAGGAAAAGAAAAATCCAAACAGACTAATGTTGTATGTGTAAGAAGGGTGTCCTAATAGCTTCATGATGCTTCAGGTAATAATTTGAAGTCAGAGGTTAACCAAATTGATTCTTTGATTTTGTTTTCAAAGTTTCTATGATGGGGTTGGTTCTATCACATGATCCCAACTCTCCCTTGGCTACCTGCAGCAAATTTGACTCCAAACCACCAGGTCCATGGCATGATGGTATGATGGAAGACATGAAGAAAAGTCACTTGGCTGTTCTTCTTACGCAGAACAAAAAAGATCTGAAATAACATAAGGAAAATAAAGTTCATAAAAACCATGCAGCAACTGACTGAGCATTACAAAAAATATTGGCCAAGAGCGAACTATCTTGCAGTTCAATTTGCTTTAAAAGCACTGCCCTACACAATGCTCTTCTGTACAAGTAGCTGACTCTCGAAGGGCCAGCTCAAAAGCTAACTAGTGTGGAAAAACACTAACTAGTGTGATTATGTCTCACTAGGGGACAGCTAGTATGAAAGGGAAGAGAAATTTTATGCAGATTTCAGAACTAAAATTATACAACAAAGAATCTGACACAAAATTATTGAAAGAAACAGTCATGATAAAACATTTAAAATTTAATAAACAATGTATTTGGAAGTGAGGGGAAGGAGGAAGACTTTAATTTTTAGGACTAAATTATTTTATTCTACATTGCTCTCTATTCTATGCTGTCAACTTGGATAAACAATTAGGCATGCCAAAAGAGAACTTGCAACAAATCAAAAATTAGCACTTTCATAATAAAGAAAGAAGAGAAATAATTTTGAAGAGTTAATTTGAAAATTAAGATGGGAAAGAAAGTATAGTTGCATAAGAAAAACGACCAGGGGTGAGTAAGACCGCCGAGGCCACCAGATCCTGAATAGATCTAGAGCTCAGGCCCAGAGTACAGGCCTGGTGAGTGCGTGAGACCACCTGGGGCCCACCGGATCCTGAATAGACCCAGAGCGCAGGCCCAGCGAGTGAGTGAGATGACCCGGGGCACACCGGATACTGAAAAGACCCAGAGCTCAGGTCTGGTGTGTGAATGAGACTTCCTGAGGCCCACTGGATCCTCATTTGACCCAGGGTGCAGGCCCAGTGTGGAACCCTTTAGCAGAACTCCTTGCAAAGAGGCTAGAGGCAAGACCCACCCAGCTGATTCAGGAGCAGAACATCTTGCCAGAGTGACACAAAGGGTTCAACTCCAACGACTGCAGCAGGAAGAAGTAGAACACAGCAGCCAGATCCAAGCAACACCCACCTGGAGGAATCTGAACTTTGTAGATCCAGACCTGGTGCTAAGGTAATAACTCTATCTAAGCTCTACACCAAAGGTCAGAAGACAGTGGTATACAAAATGACAAAGAGAAGAAACAAAATGTAGTCTCAGGCCCCAAATCCACCAAGTACAACTGCAGAAGACACTAGCACTGAGAAAACTGGAAATCACACACCAGATATCTCTGAAATAATAGTGTTGGCAGTAAAGAAACAACTGCAGAAAGGTATAGAAGAAATCAGATCAGAAATAATTTCTGAACTAAAAAAATGTAGTGATAACTATAATCAAAGAAGTACTAAGTGCTTCTAAAGAATACACTGATAAAAAAAAAATAGAGCAGAATATAAAAATGATGGAACCCCTGAATAAGCAATTTAGGAAAGAAGTAGAATGTATGAAACAGGTTCAAAGTGATATACAGGAAACTAAAACCTCAATCACAAGCTGGCAAAACCATTTGAATGAAAGTGAAAATAGACTTTCTGACCTAAAAAATACCATTGCAACTAGTGAAAAAGTAAGAAAAGATCTCTTAAAAACAACTAGGATGCAGGAAAAAAATAATTCAATACCTGCAAGACGATGCAAAGATGAACAATGTGAGACTAATAGGCATCAATGAGAAAGGAGTCAATACAAATGATATCAAAAGAATATGGGCAGAAGTAATAGCAGAAAACTTCTCAGATATGGAGAAACAATCTAACATTCAGTAACTGAAGCACATAGAACTCCAAATAACATCAACTCAATTAAAACCACACCCAGACATATAATAATCAAGATCCCAGAAATTCAACATAGGAACAGTATGCTAAAAGCTCTAAAGAAAAGAAACAGATCACATTTAAAGGGAAACCCATCAGAATAACAGCAGATTTCTCCTCACAAACCATCAAGTCAAGAAGGGCATGGAGCAAAGTACTTCAAGTCTTGCAAGAAAACAAATTCCAACCCAGACTGATATATCCTGCAAAACTCTCTTTCAAGTATAAAGGAGAAGTGAAATATTTCCATGACAAAGAACAACTAAAGAATTTCATGACAACAAAGCCAAGCCTACACAGACTACTAAATGATGTTCTAGAGAAGGAGCAAATTGGTCCCAGCCGCGTGAATGACAACAGAAAGAACCCACCAAATAGGGCAAACAATTAAACACAGGAGAATAAGAGGTTAAAAAAAAAAGAGAGAGAGAAGAAAAGAAAAAAAGAAAAACAAGCAGGGCAAGGAAAGCACCACACAGACCAAACATTCCCTGGGGTTTGAAGCCACCCGGTAAAGGACACAAGAGGAGGATTTGGGGTGGAGTGTTTAAAAATTCCAAAGTGAAATCCAGGATACCATGGTTGAAGTTTGACTTTTAAATTCAGGACTAAAGAGCATAACACAAACAATAGTACTATTGTAACGTAGTGTCAGAGGAACAGCTCAGGAAAGAACAAAGAGGCAGCCATGCTGTTCTCACAGAAGCTGGAACTGAGGAGGCACAGGATAACTCTTGAAGCCCAAGTGGAACTGCTGCACAGGGAGGGACACAGCCCAGGCACCAGCAAAGCCCAAACTGACGAGGCTGTCCTGCTCCCACCCAGGAGCAGCCGTCCTCTGAGAAGTCCCTTAGTTTCCTAGCCTTACTGTTTCTCAGAGTCTGGTCTGGATCCATGGTTCTCTGCCCCTATTCCATATTACAACACCCAGGAAACTTCTGCAGAATTGTCGTTCCTGGTCTCTACTCCAGCCCATCTGATACCTGATCCCTGGAGGTGCAGCGCAATGCACTGGCTGTGTACCCCGGGCTGTGATTTCCACCACGCTGAACTACAGGCACTGGGGTTCTCAAAGTGTGGCTCCTGGCCGAACAGTATTAGCATCATCTAAGAACTCATTAGAAAGAAAAATTCATGAGCCCCACCTAAGACCTGCTACATCAGAAGTGCCAGGGCTTCAGGTCCAGGTGTGTGTGGTTTAATTAGCCCTCTAAGTGTCTCAGTGCATGCTAAGGTTTGAGAACCCCTGGACTCAGTGTCTGCTGAAGTCCCTTCTTACTCTAACATCATCTTGAATGGAGAAGCTAAAGCATGTTGAGATTTCCCATGAGAAATGTGAGGCTGTAACCCCAGGCGAAGAATCTATTTTTTTTTTTTTTTTGTCTCAGACCAACACTAGCTCCAAATGACTAACGTCTATCTGCCACAGGCACATAGTAGATACCCAGCTTTCCTAACCTGCTTCATGGCTTTCTCCTCTCAGCACAGACTGGGCCCTGATGCTTGCTTCTCCAAGAACCCCATTGCCAGAGTCTAAAGTGGATCTTCACTAAGATCTCAAGTATGAGGAGCCAGGGCCCAGTGAGCTCCGACTGCAGGAAGGCAGCTAACGTGACAGTAACACAGGAATAGCTTCACCTCCTAGCTTACATTTCTGAGTTCAGAAGCATTAATTTGCTAACGGAGTACGGATAACACAGTGTGTGGGTCTAAGAGCTCTGATGTTGGCTTCTTGAATTTGTGTCATAAAACAACTACGACTGCCTTCTTCCACATCTAGATGTTGTTTTGCAGTATAAGTGGCAGCTCTCTGCCTATCTTAATCAGGTGGCGATTATTTTAAAAACCCTATCTTTTGCAGTTTAGAACAGCTCCATAATAAGCTTGACTTATTTTCTAAAATTACTTACAGTAAAAGGCAAAAGAGATAATGGTGGGTCTGTTCGAGGAGTGATAGCCAGTTATCTCAGAGAACAGAATGATAGCAGTTTATTACCTTCACTGAAACATCAAATATTTACGAAACAAGGTGACCACATACTCACCGTGTCTAACAGCTCAATAAATTTGGAGAAGTAATAAAGCCAGCAGGTGTTTACCATCTAGAGAGACACAGATAGATAAGAAATTATTTCAACACCAGAAAAGTTTGCTTTCTAAAAGTTTTGGGAAAATGCATAGTAGAATTTACCAACTTGACCACTCTTTAATGTACAGTTCAGTGGCATTAAACACACAATGTCATGCAGTCATCAGTACCATCTATCCATGGAACTCTTTTATTTTGAAAAATTAAAACTCTATCCATTCCAAAAATAACTTCTCATTCCTCCTCGGCTCAAGCACTAGCCATCATTCTTATTTTTGTCATACATGCTTGACTACCACCCTTGATGTACAAGCCAATTTATGTTGTGTCATTCCTTTTCTGACTGTACTGTTTCAGTTCTCATTGTAGCATAAGAATTTCTTTTCTTTTTAATGCATTTAGTACAGGGTTTACAGGGTCTCACTATGTAGATCAGACTCATCGTGATCTTCCTACTTTCAGCCTCTCATGCACTGGGATTATGGGCATGCACCAGCACACCCAGTCTCAATCACCGTCTCAGTGCTTGTGGTGTTGGGGATTGAACCCTGGCCCCTATGCTCTGCCTACGTGGGCACTTCAGGCCACTGCGCTATCTGGCTGGCCCTATAATTTCCTTTCTTATAAAGGCTGTATAATCAGTCTCCCCTCTCTCTCCCTCTCTCCACAGACCTAGATGTATTTTATAATACATATTTACCACATGTTGTTTATTCATTTACCCATCCACAAACACTTGAGTTGCGTCTACCTTTTGACTATTATAAATGATGCTGCAAAGACTGCAAGTGTACAACTATCTTGTTGAGTTGCTGCCTTTGATTCCCACAGAAACTGCTAGATTTTACAGTAATCTTGTTTTTCAGGAACTCCCCATTAACTTACTTTTACATCCACAAAGCTCAAAAAGACAAGCACCCATTTTCCTTTGCAGGAAATTATCACCTCTACTGGGTCTTTCTTGTAGTACTGAGCAGCCCCCACACATACGACCTGTGGGGCCTGCTCATTAATTCCTCTCATTCTGAGCTCACATCCAATGCTGCAAACGGAGTGCAAAGAGTTTCAACATCAGTTTGGAATTACAAGTTCTTCCAAAGAGAAACTTACCCTCAGAGCTTTGGGCGACCGTGAATAGTCAACAATATCACATCCAAATGAATAACCTGTCCCCCAGCCAGACATCACAAACTGCAAGACAGTACATGCATATTAAAGAACAGCACTTGCTCTCCGCTACAACAAAGGTGGTTTAGATGGTGGCTACCTGTCACTGTCAGCTGGGAAAGCAGTCAGTGCAAAGGAAAGGCAGCTGGCACAAGGACAAAGCAAAAACACACTTGAGAGAAAAGCTTCATACCAAAAATTTACAAATGCATAAACTCATATGGCATTTATATGAACTATGGTATATCTATTCGATCACTTCTTAGGGAGATTATTGTAACATAATGAAGGAAAAAAATCCCAGAGAGTATTCTGCTTAAACAGCAACTATTGGTGTGTGTGTGTGTGAGTGTGTGCAATATCAATTTATATTAATATAGCTGTGGCAGTGTGGCTTTTCATGTCCTTGGCCAGTGGGTGTGGTGTGAGGTGCTAGCCCACAGCTCTGGAACACTCTCCTTGTTTAAAATCAAGAATGACCCACACAAGACTCAGATAAGACCTGTGCTTTGGATTCACAAAATAAGAAAGGAAAATATTCTAACAATAGGAGTTCGATCTGGCAGGCCTTCATTCCACACACCCACAAAGTGACCTCAACGTGGTGATAAGAAAAGTCTGTTGTTGATAACTCTGAACTGAAATTCAAAGATTATATTGACATTCTTTTCTAAAAATATATGTAGATGTTCTTTCAGTCTGATGGTAGAAAGATTCTTTTTTTTTTTTTCCTTTTGAAATGCACTTTGAAAAAGCACTTTTTGAAATGCAAAGAGAGTTTTAATTTCAAAGACTGCAAATGTTAAATGGTTGGCTTAATTTGAGGTGCTGAGAACACGAGTCTCTCCTCTAATTTCCTGTTTCTCAAGCCCCCGCATCTTCCCTGGAAAGTCTTCTCAGTACAATGGTGATATCATTTTCTGCCACTCACTGAAGCAGATTTTAGTTATTTTTATTAACGTAAGGTAAAACTAAAACCTGTCAATATACTAAACTTTTAAGACAAATTTGTCTTTCTGAAGTTCAAAAGACAGAACTTGCAGGGTTCTATCAGAATAATATTTTAATGGTTAAAAGAAAAAACAAACAAAAGGGAGAACCATAAACTATGGCATTTAAAAACATACTATCCTACTCACAGTGTACCACACCAATGCTAGCTCCTACTTTGGATTAGGAGACAATGTAATCACACACTTAATTCAGTGAGTTAGGAAATACTTCAAATTAAAATGCAAAACAATGTCAGATAAATGCATTTGTCACCCAACAGCAAGTCAAAAGATCTTCCAATGGGACAAGAAACATGAAAAAAACAAATAACAAGTTCTGTCCCACAAGATCCTGTTATCTTTTCTCTTATGCTCAGACTTTAAATGATGAAATAGTCAAAGCCCAGGACGATTTATTCAAACTGCAAAGATTAATTTCCCACCGCACCCTAACCCAAACAAGGGGATATAGCTCAGCGACACAAGCACCTGGAAGGTCCTGAGTTTGATCCATGGTGCCAGGGAAAAAAAG
Organism: Octodon degus; assembly: GCF_000260255.1. NCBI lineage: Eukaryota > Metazoa > Chordata > Mammalia > Rodentia > Octodontidae > Octodon > Octodon degus. The sequence continues at coordinate 32,883,605 of NW_004524577.1, read as the reverse complement.
GAATTCCAGTATCTTTGGGGGTGTGGCTCAAGGGTAGAGCATTTGTCTGCAAACAAGGGCTGTACTGACAGAGGCCGTGTACTTGACCTATGGTAGGGTCTTTCCGTGTCTCCCTTTTTAGTGTCTGATCAGTGCCAAGTAGCACAATCACAGATCTCTGGAAGGCCAGGGAGTTCCTTCAGTCTTTGGGTTTCTCTTTCTCTGTGTTCTTACTTGGCAGGACACCCTAGTGGAGGTGTTCACCGCACAACAAAGCCAAGCTCCACACAATAATCCAGGCTTTTGGTTGTGGCATCACTGAGTAAAACACTGCCCGGCTGTTTAAGCCAAGTACAATGTAGTATTTTCCTGATATTAACTTGTCATCGTCTATAAAACTTTGGCCATACTTGTGTACATTGTAGGATAACAACAA
>NW_004524577.1:32877228-32882870 GCF_000260255.1 Octodon degus | reverse complement strand
CACATTCAATGACACAATTAGACACAGAATCTGAGAATACTAGAGCATTTTGGGAAGACAATTTGGTTCAAACTTGGCTTTACATAATAAGAGGAATGAACTTCTCTATAGAAATTAAAAGAGGGGCCGGGGAGATAGCTCAGCTGAATAAGCGCTTCTCTGGCAAGCGCAAGGGCCTGAGTTCAATCCCCTGTTCCACAAAAAAATGAATGAATGAATGAATGAATGAATGAATGAATGAATGAATATAAACTTAAAGGCTGGGGAGATAGCTTAGTAGAATAAGCACTTGCCTGGCAAGCGCAAGATTCTGAGTTCAATCCCCAGTACCGCCAAAAAAAGAAGTTAAGTGACTCCCTTAAAGTCAAGCAATTAGTAACAGAATGAGGACTCACTTAGTCATTAAATAAACAGACAGAGTGAAAGGCCTGACTGCACTGCTAAGGTAGCTGGGGCCATGTCCTGCTTTTAGTCCTGTTCTCCTTGCTTCCAAGTGTGTGCTTAACATTTTCTAACATGTGAAATCCTATGTCTAAAAACACTACCAGCCTGTCTTTTCTTCCCAACTCTAGTGCTCTTTGCTGTTCAGCTGCTCAGGTTCTACGAAGGACAGAAGAGTAGCCTGTGAGTTAATTTCAGAAATAAAGTAGAAGCAAGGGAAAGCAGCAGCGTGAGTCCAGACTTGGGGAAGACCTGTGGGAAATAAGGCCAAGGTAGATTTCACCAACAGAACAAGGGCATGCATTTGAGCTGGAATTGGGCTTGAAGGATACACATGGTGAGGCCTAGTTGCCAAGAAGCCAGTGGACCACAGTGGGGAATCCTGAGCCAGAGGTATGACTAAGTGCAAGCTCTGATAGGAAGTGAAATAAAAAGAGGAGGAAGAAACAAGACAGCATTGGAAAAGCAGCAAAGAATCCCTGAGAGGCAGGTGTGTGAGTACAACTGAGACATTCATTAATGGGGCAAAAGTGAGAGTGCAGGAACCTGCTTTGGGATCCTGGAACATTGCCATGTCCTTTTTTTTTTGGAACCGGGGATTGAACTCAGGCCCTTACACTTGCCAGGGAAGCACTTATTCCACTGAGCCATCTCCCCGGCCCCATACTACAAGGAACAGGCTGGCTCTCTTACTGTTTGTGTGAGTCTATGTTTTCTGTCCCCTCAAAGCCCAACACAAAAGATTCCAAACAGTTCACTGTGGTGTAGCTCATCAGAGTACCCAGAAGCCAAAAGTTCTCACCATGATGATGAGGACTCAGGAGAGCCAGGATGAACTCTGAGGACAGGAGGACCCGCATTCCAGTATGAGCCCCCACAGACAAGACACGTGATTTTGAGTTGTGAGATTGCTCTGGGTAGGAATTCCCTCAAAACTGACATTTATGGGTTCACTCAGTCATTCATCAAGATAACTATGTGCAAGTTGCTGGAGTAGATGTCAATTTTTCTCACTACCTGTGAAATATGGTGAGATTCTCTATGGAGTTTCTATTTCATCTAGACATGACTCTGATGCTATTGTTAAATGCCTGCTCCTATTCTAGAAAGGACACTGAGCTCAGAATTATTAATTTTCAAAAAATTAACTCTATACGCATAACTACAAAAACATAATGACATGAGCAGAAAGTCTTGGGCAAAATCCTCCCATTAAGAATACTGAAGACACTTGCCTCATAACACATATACACAGAAAAGAGTACTATGAAAAAATTGTATGTTATCATCACTTTCTTGAGTTCAAAGGGTTTTCGATTCTCCATGAGCTTTGGTCCCAGAGACTTGACAAAATAAATATAGAGTCCCAAGATGATGGTTTGTGGCAGAGGTGAGGACATGAGGAATAAATCTTCAACTCTCGGATCTAAGAGAAAAAGAACATGTGAGTGTACACTCAGCCAAAAAGCAACTGACAGCAACCAATAGAACCTTAGGAGGGCAGCGAGATTCTAGTGTTGACAGTGGGCAACCTGGATATGACCACTAGTGTCTTTAACAAGAGTGACTAATATTGTTTGGAATGGTGGAAATCCCCAGAGATAGAGAAACACTTCTGGACTAGAAGAAACATGTGGCTACCACCCTGCTTTGGTCTCATGGGATAAGATCAGTAGTTACCAGGACTTGGATGGAGAGAATCATAGGGGGGAAAAAACATTCTGGAAAGGAACTGCTAAGAATTGAATGTGGGTACCCTCCCAAAATCCATACACTGAAATTGTAACCCCCAGGGTTAATGCCACTAGGAGGAGTGATTTTAGGAAGCTGGAATTTTCTTGAATAAGATTAGTACCTTTAGGAAAACAGACCCTAGGATATATTTCTGTGGTCTTTCTGCCATGTGAAGACACAATGCAACAGGTGACAAACTGGCTGAGAGCCCTCACCATAGTCTGACTATGCTGGCACCCTGATTTGGGACTTCTGGCCTCCAGAAATCAATTTCTCTTTTTTACACATCACCCAGTCTTTGGTAATTTGTTAGAGCGTCCTGAATGGACTAAGATGAGCTGTGGCTGGTAGCTGAGGGATTCAGCCAGTCCAGGACAATTCTGGAAGAGAAAGAATACACAGCCCAGCTCCACCCTCCTCCCTGTCTCCAATGCCCTGAAGCTCTGCACCAGCTTCACCAGGAACCAGAAAGCAGGGAAGCAAGTTTGCCCAGGGGTACAGTCCTGGTGGTCTCTCTCCAGGGCCCAGTGCAGGATGCAAAGTAGAACTATAGGAGGTGACACCCAGTAATAGTCTATCTCCTATCTATAACCACTACTAACATAAAAAATTCCCATCCATCCATCCATTCTTTTATATGTAAAAATATTCTTGCATTTGGCTTCCAAGCTTGCTTCTTTCCTTTGAAAAAATGACACACTTCTGGGCCAGCCAAATAGTTCAGTGGATTAAAGTGCCTGCTTAGGCAAACGCAGAGGCTGGGGGTTCAATCCCCAGCCTGCCATCATGGCCCCATCCCTGGGTGCACTGAGACAGAGATTGAGTCTGGGCATGGCGGCGTGCCTATAATCCCAGTACTTGGGAGGCTGTAAACAGGAAGATCAGTACAAGTCCAATCTATGTAGTTAGACCCTGTAGATCCCGTTCTAAATGCATAAAAAAAAAATTGACACACTTCCACATATATTGTATCATAGAATCACAGAAATAAAAGGGACCTGAGCATCCTCCATGTATTTAAATCATGGGATCCAGGTGTCCAAAATGTGAACTGGCCTGATATTTTAAGAAAACGTAATTGCGTTGGTCTTATAACTCTACAGAGAAATCTCTCCAGGGCTTCCCAGTTCCAGCCAGCCTCCTAGGGACAGAACAATTAAAAACTGCAACTCAAGATGAAATGTAATTCCTTTTTGCTTGTTTTTCATTTTTATCGGTATGTGTTTGCATTCACTGAGGGAAGTTGGTAGGCATTCATAACACATCTTACTTTCAAGGTGTTCCAGTGTAAAAATTTTATTAAATGCCCTCACAAAGGCAGAATTTTGAAGGAATATGAGAATGGATAAGTTTCTAAGGATACTAAAAATCATTACTTATGAGTTGGAGAAGAAGGCCAGGGGAGGCAGCACTTGCTCATGTAGACTGCTAATGAAGGCACCAATCACCAACACACAGAGTCCCTCTACATGTGGGTCTTCTTACACAAAGTCCTTTCAGGATAATGCTAAGGCTGCAGATGCTCTGGGTCTCTTCTAGTGCTGGATGCTTTGACAAGCCAGTATGCCTGGCTTTAACTAGTAGAGATTTATTTCTGCATGCAGGCTGGCCTCCCTCAAAACATGGACAGATGCTCCAGGCTCTAAGTGATATAAGCCATAAATGGTCAACAGTCACCTCTGAAATAGATTCCACTTTATTTAAGTATTAAGTATATGATTAAGGAACATAAATAAAGAAGTAGGAAAGGGAGAGCTTATTCAACAGGTACTGGTAGGAAGCTGACTTTAGGGAGAAAGTTGATTCTTTACCTTGTATCCTACACTATGCAAGACATAGGAGACATCTAAAAATCCTCTACAAAACAATGCAGATGAACACTGGAGGGTTAGGGTTAGACAAACAGTTTGCCCACTGCAAAATTTCTTAGTGCTTTGTAAAATTCCTTAGTCCTTCATGTTGTGAATTAACAAGATAGAAATGGTGGTATGCGGTCTTTTCCCAACTTTGGGCCATGGAATCCTGATATTTCTGCAGAAGATCTTTAATATGTTCACGATGGGGCCATGATTCCTATGTCTCATTGCTGAGTGGCTTGTACCACAGGTAGTACACATATGACTTCCCTGTTGGGTAACTTTTAATTAATTTTATTAGTAAAAGGGCTAGTAAAAGTGATTAGTTTGGTCTGTACTACCAGTGGCACAAGTCATCCAATGGGGCAGTCACGCATGTACCACCACTGGTTCAAGCTGGAGGGAATGTGTCAGCACCTTAGAGAATTAATGGTCTGTGGAGCAAAGTGTGGAAAATATAGCCAGTTGCCAAAATAAATTTAAAATTTAATGATTAGGCAGAGGTAGAAAAAGAGAATAGGATCATTTATTTTGAGCTACAGTAAGGAATAAGAAAAATAAAATTGTCTTGACTATTTCAACATGGAGAATGAAACACAGGTCAAAGTTTAAAAATATATCCCAACTTTTTTAGATAAATATACCATCACTTGGACTGAGAGTAGAGAGTAGGGTCCAAGACAGGTCAGGTAGAGATGGCTTGTTTTGGACCATTTTACATTTAGGGTTCTGTACATATTCACATGAAAATTTCTGTAGGCAGTTGGATATATGGACCTGAAATTAGGAGCAAGATCAGAGCCAGAAGCCAGAGGTTTGAGAGTCGTTTTCACATTGATAATGAAAAGACAAACAAGGAGATAGATAGGAAAACCAGGGAGGGTAAGGAGAGTAAGGGCTGAAGTCAGACCCCTTAAGATCCAACATGCATGAGAGGAGAAGTAGAAAACAATGAAGGCAGCTGAGAAGCTATGGCTGGAGAAGGAGAAGGAAAAGCACAAAACATAGGGGAGAAATCCCAAAGCCAAGGCAAGAGAGAACTTTTAGAAAGAGTTAGCAGAGAGGGGAAAAAAATGCATCTTGAAAAATTCCACAGATTTAACAAAAAAGAAGTCATTAATGCTCTTAGAAAGCAAGCAATTTTAGTGAAGTACCATTTGCAAAATGGAAATTCAACAAAAGTTTATGGACACTCTCAAAAAATGCAGAGTTCTAAGGGCTGGGGATATAGCTCAACAGTATAAGCACCTGCCTAGCAAGTGCAAGATCCTGAGTTCAATCCCTGGTATCCCCCCCAAAAAAGTATTTCCTTTATAAAAAACAAATAAAAAAAGAGAGCCCATGTAAATTGGGGCTGGAGAGATGGCTCAGTAGAATAAGCTTTACCTGGCAAGTGCAAGGGCCTGAGTTCAATCCCCACGTCCGAAAAAAAAAAAAAAAAAAAAAAAAAAGAAAAAAGAAAAAAAGAAATCAAACCACAACAAATTCTGGTGAGGCTGCTAGGAGACAGAAGGCATTGTCACAGTTTTAAACCTGGAAAAGCTTTGAAATCAGCTATCCCATTAAAGTGCTTGCTTAGGCAGGTGGAAGAGCTGGGGTTCGATCCTCCTC
>NW_004524577.1:32874500-32876533 GCF_000260255.1 Octodon degus | reverse complement strand
AAAAAAAAGAAAGAAGGAAAGAATTTGAACTGATTGAGCCTTGGTGAATTTCTTGTGTTAGTGTATAATACAGCCTGAAGTATGTGAACTATATGATGTCTATTTTTTATTCTTAATGAACACAAGGACTAATGAAAGCTGTGTCCAAAGAAGGCATCTCCAAGGATGTCAACATCACTTGGCCTTTGCATCCTTTATCCGCAATTTAAAAGGTTTCCATCATTAATAGTCCTTTCTGTATGGTTTTAAAGTGGCTGTTTTTCAGCATAAGAAAAAAAATGGCTTCATTAGAGGATTTATTTTATTTTTTCCTAGATTCAGCAGTGGAGGGGAACCAGGTGATATTATCTAGCCGCCCTTCCTCTGATAACAGAAAGAAAAGAAGCCAGGAAAAGCATGCTGGGCTGAATCAGGAAGCAACACAATTTTAAAGAAGTCACCTTTTCCGTGTAATTTAACATTTTCAGCACACACCTTTTCTTAAGATCCAGTGAATGACTTTTAAGATCTACAGATAAAAATATTACTGGACTGTAATCCCAGCTCTTAGGAGGCTGTAAACAGGAGAATCACTACGAGTCTGATCTAATAGTGAGAACTTGTACACCCTGTAGACTCTTCCTAAAACACACACACACCAAAAAAAAAAAAAAAATTCTGGAAAGGCCAGTTAATATTAACTGAATGCTATTTTCATATAGTAAAAGACAACATCCAGCTTTTAAAATCCCATTTCAAAACTCTGGAGCCAGACCTGGGCTCTATTCTAGCTTATACGCAACCTTCGGCAACTAACTTTATTTTTGCTCTACTGTCCCTACTTTCCTCACCTGTGATCCCTGCATGCAATGGCACACACATCACAGAGGATTAAATGAATTACATGCCAAGAGCTTAAGCGCTCAGGAAGCTTGAGGAGCCTCATGACTGCTGTGCCAGTTGATCTCAGCCCAGCCAGGACAGCAACACCCCATCTTTGATGTCAAGAGTCTTTGAAAGTCAAGAGGCAAAAAGTGATCCTGTTCCCACATATCTGATGTAAAGTTTTTAAAGCTCTGTCGTAAAAAAAAAAAAAAAAAAAAAAATGGACAAAAATCTCATGTAGTATTTTTTCAAAAGAAGAAATACAAAAGGCCAAGAGACTTATGAGACACACTCAGCCTCCCTTACTCATCAGGGAAATGCAAATTGAAGCTGTAATGAGCTATGACCTCACACTTGCTAGATGGCTATGATCAATAAGATGAACGTTCTAAGAACTAGAGAAGATGGGCAAATAAAGGAAACCTCCTACAGTTGTGGTAAAAATGTAGGTGAGTACAGTCAGGATAAAAATGTGTGGAGGTTCCACAGAGCTCCTGTGTCTATAGGCCCAGCTACTCAGGAGGTTGAGGCAGAAGGATCACGAGTATAAGGCCAGCCAGAGTAACTTAGCAAGATCCTATCTCAGAACAAAACTTAAAAGGTGAAGGGATATAGCTCAGTGGTACAGGGCTTGCATGACAAGCTTGAATAGTGGATTCAAAACGCAGCTGGGGGGGGGGGGGAAGAGCTCTTGTCATTTGCAAGCAAATGGATGAGCAGGGAAGACACTATAACAATATTATACTAAAGAAAATAATCAAGGTACAGAAAAAGATATCATATGATCTAGCTTATATGTGATATTTAAAACAACAGAACTCACTGAAGCAGAGTACAAAGGTGCTTGCAGAGGCAGATGGGGAAATGGAGAGGAGGAGATGTAGGGCAAAGAACACCAAGTTTCAGGGAGGAGGAATATGGTTTTAGAGATTTACTGCATGACATGGTAACTTTGCTTAATGGTGTATTCTATAAGATGGCTAGCAATGTCAATCTCATATGCACTCAAAATTTAAAAAGAGGTAAAAATTTAAAATGCCAGATATGTCAATTAGCTTGATTTAATCATTCCACAATGTATACATCCATTGACTCATCACTTTATACCCCATGGATGTACTAACAATTTGTCAATATATGGTATTTTTCTAGCTGCTGAGTTGACCTGC
>NW_004524577.1:32838570-32873845 GCF_000260255.1 Octodon degus | reverse complement strand
ATGAATAAGACAGTGTTGTCTTCTTAAGTAGCAAGTACTACTAGATCAAAGCATACCCTTTAAGATTCCAAGAACCAATAAAATAAGGAAGCGGGGAGGCAAAGGAAACTGCAAGTACGTTTTCAAGCATTAAGGCTTCAAAGTGGCATGCTCCATTGTCTTCCAAGGAAAGATGTCTGCAAGCAAGTCTGCAAAGTCATTACTACTGTCCAGACATAAAGAGGGTCGCTTTTCATATTAGTATATGTTTGAAGAGTTTATGTAGTTTACAATCATCTTAAGAAGTGCTTTCTTACAAACACCACAGCGTGTGTGTGTGTGTGTGTGTGTGTGTGTGTGTGTGTACATGACAGAGAGACAGAAAGAGAACTGCTTTTCATCATCAAAAAGGTTTTCACCTCTCCATAGTCCAAAACATTATAATAGCATAATTTCCAAATCTGGCAGTTCATATCTATGAATCATAACAAATCCTCTTTCATCTTAGGTGTTAATTAAACCATTTTTCCATGTTTATAGTCATAAAATTTTCCACATGAGCTAAAAAATGCATGCGATCAGAAAATCAATGGGTAGCCTTCCCGAAGCTGTGTAAGATTAGCGCCAAAGCCAAGAATACTCTTGAAATGCTCCCCTCTTGACCATGGGTTTAGACCTTCCCAGGAGACATGAAACAAGACTGGACTAAGAGGCTCAGAGAAGATGGTTAATGACACTCAGAGACCAATAACACACTAGTTAGGAGGAAATAACTCTCCTGTTGTACCCTACTAGGTTTTTAAAAAATTGTAAATCTCAGCACAAAGCCTTCATAAGCCTGCTAAACTAAAATTAAAAAAGGTAAAGAAAACGAGGTTGTAAGTGACATACTACATTAAAAGCTTCTAAAGATGACTCAGTGGAATAAGTGCTTCCCTGGCAAGTGCAAGGCCTGAGTTCAACCCCCAGTTCCGCCAAAAGAAAAGAAAAGAAAAAAAGTTTCTAAAGATGACATCTTGCATCATGTGTGACATCCATCATTAGTGTTGGGGCACTTCTCAAATTAACAGAGCCCTTTCTGCATATAATCGAGTAGTTGTTTGGTGCTAGTCCCAATCTGTTTTACTAACAAAGAAATTGAAATCCACACACTGCATGCTTTGCTCAAGATCCCCTAGTCAGTCTACAGCAGCGCAGGACCCTAAATGGAGGTCCTCTTCCATACTGTTACACCCTCTGTCCTCTCCCAAGATGACAGTCAGCATCACCTCAGACATGTGGTGCCCTCTTTCTTCCTGGTCTCTCTCTGTGGCACATCTTCACTGCCCTGTTTGCGGTGCCTGCCAGGACTCTCCTTGGGATCCTAATGACCTCTCACCCCTTTTCATCCCTATCTCTGATCTAGGATTACTCAGCTTTTCAGGCAAAGCATTCCTAATAACAAGGAAAATGTGGATCTATGGCTAAAAGCGGAAGTGGAATGCTTCAGTAGCATATAATAGATTTTGTACTCTGGGACAATGTTAATAATCACCATCATCTAACTCTATCTGGCTCTTGAGTGAGGACACTGATTACCTAACTCCCTTGGGTTCCTGCATTTGGGATCGGGAATAGCAAGATCTAGATTGCTGGGGATCTGTTCTTCCAAATAGCTCTATTTTGAAAACTACCCAAATCCACCTGGCTCCCACATTCAAGTAGAGTTCAGTGAGCAAGATTTATGTTTACTTTCAAAATCAGTTTTTAAACATCAGTATTTAAATCAGGCAATTAATATATGAGTACTTATATATTGAATTTATGAAGGCTCCTATGAATCTTTAGAGAAAGATGACCTCAAAAGAAATGTGTATAGTCTTTTTATTATAATACAAGTTGAAAAATTCAGAAATTGGGCCAGCCAGATAAGTAAGCAGACTAAATCGCCTTCCTGGGCAGGCACAGGGTCAAGGATTCAATTCCTGGTGTGCCGTGCAGGCCCCATTCCCGGGGTGCGCTGAGATGACAATTGAGAGTGGGCGTGGTGCCGCACACCTGGAATCCCAGCACTTGGGAGGGCGAAAACAGGAGGATCACTAGAAGTCTGATCTGTGTAGTGAGACCCTGTACTAAACACATAAAAATAAAATATAATAAAAATTCAGAAATAAAAGATAATGTGGAAATAGTCACTTTCTTTCCCTACCAGGGTAAAGGTGACTTATGGGATGCTAAAAACAAAAGTGTTGGAAGGGCCAGCCAAAAAGCTCATTGGATTAAAGCACCTGCAAGCAGGTACAGGGGCCGGGGCTTCAATACCTGGGCCTGCCATGCCAGGCCTGCCCCAGGGCATGCTGAGAGGGCAATTGAGATGGCATGGTGCCGTGCGCCTGTAATCCCAGCCCTTGGGAGGCTGTAAACAGGCCGATCACTATGAGTCCGATCTAGTGTGAGACCCTGAACGCTCTGCACACCCTGTGCAAATACAAAAAAAAAAAAAAAAAGTGTCGCAAATTCTCAAGGGCACAACTACTGGGGCATATCTTAGTGAAATAAAATTGGTCTTTAGCAGTCTCCTAAGAAAGATGTCGACTTTGAAACACACTGTTTTTGCAAAAATCACTGGAAACTGAAGCATAATTCAACAGTTAGATAACAAAAAGTGGCATTTTTTCCTCCTGAATTTGGGAGATAAGAGATTATAGTTGGTGCATATGCAGCAATTTAAATTAGTGGATATGGTTGTATGTGTAACTTAGAAACATATTTTAAATTCAGAATACCAATTATAATAAGAAAATACAGGTTCTAGTCTTTCTTCCATACAGTAACCATTAAAGGTCACATCTCTGAGTCTAAGCTTTTTACTATAAAGCAAGATAATAGTTTCAATGATATCTAAGGTCAATGTAAGCTTTCAATATGGCCAGATTCCTATCTATTTAAAAATATTTTTACCTATGTTCTACATTTAAAGCCATAAGGGTTAAAAACAATACACATTGGCTGTGGCTTATGAAAATACAGACCGTGCGTAAGTAAATAAAATTACTGATAGCATAGCTCAGCGCTAGAACATGTGCTTGGCATGCAAAAGGCCCTGAGCTCAAATTGCAACACTCAAACAATACAACAAGAACAACAAAATTGAGCCCCAAACAAAGAAAAGCAAATAGACACAATAAATCAACAGAGGAAATACATATAATGCTTTATAACTTACTTTATTTTAACATATCTAAAAATTCTTGTTATAGCATTAAGTGTTCTTCTAAAACACTGATATTTTAATGGACAAGGGAAGAGAGCAGGCATCTCAGAATCACTCAGGGGTGTTCCAGAAAACACTCCCTGCTTTTTCTGATGACCCTCTGGGGGCCGCAGCTCTCCCAGTGGAGACTGCTAAAACTGTGCTTGGCAGTAAACCTAATTTCTCTTAGGAGCATTAAGACAAAATCAACTCAAAGAGCACCGTCCCTGCAAAAGCGCTGTTAATGGTTATGAAGTTGGAATATTCCATCACTTATTAACTGGTTTCCTTCCCTTCATAGTCAGGCTATTTCTTCTTTATAAACATTATAACAAGTATCTGGGTAGCTCTATGTATGGCCGAGTCTGCCTGAAACCCTTGTTAATTCATCACAGGGGAGCGTGAGGTGACAAAGTTTCTCATTCTGTTTCAGTGGCCTCTGCTTCACGGGGGATACCACCTAAGAGGGGAGATCAGCCTCCCTCAAGAAATCTGGTTACTTACCAGCATCGCTGATCCAATTATCATAAAGACGCACAGTTCTCGACGTAAGATCACTGAAGGCCATTGGATGTGAGATTTATTGGTTCTTCTAACGGGTTCTTTGATGAAACAAAACAGAAAGGAGCTTGTGATCTATAAATGCAAATATAGACAGCCTTTTAGCAATACAATATTTAAAATGATAAAAAATTTAATAGGAAAAAATGCAGATCAACAAACTTCTACTGAAGGTAAACACATTAGTGAACTATATTTAAAGAAAGATGCCGTTGCAAACATTTCAGATTCTCCATCTTTCTATGGCTAGCTTTGCTGAAAAAGGATGACAACCTATATACAAGACATAAAAAGATTAAACGATTCTCAGAAAGATAGGGGAGTAGCTTCCTTTTATGGAGAAAACAGGTCAGGAATGGACTCCATCCCCCACAGCCATGCTGAAGTAAAAACCCAGGAGAAGAAGGCCTAGAAAATACACAGTCTTGAGAGAAGGTACACCACTTCTAGAGCTCACCCTCAGGCCCAGAAGACCTTCCATGTGCAAGTGGAACTAGGGCAGAAGGAAAAAAGAGCAACCCACAAGAGCCAAGGAGATGCTGCTTCATTTATGTGGATGGCATGACAAGAATAACTGGAAAAAGAAGTCTTCTCTGAAATATGACCAGTGAGGAGAAACTATTTTATATTCGAAGATGTTATACAACTTAAATAATTACAACAGTGCAGCATTAGGAGGTGAAGAGACAAATAAAGAGAATAGAATAGCCCAAGACACACCAATACATTTAGGAATTTGGAACTGTGTGTAGTAATTCTAACATGCATGCTTTCCCACACCTTGACAACTCTGCAATCAGAACACACCATACAAGTGGATGGGGTGTAGCAAATTACTAGGGTATTTGATCCAAATCCATGTGGTGGGAGATGAAAGAGTTCTATAGATGGATGTGATGAAGGCTATGCAAAATGCAACAGTATTTTTTTTATTTTTATTTTTAAAATAACTTTATTGAGAAACAAATGGCAGTGAGATAGTTTCACACCGATGAGTAGGACAGTTTCAATAAGTAATACATTGCATATTGTTGTCTTAGTGGTTATTCATTGTACAAGATGCAGACATGATATCCTGTCCACAAACACCATTAGAACAAATCTTTCTATTCACTGACTTAAGAGAATGTAGCTGTATATCTATCCTACTTTGAATATACAGATACAAAATGGTTGTATCCTCTTTTTTTGTTTAGTTTTGTCAGAGAAGGGTATTTCATTAATACTTTAAAACTTAATCCTGGGAATTGTGGGAACCACATTTATAATACCTTATAGCAACTCTGGTCATGGGTAGAGTAGAATATGATACAGCCTGAATTATTTTAGTAATAGAGACATCCATGATTCGTGTTGATAATTCCAGTTTATTTTATTTATTTACTTATTTATTTTGTCTTATTTTGTTTTTGGCAGGACTGGGGATTGAACTCAGGCCCTTGCATGATAATTTCAGTTTAATTCTGGATTCAGTCCACTCCTTCTTTCAAGATAATATTCCAATAATGAGGTCCAATATTCTATCCTGAACTACCAGATTATCTTTTCTCTTCCATATAGAAGAGAGACATATCAAATAATATATATCATATATATAATTTTATATTGTCACACAAAACCATATAGAAAATATGTATTGTGTGTTCATCAGTGGCTTAGTGTTTCCATTAGGATTTTCTTTGTTCTCTTTTTGATACCAGGAATTAAACTCAGAGCCTCTTACTTGATAAGCAGGTGCTACACACTAAAGTACTTCCCTAGCCCTCCATTAGGCTTTGAGGAACTTCACTGTGACTTGTAACTTGACTAATATCAATTAATACACTGCTTTGAAGCATTCAGATATGTTTGCAACTACTAACATAATTCCAAAAACAGATTCAGTGTTTGAACTATCAATTATATATGATATAATAAAATTTACGTTAGTTGTAAAACACTAGATAATTTCAGAAAAAACTGCACTTCCACAAAGATACTCTTGAATTCTTTCCAGGGTTGACCCATTCAACTTGCCTTGTTTATCACCTCAGCCTATCAAATAGCACTTGTATTAAATTCAGTCAACATTATTATCATTAGATGCATAACATTTTATCTACCTTTGTATTTCTTTAATTTTTTACCGATTTTAACATGATATTTTAGCCTAATTTTATACATAAATGAAAAACTAATTAGTATGTTACCAACAGCTGGAATGACATAAAGGCTGTTGATGACTTAGAGTTCACTGAATGTATGGAGATGATTTTTTTTAGAGGGGTGTTAGTGCAGGAGGTTGAACCCCAAGCCTTGAACATGTTCAGCACATGCCCCACCACTGAGATATACCCACAAGTCCAAAATGTGATGATGGAAACCAAAACATGTTGAAAGCTTGAGGCTTGATATTTAATATATGTGTGAAATGCAGTAATAATATCTCTCTGTCACTCATCTAATATTGTAATGTAACTTTTAACCCCAGCAATGGATGACTGAAAACAATCTTGTAGAGTTGTGTTCTCTTTCCATAGACTACAATTCAGACTTCTCTCACTCATCTATTTTTGTAGTTGAAACTTGCTCTATTTGAATAAATAAGCCACAGAAACAGAGAAGGCAATGCAAAACAATCCACTGAAATTGATGCTTTGTGCTTTTAGAAAGATTAAGGTGGTAGGGCTAGGGAGATAGATTGGCAGGCTAATTGCCTGCCTGGCAAGCAAGGACCCTGGGTGCAATCCCTGGTACTACATTCTGTATAGGCGCCAGAATCCTGATATGGTGGCACATGCCTATAGTCCCAGTGCTGAGGAGGCTGAAACTAAGACGATCACTATGAGTCCAAGCTGCATAGCAAGACCCTGCACCAACAAATAAATAAATAAAAGATTTTTTTTAAATAAAGAGGTGGTGGACTGACTAATAGTCAACTTTTAACACCCAATGCAACAGTACTTAATGTCACTAGATTTTACATTTAAAGTGGGTCACAATGGTTTTAAAAATGGGTAAGTTTTACATTATGTACCTTTTGCCACAATTTGAAAATTTAGATTTACCACAGGAAAAACTGTAACTTTCCTCCAGCATTATAAAATACAGTTTATTGACATAAGTAAATAAGCAGCATATATGGTACATGATAAAGGTGGCATCTCAATTCAATGAGCACTGAATTATCGGTAGTTACTTAATTAACAGTGTAGCATGATTTGACAGACCTCAGGGGAAAAATATAGAATCCAAACAGTATATCATAAGCCAACAATTTAAATTTTAAAAATACAATTAGTAGATGACAACATGCTAGAACACTTTTATGACCTTGGTATGGAAAAGTCTTACCAACTATGACTCACAGTTTTGAAGACCAAAGAGGTTAACAACCATAAGAATGTAGAAAAGGGATGCAGAAAGTGCTGCTGGGACAGAACAAGAGCACCATGGGGAACAAAGGGAAAAGGCAAGCAAGAGTGGCTCCTGAGAAGGCACCTAGAGGCCAGCTGAGCCAGGACAAGACCGGGGCTGAGGTTGGGGGACACGAAGAGCCCTCCCTACTGCTGCATAAAGGCCCTACAGTGTTGGGGTTCTGACTTTGGACAATTAGAAGTCAGGTGGAATCTCAGTCCCTAGCGTTGGGGAAGAAAATATCTCCTAGGTAAGAATCCCAAGACTGCTAGGCAAATTTGGGCCTCGGTTTGGATCTGTGTGCTTCCTGGTATCCACGCTCCACCAGTTTCTACCTGGATCTGGTTCCCTCTGATGCAACACCCTGACTATTTAAACAGAAACAAAATCTCCAAGAGGTCTTGAGTGCTAGTCAAAAAAAATTTTGGTGTTTGATTCATTCCTTCCCAATGACTTAGTAAGATCAGAAACTTTGAAGTGAAACTTTAAAACATGAGTAAAATAAAGTAACAACTTGTTTAAAACAGGATTCCTTTACCTTCACAGTACTGATATTTTGGGGCAGATGATTTTTTAAATTTTATTTATTTATTTATTTGGTATATGGGCTCACTACAGACTTATAGTGATCCTCCTGTCTCAGCCTCCCCAACACTGGGATTAAAGGTGTGCACCACCATGCCTGGTCTGGGTGGCCGGCACAGCGCACCTGGGTCCTGGGTCAGTACAGCATTTGGTAGTGGCGGGGATCGAACCTTGGTCCTTGCACTTGCCAGACAGGTGCTTAGACCACGGAGCTACGGGCTAGATGATTCTTATCTGGGCACATCTGTCCTGAACATTGTGATGTCGGAACCAACTCTGACCTCTACACCACTGTGTGAGGAAATCTAGGGATACATATTCACCCAAATACAAGTAGTTTGCCTCAGAGTAATCACTTTAGCAACTGTACATGTATTCAGTGATGCTGTTGTTCAAAACAACTTATTAGTTTTTCTGTAGAAACTGATTCCTTAAATTTTTAGACTTTCACTTAAATGACTTTATGGGAGGAAAATCTTTGTCAGGGCTGGTGAGATGGTTCAGTGGTCTAAAGCACCTACTTAGAACAAGCTCAGCAAAGCACAGGGACTGCGGTTCAATCCCCCAGCACCACATGCCAGCCAGCCCGCCCCCTGGTGGGCTGAGCTGGCCACACACACACACACACACACACACACACACACACACACATATATATATTTTAAAAAAAAATAAGTTCATGTAAACTACTCCAACCATTATGGAAATCAATATGGCGATTCCTCAAAAACTGAAAATAAAAATTCCTGTTGAGCCAGCTATTCCCCTTCTAGGTGTCACTCTGAACAAGTTAAAGAGATCACGTGACAGTGGTACATGCATAACCACGGTTACAGCTGTGCAGGTCATAATAGCCAGACCCTGGAAACAGCCTATACGCACACCAACAGACAAATTTTTAAAATGTGGTATTTATACATGCTGGAGTATTCCTCTGCCATAAAGAAGGATGAGCTTGCGTCATTTGTAGCAAAATGGATGTACCTTGAGACCATAATGTTAAGTGAAAGAAATCTGACACCCTGCCTGGTTCCTCTTACATAAGAAGCCCAACATTAAATAAAGCGCATAATAAAAGACAGATGATAGGAAATAGGGAGATGCATCTTAGTCCAGTCAGGAGGAGATCAAGAGACGGAGTGAGAAGAGGAAAAGGGGATGGAAAGAAGAACTAAGATGCATTGTGTGCCTGCAGCAACTCCACACAAGGAACGGAAACACTCTACACTAGACGTGTAGAAAAAATGGCGGGATGAAGAGCCGGGTGGAGGACGTAGGGAGGGAAGGGCAAAGGCACTAAACGAAGAAATAAAGATGCACTGTCTATGTGCATTTGCGGAGCAGTTCCCACAAGGAATAGCACGTATCTCCTACAAACGTGTGCTAATAAAACAAAAACGATGTTTTGGAGATAAGTGAATCACGCCGCACCATGCCGTCATCAGTGGGGTGGTGACAGGAGTGCTGAAGAGAGACCTAATGATACAGGAATTTACTACTGACATCTCTACCTTCTCTTTTATAAAATGAGAATGATATTCCAAAGGAACAAACCCAGAAATAGTAAGGACATGGAAATACTGGTGGAATGAACAGAGTACTGTGAGCGGACTATTTTTGATATTTTTAACTATTTTTTCATACATACAAACGTCAGCAAAACAAACTTACTTTTTTGTCCTTGTAATGTATTAAAATTCAAATGTGCTATAAGTGAATCTAGAAAAACAGTTTCAGGTGACAAATTTTCCAAGTTCGTTATCAATCACTATATGTGTGCATATTTGTGTGCTGATTATAAAATTTATTTACCTTACACATGTCACAGAAGCAAGGATGCATATCCCTCCACTGGTCGCACAGGAGCTCATGGGGTTTTTTGATGTGTCATATGAATTTACATTTCTCCTTGACATTTCATTTTTTTTAAGGTAGGGGTGTGTGTGTGTGTGTGTGCGCGCGTGCGTGTATGTGCAGGGTCTCACTACACAGCTCAGAATCACAGTGATCCTCCTGATTTTTGACTCCCGACTGCTGGGATTACAAGCTCCATCGCTGGCTCAGTGTGGCATGGGGTGCCAGGGATCTCCCCAGACAGGTGCAGGAGCAAGTACCTAAAGACCTAATAGGACCGTGTATATTCAGGGGACAGCAATGGATGACGAACAGGCTTCCCCTCCCAATTAAATGGGGCCAGGGTGATAGCTCGGTGACTTAAGCATCTGCCTGGCAAGCGCTTAGACCACTGGCCTATATCACCGGCCTTTCTCCTTGACATTACTCGTCTGACCTTCTTTCCTTTTTTTCCATTTTTTGCCTTTTAAAAAATATTAATTAATTTATTTTTTTGTTTGTTAGAAGGCCTCACTGCGCAGACACCCAGTGATCCTCCTGTCTCAGCCTCCCTAGCGCTGGGATTACAGGCATGCACCACCATACCCGGTTTCAAGGGCAGTACAGCACGCAGTACCAGGAATCATTAGGATTCATGCACTTGCCTGGCAGGCACTTAGACCACTAAGCTATCTCCCCAGCCAGCCATTTCTTCCTAATATATTGGTTGTGCCCATTGTCTTGGGAATTGAACAGAATAGCAGAGGGCAAATAGATTTACCATAGCTTTTGGGCTAGAAAAGTTTATGCATTTAGTCATACAGAAGAATTCAAAGCAAAAAACAAGAGGTTTCAGGTCTCCTAAAACAGAAACACATGTTTTGGGCTTGGAGCAGGGGAAGTCCTTGGTGTGGATCCCAGAGAGGGCATAACAATCCCTGAGCAGACAGGAGGATGACAGGGACCGACAGCATGAAGGATCAGGCTGCCTGGGGTAACCTTGGGCAGGTAGCCGACAGGCTCTGGATGGCTACGGAGAGCTTTGTTTTGCTCCCACCCCAGTGGAGAGCAAGGGCAGCAGAAAGACCTGAGAGTGCCCTCATAGGCATAGAACCATTGCAGAAAACAAAGGAGGCCTGCAGCACGCTACAACGTATCTCCCCAGACAGGCTCAGGGACAAGTCCCTAAAGGCCTAATGGGACCCTGGATATTCAAGGGATAGCAATACAGTCAGAGGACATGGACGACTAATAGGCTTCCCCTCCCAATTAAGTGGGGCTGGGGCAATAGCTCAGTGACTTAAGCACCTGCCTGGCAAGTGCAAGGTCCTAAGTTTGATCCCTGGTACCAAAATTAATTAATTAATTAAGAAATTAATTCATATAACAAGTTTTCTGTAACTTTCTGGGGAATAGGGAGAAGGTGTTCAGAGATGAGATAGAGGGAAGTCTCTATCACCCCAAGAAATAAAAGCAGCACTCTTACATGAGACAAAATAGACATATCAAAAGTTGTCAAAGAGATGAGCTCATTATTTAATGACAAATGAGTCCAGGGCTAAAGAGGATGTAATGATTAGACATGAACATCACATCACGTCAGAACGCTAAATTTGCAGAGCAAATATTAACACATCTGAAGGGAGAGAGGCACGGCAATGCCCCAGTTTCAACAATGGATTCAGACAGAAAATTACTACGAAAACACAAAACTTGAAGTCCATGTCCCACTAAACGGACTTAGCAGATGTATGTAAAACACTCCAGTCCACGGCAGCAGGATGCACGCCCTTTGCAGGTACGCACAGACATTCTGCAGTACAAACCATATGGGAGGTCACAAGTGCTAAGCAATTTAAATGTCTCAAGTTGCATTGATTATTTTTTCCAACCTTATCGGTATGGTCTGAGTCTAAAAATCAGCAATGATATGAAAACTGGAAAATGCACAAATATAAAGTAAACAACATATTCGCAAGTAGCTAATAGAAAAAGAAGGAATCAAAAAGGAAATTTGAAACTACCTTGAGACAAAGGCAGAAACGCAACTTACAAAACATACAGAATATAGCGGTATTAAGAGAAAAGTTTGTAATAATGAATGCCTACATTAAAAAGGAAGAAATATTTAAACCAAAAAAGCTAACATTATACATTAAGGAGCCAGAAAAAAAAGTACACTCAATCCAAAGTTAGCAGAAGGAAGGAAATAAGATAGACCACAGCAACAATAAATAAAATAGACCTGAGAAACAAGAACTGGTTTTATGAAAAGACAAAATCAACAAAATCTTTGGTTAGACTATGAAAAAGAGACTCCAAAGGGAGACATTACCAGAGATACCAGGGAAATCCAAAGAGGCTATATACAGTTTTCCTCTGTTCTGTACCTCTTAATGTCAGCGGTTCCCAGACCCAAATGAAAACTAGAATCACACAGAGGGAGAGAATTTTGTTTTGTTTTGTTTTTGTGTATTTGATACCGGGTCTCACTATGCAGTTCAGACTTATAGTGATCCTCCTGTCTCAGCCTCCCCAGTGCTGGGATCACAGGCATGCACCACTGTGCCCGGACTTGGCTCAGTGCACCTGGGGGCAGGACCAGCACAATAGGCAGTACCAGAGCTTGAACCCCAGTCCCTAAGCTTGTCTAAGCAGCCACTTAGTCCGCTGAGCTATCTTGCCAGCCCTGAGAATTGTAGTTTTAGTGCTTGGGTAAGTTAAGATTGTGGGCTAGGCTGGCAACCTCTTTTTAACACTATATAAATCACCCCAGGACAATTTCTGCAACCTGTGGAATAGGAATGACACAGCTGATGAAGTCACTCAACACAGCAAAACATCCAGATCAAGAAGAACAGGAAGAGAAGGTGTAACTGATACTGAAAAACGATTGAACCGATGAGTCAGAACTGAAGAGAGGTGAACTCTGGGAGCGCTCGTCTGAGTCAGCGCACATACCTAGGGTAACTTCTTACTTGGGTGTGTGTGAAATACGCTTGAAGTTCTTAAGCATCTGTGTGAAATAAAAAACCTACTATACCTTAGCACACTGCCTTGTTATTGAGGCAAACAAAACCGGTTAAGTCAAAGGACAAAGACATTACACACCTAGCTTTCTGCTTTTCAAATGGAGGTGTAACCGAATCAAGGCAGGGGCTCCATCTGTCAGGACTGGCTGCGCAGTGCCCAGCGAGGAAAGCAGCAGGGGAGGGCTTGCCTTGCAGGACGAGAAGTCCGACAACGGTAACACACCTCTGAGGTGGGAAACTTCCGATTTGCCATTTTTATGGACAAAAAGAGTAGAAGCTGCCCAGACGCTGCATTCTCCTGCACCGTCCAGAGCAGGGAAAGGGAATTTTCTTTGTCTCCTTTCAGAGCTGTAAACCCTTCTCCCTGCTCCCAGAAGGCCCCTAAATGCCCTTTCCCAGAAACGTGCAACACGGCAACATCTAAAGGAAGCACTGAAAAGCCGAGGCGCCTTTGCTCCCCACATCCCAGGGAGAAACTCAGGAGCCCAGGGAGGAAGGGGAACTATGCAACACCACCAGCAGCGACCTACAGGGGAGGAGGAGCCTGGCCTTGGGAAACACTACTGGCTGCCCCCGGGACTGCGACAGAGCTCATCCTCCAGTGTCCTCTCACATACACACAGGAGCCCTGACGGCGGACCCTGACGGCACTCTCTGCCCTTCCCATGCTCGGGAAAGACAAGTCTTGTTTTGTGCCTAAATCAAATCTGATTAAGAATGTCTACTAAGCCGAGTGTGCCCTGGAACATCTTATAGAACTTTCTAGTGACACTTACATACTGAATAGTTAAAATACTCATGAGCCACTCCCTCTCCGATCCAGATGCCACACAACACAAATACAGAGAACACAGCTGGGACTAGCACTTTAATCGTCAGCACACTAGTTCCAGGACTTTCACTGTTCTGACTGCTATGCGGCCCACGGAAGTGAAATGGATGTTTCCCACTGTCTCTAATAACAATGACCCAGGAGCAAATACTTACACACTTTATCAATAGCCTGGGTTCGGTTGGTCTGTTTGTCTGTCTTTCTTTCTTTCTTTTTTTTCTTTTTCTTTTTTTTTTTTTTTTGTAGAACCAGGGATTGACCTCAGGCCCTTGTGCTTGCCAGGGAAGCACTTATTCCACTGAGCTATCTCCCCAGCCCCCGGGGTTTATCTTTCAATCATGTGTTTTAGCTGAATGTCAAGCAGGGCCTCAAAACAAGGATCTTCGCCATCCCTGCCATTCCTTGCTTCACCATTATATCGTTTTCCCATAATAGAGGAACTTAAAAAGAATAAGGTGTCACTGGGAAACATATGGGCATGGCCCGGCAGACTAATTCCGGCTGAGCCTGACCAATGGAACAGACATACACTGCAGTTGTGATTCTCACGTAACCTAAGTGGTGCTTTGGGAGGTGAGCTGGGTGGTAGGGTCCAGGGCTGAGCGACTGTAGGTGTGGTGAGAAGCAGTGTGGGCGATTATGTGTGACTGCACCCTATTCAGAAAGGCACTGCATAAGTGTCCGTTCCTGACATGCCAGCCTTTGGTTAGCCAGGTTGCACTAAGGAGTCCTTATAAAAATCTCTTATCTATGAGAGCTCATGCTGTATACTATTGTAGGTGGCTGCTTATTGGTCCTTATCTTTTGTACTTAACAAGAAGGAAGCTACTGAGGCTCTTTACAGCTCTATTGCCAGTACCTAGACTAGTAGCTAATGTGCAGCACAGTATCTGCAAAATGAGCACATAGCCAAGTGTTACAGATTGAACTGTGTCCCATTAGAACTCATATGTTGAAGTCCTATCCTGTAATACCTCTGACTGGAAACTCACTGGCTGAGAGGGTCTTCAAAGAATCAAGTCAAAATTGAAGTCATTATGATAGACCCTCAGCCAGTACAACTGTGTGTTTATAAGTGGAGAAATCCAGCCAGACATGCATGCAGAGGAAGGTCATGTGAACATCAAGGCAGACATACACCAGGCAAGGCGAGAGACCTGGAACAGATCCTTTTGCCACACCCCTCAGAAGGAACACGTCCTACTCACTCATTGATTTCAGAATTCATTTTTGCAGGGAAGGGAAAAAAGCTCTCACTAGGTTGGCTAGGCCGGCCTTGCACTTGAGATTGCTTGCCTCAGCCTCCTGAGTAGCTGCGATTGCAGCCATGTGCCACCGTGTCCCACTTGATTTCAGATAGAACCATGTGAAGAATACATTTCTGGTGTTCCAGCTACCCAGCATCGTGGAACTTTGTTACAGCAGCCACAGAAAGCCAATATACCAAGTGGAAATGTTCATTCAAATTCCAGAATCGGAGCCCAGGATTAGGTCACAGTTAATTATAAAGAGAGGTAATGATTAACATGAAAGCAGTGTAAGTCTCTAAGAAATAACACAGGAAAGACATAGCAAAAGCCAGCAGCTCAGTAAACACTCGTATTTAGGAAACAGAGAGAAATCAAGAGAAAAACACAAGGAAGCAACACTCGGAAACCTGTGAAGTAAAGTTGCCTGGTCAAGGCTCACAAGATTTCATCAAAGCAAGTACATTAGGAAAGGTCATATACAGATGTTCTTCATCTCAAAATACGGAGGCCCAAGAGGGACTTTGGAGCAGAGGGTATCCACGGTATGGCAAGGTTCCTAACCCAGCATGGCCTCTTCTCTACTGTACTGATGATACAAAAGAGCCTGCAAATTACTTCAAGTATTTGCAATTCTGAAGAGAACAAATGGACTAATAATCCTACTCCTTTTTCTTTCAGGCACAGGAAAGGACTAACAAGACAGTGTCTGGTGATAGAAGTGCCATACCTGCCTGGTAAACAGGTACAGATCCCTTACAGTGTCCCTTGGCGGTAGGATACCCCCTGTGAGGCACAACAACGCTGGCCTTTGATATTTAACAATGCCTTCAGAATGAGAGCCACCAACCATGACAGTGCACGCCTGCAGCCCCAGCTACTCAAGACAAGGCAGATGAATCACTTGAACTCGAGTTTGAAGCCATCCTGAGCAACACAGTGAGAACCCATCTTTTGACAAGCAAAGAACTGATTTTTAAAAAACATAATATATATTCTTGGGCTGGAGGTGTGGAGCACTGGCAGATTCACTGTGTTGCATGCACAGGGACCAGGAGGATGGGGAGGGCTGGTGGAGGGAGAGAGAGAGAGAGAACATGAGACTATTCCAGTACAACCTGACTGAGCCAATCTCTGCTTTCCTTCATCCTCCATAATCACCCTTTTTAGGGCCCAAAGAGAACCTTATGTGGGTAGATCTTTGACTGGAGGAATAAGATCTGACAATGCGACATCCACCACTCTATTCACTGAGGCCGTCGTCCCATCAAAAATACTCCACTGACAAAATCATCTAATTCCCTCAATGAAATGAACAAAAAAAATTAGTTTAGGAAATTGTAACACTAGATATTAGATGCTGGAAACAAAATAACTTCATCATTAATTAGAAGAAGACTTCAACTCCGAAATTTATGTGCCTTCGACTTTCCTGAGATACAGAAAGAACTGAGTATAAACTGAAATAGCCAGCCCTCAAAATACAGAGGTCTCAGTGGTCTTGAGCTCACTCTGTAGCCTGGGCTGGCCTTGAACTCCTGGGGATCCCCTTGTCCCGGCCTCCCAGGTGCTGGGGTTATGGGCATGCAGCATCACACGGGCTGTTCTTCATTCCATAGTTTGGATTCAGACATCTTTCATTTTTGTGTTTGTAAAAGCTCAGAGATTTCTTCTAATTCCAAATATTATGTAAATGCATGTTTAATAAATACTTATTATTTCTTATAACTAGGAACCCAATGAGAATGCTCAAACTGATCATTAGATATAGGAAATATTAGGGCTGACCAGATAGCTCAGCAGATTAAAGCGCCTGCTTAGGCAGATGCAGGGACCAGGGCTTGCTCCCTGTCGTGCCCTGCTGGCCCTGACCCCAGGGTGTGCTGTGACAGAGACTGAGACTGGGTGCAGTGGCATACGCCTATAATCCCATTGCAAAACAGGAGGATCACTATGAGTCCAATCTGTGTAGTGAGATCCTGGAGACACTGTACTTTAAATACATTTTTAAAAAAAATTCCAAAAGATATAGGAACTATTTTGGAGGAGCATCGCTGACCGAGCCCACAGCGTAGGCCAATACATGGAGCTGAAGTTCTGCTTTTAAGAAACAAACACTGAGCTAAACAGTGCCTCAAGATAACCTTATTTTGCAGACCTCATATCCAGGGATTTTGTTCTGTTCTAAGTCCACTAACAACACTCCACCAAGGCACTAACTCCACCAAAAATGTTATAACTACAGACTAATTTTTTCTCATTCCAGATCTTTTTATTTTAAATATTTAAAGTAAATTTATGTCCATATGTCCATATGCACGTGTGCATGTGTGGTGCCAGGCACAGAACCTAAGACTTTGCTCGGCTCAGCAGGTGCTTTACCACCTGCCCCTGCCCTCTTTCCTTAACTTTATCTCCTTACTTACACCTTAATGTTCTATTAATATATTGTTTTATTCATCTGTCTTGTTGCTGTACACGAGTTTGCCTTTTGCTTTTGGAATGAGGATAAAACAGTCCTCTTTCCTGTATTTCTTTCACGTACCAAAAATACAGAACAGTGGCTTGATAATTCATAAATTATTGTTGTTTTATAGTTGTTCTTACTGGATAGCAAGCCAAACAGCAACAACTTGCGCAGGCTGCTGATTGATAATACAGTTGATGTAAATTAGTTTCAATTTTGATTAAATACGTTTCCCCTAAGTTCATTTTGCTCAAAAACAAAGTTACAAGTGTATAATTATTTAACTTCCTAAACCAAGCAAAAAAAGTTAGTTCACTAAATTCTCACCCAAATTGCCTAGATATTAGAAAGAAAGTAACAATATTAATTAAAACAAGAGAGAAGTGCTGAACCTGAGTGCACCCCGTCCAGCTTTCCAGAGACACCTGAGGAAGGCAGGTTTCCAGGGCCTCCTTGCTAAGCAGCCTCCTTCAGGTGGAGTTCAGCCTAGTTTGGGAATCAGTGTGCTGAGGTCGCTTTTGTTTTGCTTTTACAATAAGACTTAACACAAAGAGTCTTTAAGTGACTATTTGAGGTACTTAAGAAAATGAGATAAAAGATTTCTTACAAAGGTAAACATGGGAGAGAGAGTCGGCTCAGCCAGGGGCAGTACACTAGCACTACCTCCCAACTGTACATTAATACTTTAAACACACCTCGGTTTCCCAGGTGAGGACCCCAACCATGGAACCCCATTCTGAAGTGGAGGGAGATGGTAAACACACCATTCATTCATTTTTCTAGTACTGAGGACTCAGCCAACAGCCACATGTACGCTCGGCAAGGACTACCACTGAGCTACATCCCAGCCCTGTTCATTTATCAAAAGCTTTTCCTATCAGCTTTCCTAAGCCTAGTGCTCAGCTTGTGCCTGCTTACCCAACTTCTGCTTAGACCACGTGCTGTGCTGGTGCCAGTCCCTCCCCTGGGCACACTGAGCTGGTCACAGAGACCAGGCACGGTGGTGCCCACCTGTAATCCCAGTGCTAGAGAGGCTGAAAACAGGAGGATCACTAGGAATCTGAGCTGCATAGTGACACCCTGTACCAAATATATTTTTTAAAAAAACTTTCTGCTTAATGAGCTTCTGCAGAGAATTCATGACATTAGAAATACTACTCTGACCAAAACTGAGCTTAACTCATTTTCTACACATGATTACTGAGCTGGACCAATGACTGAGTTATACAAATGGGAATCCTGTAACAGGTACGCGCAGCCAGCACTGATGGTCCACTCTTGGGACTGGCAGTTAAGTATCCACACCACACACATGTTGAATATTCTGCTGCACACTTATTCATGTTATGGCACTTGATTTGGATGTCTCTTGCCTAAATTACAATTTTTCTACATTTTTAAAGACTAGAGTGGAAAAAGAATCTTAAGTAAATGTGTATTTTCCACAGTACTGACCTAGGAGAAGTTAGTCAAGGAGTAAATATTAAAAGTTCTCAATCATTCAATCAATAAATCTATCAAAGAAAGGAAGGAAGGAAGGAAGAGAAAGAAAGAAAAGAAAAGAGAAAAGAGAAAATCCACTTTCTGGGCCCCGTTTTGTCCCTGTCAGATAGAAGAAGCTTTCTTTCTCTCAAAAAATTCTTCCACTGATAATTTGTGTGTGTGTGTGTGTGTGTGTGTGTGTGTGTGTGTATCTGTGTCTGTGTCTGTGTGTCTGTGTGGCTGCACTTGGTAGCAGAACAGCGCAGTTTTCTGGGCTTCACATTTAAGTTAGAACACTAAATGCAGGATTTCTCTCACCCGTAGCTAACTCACATGACAAGGTCAGGTTCTCAACTTGCTGTTATTTAATTATGCTCCATGCGTGCTCGCGCTGCTTACAAGACTGCACTTGAACGTCTCAAAAGATTTTTCTTTAATGAGATTTGATTCTTAAAAAAATGTGAAGAATGTTTTCATTAAGGTTAATTGTGCCCCTTTTCAACTTTGGGAATAAGATTAGTTCTATTGTGTTCATTTAGTTATGATGATTTACTGAAAGCCTCACCGCTGGAAGGAAAAGAAAGAGGAGTGAGTGTGTGTGTGTGTGTGTGTGTGTGTGTGCGCGCAGAACAGAGATCAGAACCCAGAGCCTGTGAGACTCACACAAAGGCCAGCAAGCCTTGCCTTCCTCTGACCTTTATTTCCTAGTATAACGCTAGAGTTTGAGGCTTAATTATTTTCTACAACACAAAAAGCTGTTCTCATACCTGAGCTTCTGCACTGCTACGCAAGACCGCAAGCTGCAATGCACTTCTTGCTATTGCTGACATGAGTTTCCTGCAAATTTCATGTGTTTTTGCTGCTGATTAGTAAAAGAAAGACACAGCACAGCAATGTCTGAGGAATTCATAATGACTCATATTCGGGGCACCTAAAACACTCTCTTCCTCACCTTTCATTTTCTGTTTATCACCAATTTGATCAACTATAAATCCAGATTACATCTAAAAATTATAGAAATATGCAAAAGGCTATGAAAAAAAACTGGCATAAAAAATTACTAAGTCTCCAGAGTAATTAAGACCTAAGAGCACCTTTTAAAAATAGCTTTCTGCAGAATTATCAGCTAACAAATTCCCAAGGATCTGACGCTCACACAGCTCAAGGAAAAAGACTCTAACCTCCGCCTTTATTCTGGTAGTTTCTTTATTTAGCGGACTTTATTTTCTCAGGAAATCAACTCTTGTGAATGCTGCCTAATACTGAATCAAAACTGTCAGATTATACTTTGACTTTTTAGTTTATTCCCATCAGAGATAGGGCTAATATTGATCAGACTTCTTAAAATTTATCATGTCACTAATGGAATTTGCAATCCCTCCAAATGAAATATAGGAATAAAACCCTGACTCATGCTTACGTCAGGTGTGGTATTTTATGTCTTGTATCAATGAGGTTCTTTGCTGAGCCACAGCTTTTAAGCTCTATTTAGTAACTCTATAAAATTCTTTCACTAATGTTTTCCTACCATTCCCTTCACCCCAGCTCTCCTTTCTTTCTTTTAGTGAGAACACCCTATTGTTCTAGTCTCAATTTTAACATAAGACAAGTCCTACCAAAAAACCAAAATTGAGAAACATAAATAACCCGGGGGGTGGGGGGAGGAAAAAGTACAAAGTGACATAAGGAATCCTTACTGACATGTCTACTACACAGTCAAACTTACTGTTTAATGTATATTTAATTTTTACCAGAAAGCAGGTGTTGGGAAAGGAAAAGTTCAAATGCATATGATGTATGTTGTTAAATCAGTAACAGTGATGAAAAGAACCACACCACCCCAACCCTGTTGCCTCCAACAGGACAGACGAGCTGAAAAAACTGCAATAAGAAAAACATAGACTAGGCCTACAATGATGAAATAAGGGGGCTGGGGTTGTTCCTGAGTAAATCTGATGTTCTGTGATTCAGCAGAGAAGAGGTTCCAGGGCACACACAGGAGCTCATAGGACTGCCTGGAGGAAGGCCGAATGGGGTTGGGGGCCTGTACCCTAAGATAGAGACCACCCTCTTCCTAGGCCCAAGGGCTTCTCCTCAGCTTTTGCCTGGCCTGGGTGCTACTCACTGACCTTTCCCCCCACAACTGGAAGGCAGTAGCACTCTTCTGATGGCTTTGAGCCTCACCACCATTCAGCCCTTCCTGTTGTGCTCCTTAGCTGATTTTCTTTATGTCCTCCACTGGGGAAAGAGGGGACTCTTCGCTCAGTTCTAAATTTCCTTTTTCTTTACCTCCTTACTCCAAATACTACGGTAATGACTCCCAACATTGCTCTCCCCTGAATCCACTATTTCCATCTGCCAGTAAACATTACAATGTGGACATTCCAGGGCGCAGGAAATCCACTAACCCCCAAGAACTCATCTTGTCCAACTTCTGTCTTCAACCACCTGGCCTCTTTATTTACCATTGCTGGGTATCTTTATTTATTTATTTAATTTTTTAAATTTATTTTTTATTAATTTTATTGAGAAACAAATAGCAATGAGACAGTTTCAAAACCAATTAATAGGACACTTTCGATAATTAATACATTGCATATTGTTGTCTTCGTAGTGGTTATTCATAGTACAAGATGCAGACATGTTATCCTGTCCAAACACTATTAGTACAAATCTTTCTTCTCATTGAATTAAGAGAAAGCAGCTATATATATGTCTATCCTAACTATTTTTTATATTCAAATACAAAATAGTCCTTCATTTGTAATCCCTTTTTTTTGTTTAGAACAGCCTTGGATGTTCTTTCCCCCAAAGCACTGGAATCATTTTTTACTGCACTCTTCCCCCACCAGCTGAGCACTGCTATGCATTTCAAAGATGAAAGCTTTTCCCTCAACACCCAGTGCTTATAAGCAGAACTTCCCTTCATCAGACACTGAGCCTGGCTAATTCCTATGCTCATGTCTCTTAAGAAACTGATCAGGGTTAATCTTATCACCAGGATAAATATCATCCTCAAGTAACAAGCTTAACATCTCTTTTCTCCCATTTCAAGAATCTATAATAATTCGCTACTATAAATCATATCAAGTTCCAAGTCAGCTTTCTGTCATTCCCTAATATTCATAGTGATAAAACAATTTTCCATTCAGTAAGCAACTTCTCACCTGTCTCCTTCTCCCCCTCTCAAGCCTCCGTGTCCTCAACTGTGGTTGCTGTTTGTGCTTTTGGTGTCTGCTCCTATCACATTTTGTTTTTGTCTGTTAACAGAGAGAGAGAGGGCTTCGGAACTGCAGAACGTACTGGTTATGCCATCACCCGTGTAGCTGTAGCACAGAAACATTTGTCAAGAGGAAAAGTAAAACAAGACAGACAGATTAGAGTTGAGTAATGTAGGTCCCTGAGGGCAAGTATGTCACAGTCTGCTCACAGAAAGACTTAGCTTTCACATGCAAACACTGAAACAATCACGAAATTACAAAAAGGCACAAACAAGTGAAACAAAATACGCAAGGGTCCCTTGTGAGCACTGTGTATGAGATTTGTAAAAACAAACACTTCCTGCCAAGGGAACATTGCTACTGTGTTGTTCAGATGAAAGCAGTTCCTCCGCTTTCATCAATTATCCAAGAGGCTCAAAGGCAAGGTGACAGCAAGAACACGCTCACATAAGCAAATTCTTTGACCAAGGTCAGAAGGACAATTCTCAGCAGCCCAGATCCACCTGCGCCCACCTGGAATCTTCATTATCAGGGATTTTTGCAATTGAAAAGCTGTCTTGATTAAGGCTTTTAAAAAATGAACAATTCTGGAGTTGTTCTAGAAAGAATATCATTTTAATAATGCCTTAAGGGAAGCAACCAAGTCTGTGAAATACCCCAGTTGAAGCTTGAGCAGAAGTTTGCAAGGAAGACACCCTGACACACTTTTGCCCTTCAGCCTGAGGAGTTCTCTTTGTCAGAGATGGAAGAGGTGTTAACAGATGCCCTGAGAAGGTCTGCAGGGAGTTTTCCTAAAGAAAGAAAAGGAGTTGGCCTGGCATGCCCCACATATACAGTAGGCACCTCTCCTGAAACCGGCTGTTGCTGGTTTCCTGAGGCATGGGAGTGCAGTGAGTTGACACTCAAGTTATCCAGGAGAATCACAACAGTGCCCATTTAATGACAGCTGTGGTCAGGTAATGTGCTAGGTTTTCCATTCAGATCATGACACTCAATTTTCCTAGCAACCACAGAAAAGTGCTATTCTCTTTCTTTTATATAATAAAGAAACCAGTTCAAAGGCATTCAGCCACTTGCTTCAGTAAGCCTCAGAGCAGGTGTCCAGAGCTCAATAGACTCCAGTCTTTGCTCATCCACGATAACATTCAGCTTCCTACTCTGGACGGCGGTAAGAGTACTAAGACAGGGACACATCTTGGTCAATTCATTGACATTATGGCAGGCCCTATAATGAGGGTTCAAAAGTGGACCAGACAACTAAGTCACACCCACTAGAATGGTTCCAATTAAAAAGGTAACATCAAGGGCTGGAAGGATAGCGAGATATTGAAACATTTAGTCATCATTGATGGTATTGTAAAACGATGCTACCACTGCAGAAAGCAATTCGGCAGTTTCTCAAAAAGTTAAACACACAGTTAGCATATGACCCAGCAATTCTACTCTTAGGTACCTGAGAAAGCTGAAAATGTAAGTCCATACACACAATGTATGACTGTTCATAGTAACATTACTCGTGACAGTAAAAAAAAAAAAAAAAAAAAAGGCAACAATCTGGTATTAGAGGCACATGCCTCTCATCCCAGTACTTGGGAGGCTGCAGTAGAAACCTCACAAACTGACGGTCAGGCCGGAAGGCTGGGCAACTTAGCAAGACCCTGAATTAAAATTTAAAACTTAAAAATAAAGAGAGTGGGGATATAGCTCAGTGCTCTCTGTGCTCAACATAGGCTGGTAATAGAAAAAAAAAAAAAAAATCTGAATGTGGGGCCGGGGAGATGGCTCAGTGGAATAAGCGCTTCCCTGGCAAGCGCAAGTGGGCCTGAGTTCAATTCCCGGTTCCTCAAAAAAAAAAAAAAAAAAATCTGAATGTTTATCAACTAATGAGCTGATAAAAACACTGTGGTACTCCCATACAATGAAATATTATTCAGCAATACAAAGGAGTATTTTCTTATGAGACAACCTGAATGGACTTTATAACAATATGCTAAAGAAAAACTCACAAAAGATCACATGCGCTTTTATTTTTACTACACATGTAGAAGAGGCAACTCCACAGAGCTAGAAAGAAGAGCGATAGCTGCCTAGCCCGGCCTTCTGAGGACGGCGAGAGAGTGGAGAACAGTTGCTAAAGGTCACCGGGCTTCTCCATGGGGTCATGAACACGTTCTAAAGTTGACTGTGCTGCTGGCTGTCCAAGTTGATGAATATATTAAAACTCACTGAGAATTATATACTTAGAGTGAACTGACTGCATGGTGCATGAGTTATGAAAAACACCACATGAACTATTTTGCACCAACAGTTGGGAAAGCACAAGAGGAACCGACACGGGACAGAAACTGGTAACCTTCAATTTAAAGCCTTGTGGGATTTTAAGTGGTGTTTTTTTAACCAAATCCTAGCAAGATAACATACAGAACCAAAATCAAGACAATTGCTATTATATTATACAACAATCACCCTGCCTGACTTCCCCTGATTTTAATTGGATTAATGAATTTCTAGCATGTTTTCACTCTAAATAACCCACATGAAAATAGTTGTCATTCTTTAAATGCTTTGGTACTTTCTCAACTATATGGGAAAATAAAATTATGGAGTATTAGCCATACAACTCATACAACTTAAAATGGGCATCGTATTTCAAATTACAAACAGTAAAGCTTATTTTGAAGTAAAGTTGCAATGGTGTAAACCTCTACATTTGCTAATCAATCCACGTTGTAGAGCCGGAAGAGTGGAGTTATGCGGTACCCACACATCATGGTCATTGTTATCTCAGGTCAACAGAACAAAATGACATCTTGGGCAGATCTCAGGCATGTCCTAAAATGGTATGGGACAATACCACTCACCAAGACCAGAACCTGAGTCTGAGCTCTACTGACTTGTTCTGTGATGAGAGATCTGGAAAACTTTCATTTTTTAAAGTCCATATTTCCTATCTAAAGGGAAAAAACATGTTCCTAGTGGCCAGTGAGATAGCTCATCGGATTTAGCGCCTGCTTTGACAAGTGAAGGAACCAGGATCGATCCCTGGTCCCCCATGCTGTGCCAGCCCCATCCCCAGGGCAGGCTGAGATGGTGATTGAGACTGGGCATGGTGGCGCGCACCTGTAATCCCAGCTCATGGGAGGCTGTAAACAGGAGAATCACTATGAGTCTGATCTGTCTAGTGAGACCCTGTACTAAATACATTTTTTAAAAGTTTAAATATAAAAAATAAATTATAAACATGCCTGGTGTTTGGCAAAAACTGAGAAAAGGATAAAGGATCTCTCTGTGAAACTAAAACTGCAGCTTCCTGTGCATCAAGAATTATTTTAAAACAAAAAGTAAAAAAGTACCTGACAATAAAATTGAGTTAAAAATAAATTGAATAGAAAATCCTTTAACAGTCTCCTTTGCTGAGAATTAAAATAAAATATTAAACTAAAAAAATTTTAAAAGTACCTGGCAAAGCCTGACACAATTACTTTACAATACTGGAATGAGGAAGGCTTTTCCAACCGTGACACAAAGAAAGAAGTCTAGACACAAAAATTAACTAAACAGGACCAACCAAGGTCAAATGTTTGCATGCGTCCAAAGCCTAGGTACACAGAGTTGAAAGATAAGTCAAGGTGCAAGATAGATGCATGTCATAGCCCCAAAGTCTGCTTGCTTTCATTAAAGACTATCAGCAAATCAAAAAGCAAAACCCAACTCAATGGAGAAATGGACAACAGATAGGAAAGTTTACAGAAATAGAACTACAAATAGCTCTGAGGTATATTTTATAGAAAAAGATGTTTGACATTAAATGCAAATGTATTGTGTTAATTATTGAAACTGTCCTACCAATTTGATTTGAAACTGTCTCATTGCTATTTGTTTCTCAATAAAATTATGAAAAAAAATTTTAAAAAAGATACATTATCACTAATTTCCCCAATATGCCACTCCTTCTCACTTCAAACACATACCATCATCCTAACCACTTTCTGAAGCAGTTGTGGATGTCCTATTTCATGAGTATCTTCACAAAGTGTAACACACACACACACACACACACACACACACACACACACACACACAGAATGAATCCTGATGCCAAGTGCTGTTCAACAGAAAAGAGACTCAAAAACCATCAGACTGTGATCTCCCTTCTTTACCAAATGTGGCACCCCATGACTTCTGGCTCTACCCCAAAGTCACAGTGCCCAGGAAAGCTGAACATTTTGAATCTATTCAGGACATCAAGGGAGTCAACAAAAGACACAAAAAACAACTTCCAGAACTGTTTCAAAAGTGGCAAGAATGATGGGACAAGTGTGTTTAAAGTAGGAGAAATGTTTTGAAAGGGATTAGTACCCATGTATTTTTTTAGCATAATAAATAATTTTAAATTTAAAAAATGCAAATGTAAACTTAAATACCAATTTCATGTAACAGGTGGGCCAATTTCATGAAGTTCGGAAGACACTCTGGCAGTGGAGGTGTAGAACAAACACTCCATACACTGCTAGTAATACCATAATTAAAATAACTTCTGTGAGAGTGATTTAGCAATACTGTACCTACTACAAGATGGGTGATCTCTATGTACACTTGTACTTTTGTGAAGGATATACACACAAAATTTTTACTATCATAACCTTTTATTAGCAAAGTAAGTAGAAATGCCCAAAAGTTCACCATAATAAGATTTATTAAATGACATGTTCATATCATAGATTATCACACTATAAAAAGGAATGAATAAATATTGCTTTATCTATGCTATATGGAACAATCACTAAAACATATTATTAATACTGGGCATAAGACAATTCCTATCTTATTTGGTCACAGAATATCTTTTGGGAAAGTAAGTATTGATAACATTGGTTACATGTTTGACTAAAGTAAAAGTTAAGAGTATGAACCGGGGATTGAACCCCTTGCGCTTGCCAGGCGAGCACTTATTCTACTGAGCTATCTCCCTGACCCCTGTATTTATTACTGATTCTTAGATGTTATAGCTACACATAGCAGGCAATGAAATAAACAGTAATTATATAATTATACACATCTACTGAACACTTGATACAGGGCCTGAAGCTAAAAAATTCTATAAACATATTACTCACTAAGCAGAAAACATCCACCTAAGCACTAATTAACAGTGGATAGCATGGATTATGAAGATTTTGATATAGACCTTGATAAACTAAAAATGCACTGACAGAGTTCAGGTACTCTCCATCCTTGTAGCTCACTCTCTTCTTCATTTCCCAACCTGGAAGAGACACTTAAAGTATGTGCTCAAATGCTGTATGAATAAATAAGAGTGGTGGGATGGATGGGATGGATGGATATATAGAAGAATGGCCTGGATCAGTGGACGGATGGTGAGAAGAGTAGAACTGGAAGAGATGTAATCTACTTCTGCTTCCACTCCTTTCTGACCCTGGACAAATCTTATCTCCTTGTGCTTCTCTGCACAAATAAAGGATACTGGAATCTATACATGTTTAAGAACCAAGATCATAATCCCTGTAAGATGGTAGATAATTACTGTTGGGCTAAGATAAAATAGTGTTTCTCTAAAAATATGTTGATGACCTAAGCCCTGGAATCTGTGGCTATGCTACATGGTAAGGCAGATTCTATCAATGTAATGAAGGTTACAGTCTTTAAAATAAATATTACCTCACTTTACCCTGGTGGGCCCAGTGTAATCATGTAAGTGCTTATAAACAACTGGGCTAAGGTATAGCTGAGTGGTAAACCACTTGCCCAGCAAGTATGAGACACGGGTACCATCCCAGGAGCATATAAAAACAAAACCAAAAAATGTGACGCAAAAACAACCAGAGAACTATTGCTGGGTGCAAGAAGAAAGAAGTGGAGAAACTGAAAATTGAGGATTTGGTGCAGTACTGTTTGGCTTTGGGACATAGGGACCCACATTCAAGGGCTGGAGAGAGGTCCCTAAGAATGGAGAGTGGCCTTTATCTGACAGCCAACAAGTAAACAAGGGTGTCAGCCTTGCAGCCACAGGAACTGACTTCTGCCAAGACCTGAGTGAACTTACAAGTAGGTTCTTCTCGGAGCCACCTGATAAAAGCCCAACTAGCCAGTCCTTCATCTGAATCTTGTGAAAGAGTAGTGAGACCAGTCATGCTGACCTGGATGGTGTTGTTTTAACTCATTAAGCATGTGAAGAAAAAGAAAACTATTACACTTTTTGTGTAGCTGAAGAATCATTTGTCAAGTCAAACACCACAAGCAATCCCTACACTCCACTGACTTCTCCATATTGTCTGCTTTATTCATCCTTAATGGTGTTTCTCCAAAAAGTCCTTTGCTCCTTCTCTCCTCCCTGTTTCCTCCTCCAACCACTGAACGCTACCTCTACCCCATATCATCCACCTCATATCTCACTGACCTCTCAACTAACTTTCCCAACTCAGCAGCCCTCTGGTTTCTAAATGCCACCAGAGTCATCCTGCCAAAGATTAAATCAGTCATGCTGTACTTCACCTCAAAACTCTCCGAAAGTTTCCCACAGTCAAAAGCCTAAGCCTGTTGGTTGTAACAGCACTCTTCTGAGCTTGACTAGAGCAAATACTTTCTCTGCTTTATCTCTAATCTTGTGACCCAGCTGATCCTCAAGAAGTATTCACTGAGTGAATGAACTGAACCCCACCTGCACCTCTAGCCTCATCTCCTGACCCGTTATCCTCTCCACCAAGTTCCACATATCCTCAGGCTTAGTGGTCCTCCATGACCCTCCTCTAACTATGCCCCATTGTCCTCATGACCAGGAAGCCTTGTGCGCGCGCTTGCTAAACACAACTCACTTTTGCTTTGCTTCCTTTAGAGACTGGGCCTCACAAGGCAATTCATGCTGGCTTTGAACTCACTACAGAGTTCAGCTTGGCCTTGAACTCCCAGCTACCCTCCTACCCCAGCCTCCCAAATGCTAGGATTATAGCCATAACTCACTTTTTAAGACCATGCCCTTCTACAATAAGCTTTCAGTTTCCCTTTGAGCTGAACATCTAGGCACCTGTGTAGTCTCTTCTGACCCCTTACTTAGACCCCTCTTCTACCAAAGACCCTCCAGTCAACCCTCCAGGGCAGTGATTCTCAAAGTGGCCTGGGAGCTGATGCTGAAATGGTTTATGATTTGCTTGGCACAAATGAAGTTCACCAAGTAAGTACAGTATGATTGTTTACAGAAAAATGTTTATAAAATCTGGTGCTGCTGTGACATGAAAGTCCGCAATTCTTGCCGAACAAGGCACAGGCTAGCCCTGATGTTGCTGCATTTGTGGGGTGAGTCACAGGTGATGCAACCTGCATATTCGTCATGTGAAAGAAAGTCAGTTATTGGTTCACAATGGAGCAAATGTGAATAAAGATTTCAATTGTTCCAGAAGCAGATAAACAGGTGATTGACACCTTCAGATACGTTCATATCTTACTGCTTTTGGGAATGTTGATTTCTGGGCAGGCAACATGTCTGTTTAATAAAGATCAGTGAGTAAATAATAAGGATATAACTTTTGTTTTTTGTATCAGAGATTGAACTTGGGACTTTGCGCTTGCCAGGCAGGGGCTTATTCCACTGAGCTATCTCCCCAGCCAAGCATATGAATATTAAGAAGGCTTTTGAAAAAAATGAGACATGAACTATTTTCTTTTTTCTTTTTTGTCTTTTTGAGACAGGGACTCACTATGCAGTCCAGGCTGGCCTTGAGCTCACTTTGTAGCCCAGGTTGGCCTCCAACTCACAACAATTCTCCTGCCTCAGCCCCCAAGTGCTGGGATTACATGAACTATTTCTTAAATATGGTAGGAACCAGGTACTTTCAGGTAGCGGGAAGGGTACATTCACCAAAGAAGGGGTACAAATGAATAGTGTGAAAAGATCGTGTGCAGGCAATGTGAAGCTTTCAAAGGTGAAATAGTGAGCAGAAACTTAATAGATGAAAGAGCTTGACCAGAAAGGGCACCAAATTCTACCATGATGACCACCAGCCCTGTGCTCACCTCACAACAACACACTCAGTGGAATCTGGAGCCTGACCTGTCAGCAAATCAACAGTGTGATGGATGAATGTGAGGGATGAGTCGGAAGCAAGGAGATCAACTGAGATTTAATTACAATCATCCCAATAAGCCCATGATTAAAAAAGGCAAAGTTATTCATCAAATTACAGTGGCACAGACACCAAGTTGAGAAATATGTATAAGGCAATACAGAAGGGATTGGTAATCACATAAAGACAGGATAACAAGACTGAAGTTTCAGGTTTGGTCTGTGTGACTAAATTCACAGTGCTGTCACCAGCTGAGAAAAGAGTATAGAAGCAGCAGGATAGATTAGTAAATGCTACTCTGATAAACCTATGGGATGGGGCCAGCCAGATAGCTGAGCAGATTCAAGCACCTGCTTAATCAGACACAGGGACCCCAGGGTTTGATCCGTGTGGTGCTGTTCCGGCCCCACCCCCGGTGCACAATGAGATGGTGATTGAGACTGGGCATGGTGGTGCATGCCTATAATCCCAGAGCTTGGGAGGCTGAAAACAGGAGAATCACTATGAGTCCGATCTATGTAGTAAGACCCTGTACTAAATACATAATAAATAAGTAAATAAATAACCTATGGGAAGCTCGAGTTGATGTTCAGCAGGCACATGGAAGAAAGGTCAAGGCTGAAGATCCAGCTTTCGGTCAGTTTCACATCTTGGAGATTAAAACCACAACACTGGATGAATGGGGGAGAAAATAGTGGCCTAAGGAGAGATTGTTGGAGAATATCACCATTTCAGGGATATGCAGAAAATTTCATTAATTTTTTAAAAATAATAACCACCAAAAAAGAAACAAAGAGAATATATATGTGTTGAATCACAAAAATTGATATGGGAAAAAATTCCGAAGAAAAGCATCAGTGAAGATACTCAAATGCATCAGAATGGGCTCAGTGATAGAACTGAATGGTCACTGATTTCAGGAAGGGCTACTAAGACTGAGTGAACAGAGAGAGGCCAAAATGAAAAGGCATGTGAGTTACAGAGGCCTCACACAGACCTCTTGCCAAAGGCCTCATTGTGAAGGCCAGAAGAGAGAAATGACATGCCAACTCAACTTCTGTCATTCTTTTGTTTTGTAGATAGTTTGTTCAAGCTCTGCCATTCTTAAGGTGAATAACACCTTGAATATTTGCACAGTGCAGAAAAGAAACAACAGAGAAAAATAAAGAGGAACAACCTACAGTAAGGGTCAAGATGAACAAGAGAGAGAACAAAGGAAGCCCTACCAGGTAGCCCTTCTCTCCATTAGGGAGGAGGAGGAGGCTTCCTCCTCTGAGAACTGAAAAGAGTTCCTAAGGGATTAGGGCTCCTGTGTAATTAGAGCCCTTTGCATGACTTTCTCTCACACTTACATTAAGCTGTAATTGCTAAGGGACCTGTTTGTGTGCACCACTAGAGTGTAAGGCCAGGAACGCAAGCACTGTATTTGTCCTGTTCACCAGTGCCTGGCACAATCTAGGCTCTAATTAAATGCAGTTGACTAAGTAGAGCTAAAAAATTAAAGGGGAGTCACCAAACAAAGCTTCTGCATATCTAGAAAAGCAGGAGGTGAGATCAATTGCTGAGGGTTATAAAATGAAGGTAGGCAAGAGGTTTTTGGAAAATACAAAAAAAAAACAAAAAAAAAAAAAAAACAGCTTTTGAAGTGAATGGAAAATAGGATTGTTTTTTTGTGAATGGAAAATAAAAATTCTTCAAGCACCAGTTTAAAATAGTAGTTCTCAATCTTGTTTGCACATTAGACAAAATTTCAGATTCATTTGGCCTGGACAGCCTGGGAAGTGGGATTTTTTTTTTTAAAGTTCCCAGATAATTCAATTATGAAGCCAACACTGGGTGGTATTGAGTGAAAGAATGAAGTCATTCTGGTCAGGATTTAGTAAAGACTAGAAGCATGAATTGATTGATTCATTCTTTTCAATCCAAATTTCCACAAATTGCTCAGCTGCCTGGATCTCTGCAAAGGATGACTGCAGGACTACTTTGGGATTAGAGCCTCTCCAGGTAGATCTGAAAATGAGATAAGCAAAAATGAAGAGACCACAGGGAAACAAAGGGTCACTGCCGGAGTGGAGCAAGGGCGGAAGGATGGGGGCTAAGCCAAAGACTGTGTCCTGAAGAAAGTATCTTGGGGTTAGTCACAGCTTCTTGGCACATTTCCAAGTGATCAGAGTCCCCAAAAGAGGCCACAAAAGCAGGGAAGGCAGTGCCACAGAGGTGGTATCACAGTTGAGGCCCACAAGAAACTTTAAGGCTGCTCAGCAAGTGGCAGCTGAAACATTCAAGGACTCCCAGATCTGTAACAGAAAGCAGGATGGACAGATGCCCACAACACAGCAGGGATGAACTAGGAAAGGACCAAAGGGATTAAGAAAGTCAGGAGGAGCAAAGGCCAGCAGTGAACTGTTCAAGAAAGAAGACTTTTGCTTCATTTTTCCATGGAAGTGGAAAGTAAGCAAGGAAGCAAGTTTGAGACAAAAGGTGGATAGGGATTCCAGCCAATCTGCCCCACGGAGTCCATTTGAAGATCATAGAAAGGCTTCAGTCCTCTCACATGAACATCTAGTCCATCAGCAAACCCTGACAATGCTATCTCCTCAATACATTCTCAAATCAACTACTCTTTACCTTGCCAAAAGCAGTAGAGAAGCACTAACAATTTCATCCTTTGTTTATGTAGATAAGATAATTATAGCTCAGTGCAGTATCCCTCACTGAAGGCTCATGGTGGCCCTGCGTTGGCCCTATCATTAAGGAATTGCCAAAATGCATCACCACAGCTAAAAGTCTCCAATTATACAAATGAATGTGTCATTTCCTCACTCAGTCTTCAATGATTCACAAGGAAGGGAACTAAAGACATATCTGAGGGCTGGGGAGACAGCTCAGGGCATACACACCTGCTGGGCAATGCAAGGTCCTGAGTTTGATCTCTGGTACACACATGCATAAATACATACATAAATATTGTTAAATAAATAAATAAAATTGTATTTTAAAAAGATGCATCCAGAATCCAAACCAAAATATTGT
Organism: Octodon degus; assembly: GCF_000260255.1. Classification (NCBI taxonomy): domain Eukaryota; kingdom Metazoa; phylum Chordata; class Mammalia; order Rodentia; family Octodontidae; genus Octodon; species Octodon degus. The sequence continues at coordinate 32,840,867 of NW_004524577.1, read as the reverse complement.
TCTGACCCAGGCTCCCTAAGACAAATTCCAGCCCCGTGACCCACTCCTGTTACAGGCTCTCAACTGTGGCCTCCCCTGTTCCCTCACACGCAGACCCAACCTTCACCTTCCTTTCCCTTTCCCTGATCTTCTCTTCCCATTTCATCTGTAAAGGCACATGTACAGATATCCAGGGTCCACCGTGGACCAAGCAGTCAACTACCTCTGTTTATCTGAGTCCTCCAGCTTAAAGCACTGCCGCCCAGTTCTTCCCCTTTTCAGAGCTCTGGCATCGTCTTTAAGAGAGTCTTGATCCATGATGAGATTCCTGATTGGGGGTACTTTAACTCCACTCCTTTTACTTTTTTTTGTTATTGTTATTATTTTTATTTTGTATTTAGCACAGGGTCTACAGGGTCTCACTATGTAGATCCAACTCATAGTGATTCTCCAGTGTTCAGCCTCCCAAGTGCTGGGATTACAGGCACAAGCCACAATGTCTCAACAATCATCTCAGTGCGTCCCAGAGGGCAGGGCCCGCATGGCCAGCCAGGGGAATGAACCCTGGCTGCTGTGCTCTTCCTAAGCAGGCGATTTAGTCCGCTACCTGGCCGGCCCAACTCCCTTTACTTCCTAACTTCATTTCTCACTCTGATTCCTGATAAGTCTTTCAGACAGGTAAAGTCATTGCTTTTTATTATACCTTCAGAATACTTGGACTAGGAATAAATTATTTGGAGACTTTGAGGACTTAGCATTTTTTCTTCACATTATCTTTGAGTATAAAAATAATTTCAACTATGGAATGCCTAAGAACAAATGGATTACCTCTGCTTTATTAATTTAAAGATACACATGCCTGATATCCTCTCACTCTATTCCAAGGAAAGTAGTTTCAGAAAAATGTATTAATTATGGGACCTTGTGGGAACATGGGAAATTTCTAAATTTTATGTATCCAGCTCACACTTTTTCCCTATACTAATCCCCAAATAGCCAACACTTTAAAAAAAATGTATAATAAGAGAAACACTGCACTATAAATATAAATTCCGCAGAATAAGGAAACAACAAAGTTATTAAAATACAAATCACAGACTACCTAATAATGTATTCATGGTTACCTGTGAGATAAGTACAACTAAATTTCTCTCTCTCTCTCTCTCTCTCTCTCTCTCTCTCTCTCTCTCTTTCAGTACCAGGGATTGAACTCAGGACGACCTTGTATTTGCTAGGCAAGCACTTATTCTACTGAGCTATCTCCCCAGCCCTTCTTTTTCTTTTTTCTTTCTTTTTTAAAATGTATTTGGTTGTTATGCTGTCTCACTACACAGCTCAGACTCTGAGTGATCCTCCTGCTTTCAGTCTCCACAGTGGTGGGATTACAGGTGTGTGCCACCACACCCAGACTTGGGCTGGCTCAGCTCTCCCTGGGGGTGGGGTTGTCACGGCATGTGGTGCTGGGGATTCAGTAGAGATCCCTGTGCTTACCTAAGTTTGCCTATGCAAGTGCTTTAGTCCCCTGAGCTACATCACCTAGCCCCAAACACAACTAAATTTCTATCGACTTTAATTTTTCCTTGCAACTGTTCAATTTGTTAAGTAACTGCATATTACCTTATTAATAAAAATTTCTACATTACTGCCCTTTCATTCATAAGCTGATTGATGTTTATTTGAAAATTTCTCACTTTCATTGCATATGTGATAATACTCAGAGATCATTTTTAACCTATTCAGTGTGATGATGGTTTTGTTGTATTGCTTTAAGTTCTTAAAATTTTGGTCCATTTGCTTTGCTCAAATGTTTCCAGATAAAACAAGACCCCGAGTCTGGGTGATGCATATGCCTATCTCATTACAGCATTCTAATTTTAGATATGTTGGGAAAGTTCCATAATATGAGTTTTCTAAAGACCAAATAAAATTTCTATGCTAAATACACTTACGGTATAGGTTTTCTGAAAGTGTACTAAAAATCGGTTCTTGTTCTTCATCCAAATCATCTCTCTCTTATTTCTTCCCCAAAAAAAGCAATTCTCCAAAATGTTTATCAACTGTTATTTCTGGCTGGTAGGATTATGAGTGACAAGCTTTCTTTTTCTTACAAGTTTCTATATACTTTTTGTTCATTATTTTTCTATAACAAGGTTTCTATATTTCTGAAATCACTATGTATTCTTATAGTCATAAAATCATTTATCACTGACATAGAAATGATTTTTAGGGGCTGGAGAGATGGCTCAGTGGTCTAAAGCACCTACTTAGAACAAGCTTAGCAAAGCATCAGGGACCGCGGTTCAATCTCCCAGCACCAC
>NW_004524577.1:32817717-32838435 GCF_000260255.1 Octodon degus | reverse complement strand
AACTCTCATTTCTATTTCCTATAAAAAATGCTTTTACAACGTGAATACAAAAACCATAATAGAATGGTTATTTTGCCCACACAAGTGTGTGTGGCTTGGCAGTGGAGTGCAGATTGAGGTGCAAATGTTGGAGAAAGGCTTTGCAGAGAAGATCAATCTGGAATGATGAAAACGCAGGTAGGATTCGGGTCTCAGTCTGGCCAGCAGTCCTATGGGCTCGCGCAACTGAGCGCTCATGATGGACCTGCAAGAGTAAACGGTCCCGAGGAGCTCGGAGTTTCTGGAAATAGGACACACACTTTCTCACTCTCTTATCACCTTAAGCTTGGTTCATTTTGATCTTCATATCTGGCTACCGATACATTTATATTTTTGTTTTCTCTTGTTGTTCTTGAAGACAGGTAAGGAAGCAAAAAAAACGAAAATTTTCTCTCCATGTTTAAGTAGGAGGGAACAGTTCCTGCGTTTCTGTTGTCTGCCCCCATCTCACTGTGCTTTCCGTCTCACCCACATCTCACCCATATCGGTTGAGCTGGAGCAAGACTCATCGCCCTCTTTAGGTGAGCCCTGGCTGAGGGAGTCTTCAAGTCCTCTGTTCACAAACACACTTCAAGGCTCATGAGTGTCACAGACTTCAAGATCCCTGGGGAAAGCAACCATGTCCACATCCATTCATCCAACAGCTGCTGATACCTGCTATGTACAAAACACCCTTTTGACACCAAGGATACTGCAAGATTCCTGTTCTCAGGGAGTTTACATTCATGTGCAAGACATGCAGCCAGCAAAGTATACACAAAATTGAGAGGAAATTCAATTTCATTAAGCAGATTTCATGTTTCTTAAATCATTAGCTTTTAAACCTTGAGTGTATGGCGCTATGAGACACCCTGTCATAGATCACATGAATCCCCCTGCTTGATGCTTTGGGGAGTGTATGAGCCTTCTCTAGGCCACCTACAGACTAACCTCATGTTAAGAAGCCACTCTTTTGCTGCTAGAGTCAATACTGTACATCACTGAGAGATTCTAGCCTTGGGGACAGTGAAGCAGTTCTCTCAAAGTCCTCCTTTATTAAAAGTTACACTTTTTGTTATATAGGCCTTGCTTTATCTCGGTCTTAACCATCCAGCAGAACAGTATAAACATGAGATATAAAACATAAAGCCATATTAATATGCTGAGCTATAAATGGCTCAAGTCAACAACTTCTGACATTACCAGCCCTACAGATAACCCACTACTATTATGGACTACTGGACTGTATTTGATTATTTTGCTGAATTCACACACCTACAATATTTGAATGGCAATGCAATACCCATCTCTGACAAGAGTAAACAAAAAAGAGGATATAAATGAAGGACCATTTTGTAGTGAAAAAATATATATCTGTATATACAAATTAGTTAGGGTAGATATACAGCTACTTTCTCTTAATTCAATGAGAAGAAAGATTTTTACTAATAGTGTTTAGACAAGATATCATGTCTGCATCTTGTACTATGAATAATTAATACAAAGACAATATGCAATGTATTAATTATTGTGCCTGTACTACTGACCTGTTTTGAAACAGTCTCAATGCTATTTCTTTCTCAATAAAATTAGTTTTAAAAAAGAAAGTCCTCCCTTATTAAAAATGCTAAGTGAGTTATCTCATCACTGAACACCCACAAAGTGAGTTATCAAAAACTAAACAGGGTTAGGCATGGTGGAGGCAGGAGGATCACCAGTTCCAGGGCAGCCTAAGAATCTCACTGTGATTTTAAAATTTTAAAAGAGTTGAGGATACAGCTGACTAGGGAGTGGTTGCCTATGATGCATGAAGACCTAACCCGAAGTTTGCAGACCAAAACTTAGAGAAAAAGAAGGATTACAAGGACAGCCAACATTTTGGCCCTAGCCTTTCAAGGTCAGTGAAGACTCAGGCCATCGGAGAACTTATACGGTAACATCACATAACTCAGTTGTGTCAGAAATTTTCTGATCGAGGAGATTATGGGGCCACAGAGGAAAGTGATCGGTGATGTAGAGTGCGCCTAAGGAGAGTCACATGGAGAGAAAACATTCTCTCAGGCTTTCACAGAGAGCACATTGGCCAAGCAATGGCCGTGACTCATCCACATGGCTGACACTGACAAAGGATCTACAATCTGAGGTACAGGGTTTCAGGATAAATCCTGAGGGGATTTGACTGACCTTATCAGATACGAAAGTTACATTTCTTGTTATATAGGTCTTGCTTTATCTTGGTCTTAACCATCCAGCAGAAAAGTATAAAAACAAAGTATAAAAAGTAAAGCCATATTATTATGCTGAGCTGTAAAAGGCTCAAGTCAACAACTTCTGACATTGCCAGTCTTTCATAAAACCCACTACTGTTTTGGACTACTGGACTATATTGGAATATTTTGCCTGATTCATGCACCTACAATATTTAAATGACAGTGGAATACCCTTCTCTGACAAAACTAAACAGAAAAAGGGGATACAATTGAAGGACCATTTTGTATCTATATATTCAAAATAGTTAGGATAGATATACAGCTACTTTCTCTTAATTCAATGAATAGAGAGATTTATTCTAATAGTGTTTATGGACAGGATATCATGTTCGCATCTTGTACAGTGAATAACCACTAAGACAACACTATGCAATGCATTAATTATTGAAACTGTGCTAGTAATCAGTTTTGAAACTGTCTCATTGCTATTTGTTTCTCAATAAAATTATTTTTAAAAACTAAAAAAAAGTTAATGTTAATTTGAAGAGTATTTGAAGTTTCTTTATTTGAAGTATTTCAAGTCTTTATTCTTCATTAAGTCTACTTTTTTTTCCCCTCTAAGGGAATACAAAAAAGATCCTTGCAGTTGTGGCAACTTTTCAACCTGAGCTCTGAGCTTGTTGTTAAAATTCAGTGTTCCATTCATTACAACTTTGTCACCTAGATTCCTACCCTCCCATACTTGCACCTGGCTACATTTATGTGAGCATGTTAAGCCTTTTTTGGGGAAAAAAAAGAATGCAAACCATATATGATAATAGGCAAATTTTACACTTATTTCATAAGTATATGAACTATCTCTCTCCCAACACTTTTTTTAAAGATGAGAAAACTGACATTAAGCAGCAGGATGTGTAGGCCAAGTGTTCATATTCCAGACCCAGCTGTCCACATATTTTTCTCAGGTGACTCTGAGAAAAATCACTAAATGTTCTTGGAACCTCTCATGATCTGATCTCTAAAACTGAATTCAGAGGACACAAAGCAGCAAGAACTGAGCAACACCTTTCTGCCTTATATGAAGGTGATGACTAATGACCCACCATGGCTCTGGCTGTTAAGGATATGAGAAGAAACTAAAGGACAAGGATGAACAGGTGATTTCAAGCAGTGGGAAGTGAAGACAGAGACCTAACTCTCCATTAATCTCACCTCTACCTAACCTCACAAATGGTACTTCCATGAAATACACAAGCAGTCCCTGGAAGAAGACTGAAATTAGCACTAAAGAAAAAGAACAGGGGGGAAAAAAGGAGATACAAATGAAGGCCCATTTTGTATCTATATGCAGAATAGTTAGGATAGATATACAGCTACTTTCTCTTAATTCAATGAGAATAAAAATTAGTACTAATAGTGTTCGGAAAGGATCTCATGTCTGCATCTTGTACTATGAATGACCACTATGAAGACAACAATATGCAGTGTATTAATTATTGAAACTGTCCTAATAATCGGTTTTGACACTGTCTCATTGCTACTTGTTTCCCAATAAAATTAATAAAAAAATAAATTTAAAAAAAAAGAAAAAGAACAGGGAAAGGAAGAGGAGTTAGATAAAGAGAAAAACCTATGGCTTGGGCTCAACAATTCAGTCCTCTTTGCTAAAACAATGTCTTTTCTTCTTTAACACTTTCAGCCGTGGCTCAGGAACACGTTTGACAATGTCAGTGTCAGGATTAAGTATAGCACTGTGCTGCCTTAGCCTCGGTTTCCTGCCTGTGACCTGGAGGAAGCACAGTCCCTGCCCCATCCACATGCTGGAGTAGTCTTAGGAGTAGTTGCTGCTGTTCTCTGGAGTCAAGGAGGAAGCAGGGCAACTCTGGGGCTTCAAAAATGCAGCGTAAGTCATACGTAGAGTCAAGGATCATAAGTCAGAAAGTCACCTGGGTCTCTCTGTGAGAACTCATTTCCAGTCCCTCGATGCTAACTAGGCTTGTGGTGTTGGCCAAATTACTTGGCCTTTCTGGCTCTCTGTGTTCTCACCTCTAAAAGAGCTTGACCTGGCTGGGTGGATGGTACATGCATGCAGTCCCAGCACTCTAGGAGGCTGAGGCAGGATGATCGCAAATTCCAGATCAGCCTGGGCAATTTAATGTCGGATCAAGACCCAATATTTAAATAAAAACAAAACAAAACCCGCTAGCAATATTGGTCATTGTAGAAGCCCTGGGTTCAATCCCCAATACCACATACATATACACACACAAAAGTTGACCTCTATGACCTCTAAGTTCCCTTCTAATTTCCTCACAGTTCAAAACACTCTAACATTCCTACATGCTCGTGCACCAGCACAAGTTTCACTTGTTAGACCCTCAGGTAGGATAACTTAGACAGACACGTCTCAGGGAAGCTCAGCCCCACCTTTCCTTATGCACAAAATGGCAACAATATCGTGTTCCTCAGACCGCTTCCGTGAAGATGAAATGAGATAAGGCATATACAGAATTTAGCACAGTACCTGGTAGGCAGCCAGTGCTCAATAAGTGCCATCATTTTAAAATGTACTTTTCTTTTTCTCATAAATTTCTCATCAAACAATTAATGCTTTAGAAAAGAATGGGCACACTTCCATAATTACTGGTTGGAACTAGAATTTTTGTGCTTGTCCAACTCAACCTGACAGCTCCATTGCCAACACAAACACTTTTCATCAAGTTTGATAAACTCTGGATAATGCAATAGTATGTCTGTTTGTCTTTCTTTTTTTGGGGAGGAGGGAACCAGGGATTGAACTCAGACCCTTGCGCTTGCCAGGGAAACACTTATTCTACTGAGCCTTCTCCCCAGGCCCTATGTATTTCTTTCTTTCAAGTTTCATGCACGTTAATTAAAGCCTGCAGTCATTGGTTCTAAGTTCTACACATTGGTTCACACTGTTAAAATAAGTTTAAACATCACATGGAAGCCAAAAGTCCAACTTAAAGGAAGAAGTACGATTTGATTGTGTACCATTACCATGGTTTATTGAGCAAAGAAAAGAAAATCTATAGGGACTCTGGCAGTGTTTTCTTTCTTAATGCTTATTACTACAGTAATTCCAGGCTTGGTTTGACTACTTACTATAATATAGCATAAATAATAGCAATCACACAAATAACATCTATTTTAACTGGGTCTGGTTAATCAAAAATATATTGGTAGTGAAATAACAAAAAGCTCGGTCCTACGATGGACATTTTATTTACCTTCAAGTGTACAAAAGTCTTAATTTCCTCATTTTAAAAAGTACATAGAAGCCCCGCCCCTGGGGAGTGCTGAGATGGGGATTGAGATTGGGCGTGGCGGCATGTGCCTGTAATCCCAGCTCTTGGGAGGCTGAAAACAAGAGAAGCACTATGAGTCTGATCTGTGTAGTGAGACCCTGTAGACCCTGCACTAAATACAAAATTTAAAAAATGTACATAGAAGACTTCCCTCAAACAACTGCTGTTCACCAATATTTTCCAGGTATAATTTTATCCAGACTTTATTTTCTACAACTTCCAGTTTTAGTTTTCTAAGCTGATCAAAAACCTAAAAGCAAAACAATGAAACAAATTCTTAAGGTAAACTCAGGATATTATCTTTCTACTTTTTCTGATTTTCTTTCTGATCTTTTACAGTTTCCCTGACATATCTTTGCAGTGACTCACTTTTATGGAAATTTTCCAAAGAATTCAACTTCCTTTTCACATAATACTCTGTCCTTGTACACTCAGGTTTCATAAATTTACACTTGTTTAAATTATCTATTGCAACAACAAATGTAACTTGCATTAATAGGTTTACAACACATACAACATACTGTGGCTGGGCCAATTACCCAGGTCTGGAGCAGGGAATGGTCTCTAGAAACCAGGGCTCCTCATACCTGGTACAACCTGTCTGCTCCACCAGGAAATGAGGAGTACAGTCATACTAGGCCAACTTATTGGAATTAATGGCATTGTTATATTATTATCAAGATGAACCACATGCAAGTCGACAACACTCAACTGTTTTTTTAAACCTACAGAAATGGAAACTGAACATGTTCAAACATATAGCTCTTATTTTTCCTTTCTCGGGATAGCGGTCCTCACAACTTAATTTTAAAAATTTCATTCCACATTTGCTCAGAGACTCGCAAAGAGACTGACAACAAGCCACCCTTAAGGAACGAGCACCCTGTGCCTTAGTTCTGCGTTTGGCTATGTCATTTAATTCTTTAAAAAAACCAAATCACCAATTTGATATTAGGGCAAACTCTATAAATTTGGGATAGAGAGGAGGCAGGGAGGTCTTTAGGTTAAGTCAAACTTTTTCTAGAACTCACTTTCTTACCACTGATCCTAACAGTCTTACATTGAGTCTGCTTTTATGACTCACAAAACTATTGTATAATATCACAGTCTCTGGGCATTCTCAACACACAGAGCTGGTATACAGAGTTGGAAAGGCCTGAGCTTCATAAATCCACTGGGTATAATCCTGGCTGCACAGCTCCTGCAGTGTATTCTGAGCACAATGCCTTTCTTTCTTTACCTTCTGCATGATAAAGATGACCTCAGATGATTCATAATAGAATACATATGAAGTGTTTCACTACAACTATTTACTGATGCCTAAAACATGTCCACAGTTTCTTACCTCCTATTTGTCAATAAGAGGTTTAAATTTGAATGCAAATTTGACACCGTATCAGCAGAGAAGGACAGAGGATGCTGGAGCAGTAGATCTAGTCGAATAGTCCTGGAATTTGGAATTAGCTAGAAGTTAAGCATAAACAAGATAGCTAAGGATGGCAATGAAGACAGCAGTCCTTTCCCATTCAGACAGGGAAATGAGACGCAGCCTATATGGAAGGCCAACTTCCATAAAGGTTAAGCAGCAAACACCAGAGGAAAGCATTTAAAAATCTTAACAGGTCTCACCCTGTAGGTCTCCAATAGCTCCGATTAACTTCAGGATAAACTCCAAACTTTGACTAGGCCAAGCAGGCCCTTCCATTCCTATGTAGCCCCAGCTCATATGTTCCTCTCTAGCTACAAAGGGGTACTTCCAATCCTCTGATCTACACCTGCCTCCTCCCTGCCTGGATTCGATTTCCCAGCCCTTACCTCCCTTCTCCAGGGCTCCACTTCCCATTCTCCTTCTTCTAGCTCAGCAGGGCCACCCTCTGCCTACCTTAGCTTGCCTCCTACATCCTGTCTGTCTGTGTATGGCCTGGTTCTGTCACTGCCTGCCTCCCTATTGCCCACACAGACCTACACTGGCTTCAGCACCCCGCCAGAGCTTGGCCTGACATGGAGCTGACACCCCAGTGTTTGTTGAATATGCAACTTCTGAAATTCCTCAGTCTAGTCTAAGTTTGGCTCTGTGCCTCAACTGAGATTGAAAACCTGTGCTGCTGGTGGTTACAGCCTGAGCAACTGCTTCTCCAGGCTGGCTGACTGACCTTTAACCTAGAAAACTTAAAAAATTATATGGGAAACTTATGTCATTTCAATAATACTGTAATCAAGAAAAATTAAGATGGTATGCCTGTCTCTATCACTTACAAAAAGAATAATCTTACAGACTAATGAAGTAATATGTGCTTTTAATATATCTAAATCATCAAGAATAACTGGAAATGTCAACTACAATCTTATATAAACTGTTCAGTTTGTACTGGTTTCCAAATTTTCCATAACTGATGAATGGTCAAAACTGGATGAATCCCAAAAACCTATGTAAGATATATCCTTGTCTAACTACTGTGCTTTTGGCATGTGTCTTTCTATATTGTATGATAGATATTTTCAAATTCACACCATTTCTCATTTCAACATGCTGCCATATTTACAATGACTCTAAAATGTTATTATTGACAAATAACATCCTTCCCTACACTGAAGTTAATACTTGCATTTGGCAAACAAAGGTTCATCATGGAGCTCAACTAATTAAATCAGAGAGTCCTACATCTGCAAGCTAACTAGATGATAGAATTGTTTGTATATGTATGTCCCACTATGTTGCACCTTCCCTAGTACAGAGTGAATTAGATCCCTCCAAAAAGAAAGTCCTAACTCTAGCACCCCAGTACCCCCAAAGCCCAGTGCCTCAGAATGCAACGGTATGTGGAAATTGGGCCCTGACAGACATAATTACTTAAGGTGAGGTTGCACTAGAGTAGGGTGGGCCCTCAATCCAGTATGATTTGTGCCCTCATAAAGGGCACAAGTTTATGCCCATATACAGGTGCATAAGGACATGTAGGGTGCTATGGGAAGACAAAATTGGAACAAATGGCCTCTGAGCAAAGCACATGGAGAAAGGCATAGGACAAATTTTGACTCAAAGCTCTTGGAATAAATCAACAGCACTGACAATCTGATTGAGAACCCTAGGCTTCAGAGCTGGAGACAATGTGTTCCTGCTCTCTTAAGCCACCTGTTTAGTGGTCCACTGTCACAGCAGCCTCAGGAAATAGTTCATAATACTGTTCATATTGAAGGAAACTACTGTCACTTCTTAGAGAAGGTAGCCACAGTATTCCTGTCCTACTGTTTTGATTTGCTCTACAGTTATTTCAGGAGTCTGACAATTTGTATTGAAAATCATGAAATAGACCACAGTTGTGTTCCAGTTCCACTTGGAACACTCTCTGTTATTGTTTATCTACGAACTGCTCCCCGATGTGTCACACATCCGGGGCTTTATTCCCAAGGAGATGGAGCCAGAAGAAGCGACTGGATCATGAGGGTGGAACCTCATCAACAGATTAATCCACGGATGAGTCCACAGCCCTACGTGCTGTTACAAAACAGGGTAAAGCTGATGAAGTAGGTCACTAAGGATTGTCTTTTTGAAGGGTACACTTGTCCCTGCCCCTTCCCCTTTTGACTCTTTGATGCCTTCTGCTTCCCACCACAAGGTAAGCTGCTATCCTTTGCTGTGTCCTTCTACAGTGGTATTTCTGCCTCACCACAGGCCTAAAAGCAATGGAACTGGTCAAGCACAGGCTAAGGCCTCTGAAGACATGAGCCAAAAATACATCTTTCCCCCTTGAGTTGTGTAGCTCAGATATTTTGCCAAAGAGCAGAAAGGTGGTTATCTATCCATAAAACGATATCTCTACAAAGGTTATGCTTTTTTTTTTCCCCCCCCTTCGGTGGAAACAGGGATTGAACTCAGGCCCTCACACTTGCCAGGGAAGCTCTTATTCTACTAAATCATCTCCCTGACCCTTCTACAAAGGATATAATCTAGATTGTTTATCATTTGTTGCTAGATTACCTGCCCCACAATGGCACATTAAGTAAAGTGCATTGCAATCACTGGAATATAAAGCAAACAATGAATGTTCAAAATTAATATCAAAGTGCTTCCTATGTGTTCTATGGAAAACAGAACATGAAAACTGGGTATGAAGAAAAATGCAAAAAAAAAAACCCTGCATACAAATAGAGTGGCAAAGACAGAAGAGTAAAACAGTTATGGTGGTGGAACTGGGCTCAGAGCAACGGAGTCCTCTTCTCCTCTCCCATGCTAACTATTTTAGTGCTGCCTTCCACTTTGCTAGACTCCTCACCTCAAGCCTTCCTGTGAATAACCAATTCTCTCTTGGCAGTGCCTCTCAAACTTAGGTCAGTCGCACAGCACTTTCCACAGGCTTTGTGAAATGATTCCTATGTGGCCTGACTACCGCATCATCCAACTGCCCTATCTCAGTGGGGGTGGAGACCGATGAAGGCCAGATGCAACCACATTTGTTCCACAAAAGTTGGAACAAAGAGATTTCATGTTCAAGCCAGGCTAACATATGAGAGGGAACAGCTGAGGTTTGCACCTTGAAGACTAGGATATGGTGAGACCCCGGGTAGAAATAATCCTCTACAGTAACTTTGGGGAGAAAGCTGGCCAAGTTCAAATGGAGTATGGCAATGTGCACTGAGATGCTACACTAAAATGGAAGCAGACACTTAAAGGGCACGGAATCTAAAGGTGCAGCAGTAAAGCTGAGAGAAGAAGCAAAATCTCATGAAATCTGTGGGGAGAGGAAGCCAGCCAGAGGGAGGGGAAGGGGGAGGGGGAGGAGGGAAAAGAGGGAGGGGAAGGGGGAGGGGAGAGGGGGAGAGGGGGAGGGGAGGGGAGAGGAAGAGGGGGAGGGAAAGAGGGAGAGGGAGAGAGAGAGAACCAACTGGGGAGGGTGCTCTAGAAATAGTGTGCGTTCATTAGCACCTGTCCTGTGCTGCATCACCAGAGACTCACCCCGTGGAGGGGCACTCAAAAAGGAAGGAGGGAGTCAAAGGCCAGGGCATGGTCTGATGCTTGAAACACCACAAGCGCTTCAGGAAAATGAGGACCAAGAAAGGAACTTGGGGAGAGGGGGTTAGCACTGAAAACAACAGCTTCTGCCGAAGAGCAAAAGCCCAGAGTTGAAGTCCTACTGGTATGTAGGTGTGGGCCCTCCGGCCTCAGTTTCCTCATCACTAAAATGAGAAGAGTGTCGCCTGCTTCACAGGACTGTGGAAGAGCCCATCATTAATATAATCACGTAGATGGGACCTACCTAGCACACAACCACTTGACAAATGTCTGCCGTGATATAGGAATGGATTGTATTAGTTCTCGCTGAACTTGGGGAGCACAAACTACACATTACAGCAATTAATAAGCCAATTGCAGCCAGAAGGTAGTGACACTAATGTCAATGCCTCTTCCAGGGCAGTTAAGCAATAAAGGCAAGGAGTGGGTAAGAAGGGATGGACTCCGTGAAAAAGCTTGCTGAGAGGCGACCTCAGCAAGAGCGGGTTCAACCCGAGGGGCGGACCCTGGCTGCTCCTGGAGACTTTGTCCCCAGCCCGGGGACCTGTTTGCCCAAACTCACAGAGAAGGGTAGGGGGAGGACGCAGATCCTCCCCGGCCCCCGTTCCCTGGGGCTTATAGGAGTTCTCTGCAGCCGGTGTGTTTCATGTACGTTGGCTGCTGGGAGGCAGACGCACTGAGATGCCAGGCGAGGCTCCTCTTCTATCTCCGGAATGACCTGTTCCTCAGCTCTGCGCGCTTCCTCCCTCCTGGGCCAGCGGCAGCTGCCGGGACCAGATGCTGCTCCGGGAGCTGAGGCGACAGCGCCCGTTCGGAGCAGCACCCCGGATTCCCCCCACCCGAGAGCGACAGCGCGCGGGAGGCGGAAAGGAGGGGCCCGGGCGCGGGGTGGCCCCGCCGAGGTCGCCGGCCTCGCTCACCGCACCGCGCCCCCGGCCCTGCAGCAGGGCCCCGGCGCCCCGACCCCTCCACAGGCCGGGTGCGCCCCGAACTTCCACCGAGCCGGGGCCGCGAGGGCCTAGAGCCTAGAGCCGCTGCCCCCGGCTCCGCCCCGGACCCCCACCTCCCCGCCGCACAGCAGCTCGGCCCGCCCGGCCCGGCGCGCCCGGAGCCGCACTCACCGCGCCCGGAGCCGAATGTCTCTGCGGCGCCCGCAGCCCGCGCCCGACCAGGCTGTGAAAGAGCGCGGGCGGCGGGCGGGTGCCACCTGCGGGCTCGCCCTCCTCGCGTCACCAGGGCGGCGCCGTCCCGCCCCCCGGTGCCCGCCTCCTGCCGCGCCCTGCGCCCCCGCGCTGCCCGGGGAGCCCGCGAGCAGTGGCTGGGGTCCCCTGGAGACTGAGTGTAAAGGCAGCGAGAGCCGCGGCGCTCTGCAGAGCTCACCTGGGAACTGGGTACGGGAGGATCAGAAAAGAGGAAAACCTGGCTGGGGCCGGGAGAGGCGACACCACGTCCTGCTCCAGGAGGCTGCACCGACCCAGGGACCCGCGGAGAGGGAGCCCGGTGGAGGCCAGCACCACGCGTGCTGGTTCTTAGGAAATGGGTGAAGCGTTGCACTTGCGGAGCAGACCTGTCTGTTGGGCAGTGCCCGGCAGATGGTGCCTAATACTAGTGGGCGGTTTTCCTGTTCCCCTCAACAGTAACCACCAACTGTTGAGGGGAAAAGTCTGGCACACTCATTTCTTCTTATCTACTGTTGGGCAGGGAGGGGCCGGGAATCAGTGGTCAGACCTCGGAGCTTTAGTTTCTCTCCGCCGCCAAGTTTTCTGGTCTCGCGTCTGATTCTGATCCTATCCGCCGTCATTGCAATGTGGAATCGTAGCATCGATAACTGGAAACCAAAATAGTCTAGACAAGGGCCATGCTTACAAGGCACAACCGAGCGCTAGAGTTGGACTGACCGCCCCCTGCCCCCCATGGTCGGAAAAGTTGCAGTTGTGGCCCAAGCCTCTCACCTAAGTGCACTGTGTTCTTGTGCTGTGAGTTAACACGGAATCGGGGTAAAGGTCAACGCAACGGGAAGGACAGGTGGGAAGAATAATCCCTGGGCCGGGGTGTGTCTTCCTCCTAAATTCTCTTCCTTCCACTTTATTCTTTCATGCTTTATGGAAAAGGTTGAGAGCACTGATTTATGCCACCTAGAGGAGAACCCAAAACACGAAAGCTCAAATTTAAGAGAATCTTGAAGTCTAAGAAACTAAAGATTTCTCCTTCCGTTATATATTTAAAGCATCCTCATGTAGAAGGTAAAACATTTATTTTTTCTTTTTTTAGACAGGGTCTCACTGTGCAGTTCAGGCTGGCCTCCAGCTCACTTTGTAGCCCAGGCTGATCTTGAACTTGCAGCCATCCTCCTGCCTCACTAGTGCTGGGGTTGCAGATGTGTGCCCAATGCACTGGATCAATTTTTTTAAATAGTTAAATGCTACTCCCTGCTACTGGTTTGACCCAAAGATTGAAGAAATGGCAAAATAAACTATATTTCCTGTTCTCATGGTCTGTACATTCATTCTAGTAGGGGATTACAATTAATAAAATTATGAATAAATAAGTGAAATATATAGAAAAAAGGGAGACTACAGGACCTTTGGAGATGGTGAGTCACAGTGGTACAGTGGCTAGGAAAAGGCCTCAATGAAATGCATCACTTAAGTGGAGATTTTTAAAGGTGTGTAGGGGAGCTTGTGTCTCTCCAAGTAGTCACGGCCAAGGATGGCTCCACCAGCCAGTGAGAACAAGCCTGGTTAAAACGCTAAAATTCATGAAATAGCAGGAAGGTCAGAGTGGCCGAGCTGGGGCACTAGAGCAGTAATAAAAAAAAAAAAAAAAAAAACAAGGTCAAAAGCTTAAGGAGCAGTTTGAGTCAAAGACTGACCCCATTTGACTGAGGTTTGAAAGAAAGTATTCAGGCAACATTTTTTGAGCAGAGTATGGGGTGATGAGAGGAAGAACTGAAGCAAGAAGATACTAGGAGGCTCTTGCACAATCCAGGTAAGAGATAAAGACGGCTTGCACAGGGAGGTAGTAGGGAAAGGGCCAGATTTTAAAAACATTCTGAAGGGGGGGCAGGGAGATGGCTCAGTAGAATTAGCACTTCCCTGGCAACTGCAATGGTCTGAGTTCAATCCCTGGTTCCGCAAAAAAAAAAAAAAATTCTGAAGGTGTCAAGGGCCATTCTCAAGGATGAGGGTCTTTTGTTTTTTAAGTCAAGAGTGACTCCAAAATGCTTACCTCACGCTAAGGGGAGGTGAGACTTGCCACTTCACAAGAGGAAGACTGAGGGGAAAAGTTGGGGAAGGGAGAGGAGTTGCCTGTGAAACAGTGAGTTGGAGATTCCTGTTAGGAATCCAAATGGGCAAGTCAGGCAGGCAGTTTGTTTGATCAGTCTGGAGTTCAAGAGAGAGACCTGGGCTTCCAGACTGTGTTTAAGGATGTGACAGTATCTAAGGGTACCAAGAATGAGAAAAGAGAAAAGGTCTGGAGGTTGGTCCTGCCAGACTTCAGGTCATAAATGGTCAGGGGACTGAGCAATGGTCAGTCAGGGAGGGACAGGTTCTGGATGACAGGTGTGTTAGGTAGATATTGCCACCATAAAGCTTTATATCTTCATTTTATATCTCAATAGCTTATGGTCATATATTTGTTTTTATGCCCACGGGTGTGTGGGTTGGTTTGATTCAGCTTCCTACGCTGTGCTCAGCTAAGCAGCTCTGCCGTATGTTGCAGGTTGGGGTTGGATCTTCAGTGTGTGTTTATCCTGGAGCTTAGCCAGTTTGGAGATCTTCTTTTATGATCACTGAGATGCAAAAGCCAATCCAAAACCCAAGAGCAGATTGAAGGCCTTGTAGCAGGTTAGTAAATTTTCCATTGGCTCTCATATGTCCCAGAGCCACGTCCAATATCAAAACAATAGGGAAACATTCATTTCGTAGTGAGGAAAGTGAGTGTGTACTGAACAGCACTTAAGACTCTTATCACAGCAAGGGAAAAATGTTTCAGGGTATAGGAGGTGATTACTTAGCAGTCCTCTGAAAGCTAAGGATTAGATCATTGATTTAGCAATGTGTTGCTCGTGCACTTTGGAGAAGTGAAAGAGAAATTGGAGAAACAAAGCTGAAACAAACTTTTCAAGAATTTTGGGGCAAAAAGGAGCAAAGAAATGAGAGATAATGCCAAAAAGAGGAAAGAAGGAAGGTCTAGAGAGTTGTTTCTAAGATACGACATTTATAGTAGGTTTATTCTATTTTGGAAAAGTTGTTATAGAAAAAAAAGCTGATGGTGTTGGAAGAAAGACAGTTGTGGCAGTGAGGCCTTGAATAGGTGACAGGGACTGAATTTAGTGCATAGGGAGAGAATGTGGCTTAGATCTGAATATGTACATTCATTCACCTACAGGCAAAAGGAGTAAGTAGAGTCACAGACACCTGTCGGGGAGATGGGAGTTTATGTTCAGACACTGGCTTCAGTAAGGTTCCCAGAAACTGACTTGAGCCAAAGTGTTGATACAAGTGACCTTTGATGTCAATAAGCGCTCCAAAGGAATCTAGGTAAAGCAATGACATTGTCCACCCAAATATCAATACTATTCCAAAATTGGCATTTTTAAAAAGACATATGTGATGGATTATCTAAGGGTAGGCATGAAACACCCAGCTGAAGTGAGTTCTGGGTATGAAGGGCATGCCTGAAGATTGTTGCCAGCAGCATGAAAGGAGAACTGGAAGGCAAAATGGAGGGCTGTTGGTTCTCCCAGAGAAGCCTGTCATGCTGGTTTTCCTGATATGAACTCAGCTGTTCTTATCGTCAGAGGGGCTTGGGTCCTCGCTGTTGCTGAAAATGGCTGTGGGAGAGCTGTGGTCCTTACTTTGAGCATCGCTTCCTGGCTCCGGTGCGGATCCCTCAGCCTGCTGACTCAGATCCTTCATGCCATGGGCACAGACTTTCCAGCTTTCACCACTGACTTTTGGGTTTTCCCAGCACAGATCCTTAACACAGACTTGCATGAGTCATCATGGTGGGCTCTAGGCCTTCAGGTGGACTGGTGTGGGACACCGCCGTGGGATCCAGGCCCTCAGCTGGATTCTTTTGGGTCTCTAGAATGTGGAAAGATGCCCTAAACTCCTCTGCATTTCATACTTTAGGTATTATAAAATAATCTATAAGTTGTGTGCTGCATCAAATCTTTTTCCTTATAAACCTTGACTACAACAACATGTGATAGCTAACGCTCCAACCTACCCTAATCTCTTTTATTCCCTCAAAGGTATCCTGAAGTCGCTATGTAACATTTCTGTGCATGTTTTTCAAATTCATTACATATATATCAATCTGATCTTATACTCTACTTTCACACATGATTTCATTTAATGTAAGGAGCATTATACCTAAACTTCATATGTAAATTTATTCTTCAATTTTTAAGATTTATCCATCTTGATTCATGTAGTACTTTTTCATGCATTTAATTATACATGATATTGTATAATTAACTCATTTATCCTACGCTTCACAATGAATAAAATGAGATTAGTTCCAATTTTTTTCTTTTATGGAGACAGCAAATAGAGAAATAAACATTTTCTTGAATCCATGGGTATATACTTAGAAATGAAGTTGCTAGTCATGAAATATATTATTCTTTTTTGAGGGGACGTGTTCTTTCCTTGTCGTCCTGGATCTGAACATTTGTTCTATATTTAAAGGCATCCTCATGTAGAAGACAGTGTATGACCCAGTTCCCCTCCCATGAAGGAAACTGCATATGTATAACAACACTTCCTTTGCCAGCCCTTTGGGTCATTGGAGAGCACAGTCCTGACTGACACTTGGCCCAGCAGATGCCACCCTCACTGTCCCAACACAGGACTCGGGACACAAAGCACCTGTATCTGGGCTCCTCAGTCTGGTTCAGTAGCACAAAGTTAGCCCTGGCTTAGTCAACATCAACTCTTTGCTCCTATTACTACAGGGCTGCTGTGCAGCCTTTGCCCAGATTCTGGAATCTTCTTCTCACTTGTTCAAACTCCTTTTCAGTTTGAGCGAGCCAGAGTTACTTTCTATGGCTTGTAGTTCCACTACAGTATACACGCGATAGTTGTTATTTCTCTAAGTTCTTGCCAGCGTGTAGTGTTTTCACACTAAACACTCATTTTGTTGTTTTGTTTGCTTTCGCATACAAGGGTAACTGAAAAGTGGGCCTTTCTTTGTCCCTTTTTACCACAAAATGTTTTTATTTTTTCTTCTTCTGTATTTTAGGGAAGGGTCTACAGGGTTTTCAGGGTCTCACTACTAGCTTAGACTCCTAGTGATTCTCCTGTTTACAGCCTCCCAAGTGCTGGGATTACAGGTGGGCACCACCATGCCCAGTCTTAGTTGCCATTTCAGCATGCTCCTGGGGTGGGGCCAAGATGGCAGGCCCAGGGATCGAACAGAAAATGTTTAAATAAAAAGAATTTTATTATGGTGACTTTACCACAATGATGGGACGATTATTCGAAGCAAGTAAGAGTGTCTTGAGGGAAATTCCTAACAATATATCTTAAACATTCACCATAGTTTTGGTCACCCCTTGTTGATCAGCTGTTTACTGCAGTTTCTGTCAAGAAAAACATTATGGTAGGTCTTCACCTACTTCACATTGATTCTGACACTGTAAGACCTGTTCAATTATTGAGGGGTCACCTTTGAATTCCATTTTCATATCATTTGCTTATTTTTAAAGTTGACTTTCTTATAGACTTTTATGCTAGTTTTTTAGCCATATTTTGGAATATTCTTTCCTTAATCTTAGGGTTTATTTTACTGTGGTAAGGTGATCCTGGTGGTGTGTGTCTGTCATCCCAGCCACACAGGAGTCTGAACCAACAAGATTATATGAGCTTAAGAATTTGAGAACTGCTTGGGCAATATAGAGAGCCATTGCTCAATACAGTTTCTTTCTTTCTTTTTTTTTTTTTTAATTTTATTGATAAGAAACAAATAGTGATGAGACAGCTTCAAAACCAATTAGTAGCACAGTTTCAATAATTAATACATTGCATATTGTTGTCTTCTTAGTGGTTATTCATAGTACAAGATGCAGAAAGGATATCCTGTCCACAAATACTATTAGAACAAATCTTTCTATTCACTGAATTAAGAGCAAGTAGCTATATATCTATCCTATCTTGAATAAACAGATACAAAATGGTCCTTCATGTGTATCTCTTTTTTTTTGTTTAGTTTTGTCAGAGAAGGGTATTCCATTGTCATCTAAAAATTGTAGGTGCGTGAGTTCAATATAGTTTCTTAAATTCAAAATATTTTAACTTTATGAGGATAATTGCTATTCAAGTTTAAAAAAATGTAATTCAACTTCCAGCACTTCAAAAAGTAAGATCAATTAAATTTAGGGGGCCAGGGAGAGAGGTCAGTGGCTTAAGTGCCTACCTGGCAAGCATAAGGTCCTGAGTTTGACCCCGGTACTGCAAAATACATAAATAAATAAAAATAAATTAAATTTTTGATGTAGTTAAAGTTATCAATGGTTTTCTATGTTTTGTGTTTTTGTTTCTTTCACGAAAAATATTTCATTTTTCTAATGTCATGACTGCACTCATTTTTTCTGAAATGTATTTTTTTTCTTAGTACATTTATATCTTTAATTCATGGGGATTATTTTAAAATTGTTACTGTTGATAAACAGGTTATATACCCATGTTTCTTTCTTATACGAAATGTAAATAATAAAAAATCTCTCTCCTGCCTTGGCTTGTCCATCCTTTCTGGTATCCTCGCAGAGACATTCTTTGTGTACTACCCATAAGAGACCAGTGAAACACTCTGTTAGTCTCTGTCCTTTTCTACATAGAGCGGGCCTTGCTTTTTTCCCCCTAAATATAGCTTGGAGTTATTTCCACAAAAATTGTACGCATTCATCTTTTACGTCTTTGTTCTAGGAGTCCACCTAATATCTCATCCTGTCCCCAAGAAATAAACATACATCTTTGATATTAGAGCACAAGAGCTAACGCATTCATCACAGGGGCAGGTTTGTAGTGCTGTTTATTCAATCACTTAATCTTGCCTCCAACCCACAGAAGTAAATATTATTATTACTCCCACTTTATAGATGAAGAAATTAAGGTGTGGTGAAGATTTAGTAACTTATTTGTGGCCATCGTTTGAGTGAATGTTAGTGCTGGGACCAAAAGTCAGGCTATTGGGCTCCAGCACTCATGCTCTTAACCCGAGAGGGTGCTACAGCGAGGAGCTTTGCTCATACTAGGTGACTTCCTAAAGCTCAAACTGCTGCTCCACAGGGGAAGCATGTTTGCAACATTGACAGCTGTTGCTAAATTTTCCTTTTGTCTACAAGGCTCCTGCTGTCACAATTTCTGTCTTGATGTCCCTCCAAAGCCTCATGCAGTCATAGACGGGGCTGTGTTGGAGGTGGCTCAATCTAGAGCGTGTGATTGATTCACAGTGCAGTGCTAGAATTAAGGGTGCTAGGATTAAGGGTAGGTGATTACTAAATCAGTCCACCATTGGATTGGTACCATCCTAATCCAGGATACAATGTAAGGGATAGAAAAGGACTTGCTTGTCTTTACCTCCTTGTTTCTGCTACCTTCTGCTTGCCACAAACTGTTTCTCGCCTGCCGCCCTGTGACTGTGGGCTGAAGGCTAAATAAACCTCTCCCCCTTTAATTTTGGGTGACAGGGTTTTTCTCTGAGCAACTGGAGAAAAGTAATCAAAATACCTGTCAACACTGTTTGAAAGAATCATTTTCCTGCATAGCCTTATCAATATGTAGAGCTATCAAACATGTAAATGTTTTTCTGTTTAATAAATGAAGTATAGATTGTCGCAGTAGCTACCATTTGCATTTGTTTTAAAATGAGATCAAATAGTTTTTTAAGAAAACATTTCAAAGTCATTTCTGTTTCCATTTTTTATTTTTTACTTATTTATTTTTATGTATTTAGTACAAGGTCTATAGGGTCTCACTACACAGGTTGGACTCACAGTGATTCTCCTGTTTTCAGCCTCCCAAGCACTGGGATTACAGGCATGCTCCACCACGCCCAGTCTTAATTGCCATCTCAGCATGTCCCAGGGGTGGGGTTGGCACAGCACAACAGGGATTGAACCCTGTCCCTGCACCTAAGCAGGTGCTGAGCTATCTGGCCTGCCCTCTGTTTCCATTTTGATAGATTGTTTATACCCTCTTTTTTTTTTATTAGATTGTATGTTTTTTCTATCAATTTCTGAGAGACTTTAATACATGTAGTAAGAGAGTGAGTCCTTTGTTATATCATTTGCAGTTATAACACCCAATTTTTAAGATCCCCCACACACATGTACTCTGTGTTTAGGCTCTTGATACCATTTCATTCTCCATATTTCTTGCATTAGATTTCCATTCTTTCTTATTGTTCTGTACATAGTTTATTTTATTTTATTTTATTTTATTTTATTTTATTTCTGTATTTAGGTCAGGATCTCTAGGGCCAACAGGGTTGCACTATGTAGACCCGACTTGTAGTAATTCTCCTATTTACAGTCTCCCAAGTGCTGGGATTACAGGCACATGCCACCATTCCCAGTCTCAGTCCCCTTCTCAGCACATCCCGCGGGCAGGGCCAGCACTGCATGTCAGGGATCGAACCCTGGCCGCTGTGCTCTGCCTAAGCAGGCACTTTAGTCTGCTGAGCTATCAGGCAGGCCCTCTTCTGTACATGTTTTAATGAAAGCTACAAATTCAATGCAATGGCCATGAAAATACCAATGCCATTCTTCACACAACTAGAAAAAATGATTGAATTTCATATGCAAGCACAAAAGATCCTGAATAGCCTAAGCAATGCTGAGCAAGAACAACGCTGGAGGCATCACAAAGCCAAATTTCAAAACATCGTATAGAGCCACTGTGTAACAAAAACAACACAGCATGGCTTAAAAATAGACCCATAAATCAATGGAATTGAACAGAGAACCACAAAATGACAGCCATTTGATTCTTTTTTTTTTTTTTTTTTCCTAGCAAAGGCATCAGAACATGCTGGAGCAAAAATAGCTACTGCTGCTGCTGCTGCTGCTTCTTCTTCTTCTTCTTCTTCTTCTTCTTCTTCTTCTTCTTCTTCTTCTTCTTCTTCTTCTTCTTCTTCTCCT
>NW_004524577.1:32816449-32817592 GCF_000260255.1 Octodon degus | reverse complement strand
TCCTCCTCCTCCTCCTCCTCCTCCTCCTCTTTCTTCTTCTTTTGTGAAACCAGGGATTGAACTCAGGTCCTTGCACCTGCCAGGCAAGCTCTTATTCTACTGAGCTATCTCCCCAGCCCCCAAAATAGCTTCTTTAACAAACAGTGCTAGGAAAATAAGCTGTCTGCATGAAGAGGATTGAAACTACCCTCCCAACTCTTCACTTATATAAAAATCAACTCAAAACGGATCAAAGACCTTAACATAAAACCTGAAGCTTTCAACCCATCAGAAGAAAACATCGAAGAAATACTTTAAGATATTTGAATAGACAACAACTTCCTGCATGGGATACAATGGCCAAAACCAAAAACAAGAATAGTCTACAAATGGGATCAAATTAACAGGCTTTTTCTCAGCAAAGAATCCTACCCATGTATTGAAGAGATAATGTATAGCACGGAAGAAAATATTTGCTAGCTATTTTTCAGATAGAGTAGTAATATTATTCATATATAGTCTTATATATTTCTATTGCATATGTACATATATGTGAAAGAAAAGCATCTCAATCAATAAATGGGCAGATTGATTGAATAAAGTCTTCTCAAAAGAAGTACACATGCCTGATAATTATATTAAAAAGTTCAAAAGCAAGTGCAACATAATTAGCTCTCTTCAAGTGAAAAAAGCAAATAGAAGCAACATGAAGAGCCCCTCTCACCCCAGTCATAATGTCTGTCCTTAAGAATACAAATGATAACAACTGGTGGCAGAAATGCAGAAGGAAAGAAACCCCTGTATAGTGCTGGTAGGAATGCAAATTATTGCAGCAACTATGGAAACCAGGATGGAGGTTCCTCAAAATTTAATAGAACTACAACATGGTCAAGCCGCCTCACTCTTCTGGATATACCCCGAGAAATCCCAATCAGCAGTCACACAACTCCATGTGTGGCGAAACTGTTCACTGTGGCCACATGTGGAATCCTCCTAGAGGCCCGTCAGGAACGAGTGGATGAAGAAAGTGTGAATGTGGCATTATTCAGCCAGAAAAAGAATGAAATCATGGCATTTTCAGGAAAATATATGCAACTGGAGGGCACAATGTTAAATGAAATAAGTCAGAATTGGAAAGACAACTGTTGCATGCTTTCTTTCTTT
>NW_004524577.1:32813813-32815109 GCF_000260255.1 Octodon degus | reverse complement strand
TCATATAATTAGAATTCTTAAAGTAGAAAGGAGTAGGCAATAAATATTCAAAGATTAAAAATTTCTGAATTTTTTTGAAATTGTAGCACATTTCCAAGAAAAATGAACCTTTGCACAAGAAATTTGAATAAAATCATACCAAGATACACAAAAGTGAAATTGTCCAAAACTTATTGTAAGGAAAAAAAATCATCAAAGTACACATATAAAAAATTAGCTCTGGGGGCTGGGGAGGTGGCTCAGTAGAATAACTGTTTGCCTGGCAAGCTCAAGGTCCTGAGTTCAATCCCCGGTTCCTCAAGAGAGAGAGAGAGAGAGAGAGAGAGAGAGAGAGAGAGAGAGAGAGAGAGACAGACAGACAGACAGAGAGAGAGAGAGAGAGAGAGAGAGAACATTCTCTCAAGCTTTCACAGACAGCAAATTGGTTAAGCAATGGCCATGACTCATCCATATGGCAGATGCTGACGAAGGATCTCCAAACTGAGGTACAGGGTTTCAGGATAAATCCTGAGGGGATTTGACTGATCTTATCAGATACAAAAGTTGCATTTCTTGTTATATAGGTCCTGCTTTATCTTCATCTTAACCACCCAGCAGAAAAGTATGAAAATGAAGTATAAAATGTAAAGCCATATTAATACTATGAGCTGTAAAAGGCTCAAGTCAACAACTTCGGACATTGACAGTCTATGGAAAACCCACTACTATTATGGACTACTGGACTATATTGAGATATTTTGCTGAATTCATGCGCCTACAGTACTTAAATGACAATGGATTGCCCATCACTGACAAAGCTAACCAAAAAAGGGGGATACAAATAAACAACCATTTTGTGTCTGTATACTCAAAATAGTTAGGATACATACATATACAGCTCCATTCTCTTAATCCAATGAATTGAGAGGTTTGTTCTAATAGTGTTTGAGACAGGATATCAGGTCTGCATCTTGTACAATGAATAACCACTAAGACAATAATGTGCAACATATTAATTATTGAAAATGTACTAGTAATTGGTTGTGAAACTGTCTCATTGCTATTTGTTTCTCAATAAAAATATTTTTTAAAAATAGCTCTGGAAGAACAAAATTAAGTAGCATCTTAGTTCATGTTAGAAAAAAAAAGACCAAGTGTGTAAGAAATTAGACTAATAAATTCACAGGACTGAAAGAAAAAAAAAAAGACCTGTTCTCATTGAATTTTATACTTAGCAAACATACCTTTGCAATTTAAAAGTAAAATATTTTCTAGATATACAAGCTTGAGATATTCTAAAACCTCCAGATGTATTAT
>NW_004524577.1:32800354-32813449 GCF_000260255.1 Octodon degus | reverse complement strand
ATAAATACTGGAATGGCAGATATGTGACCAGCACTTCTAACAGTCTGGGGATAGGATATCGCTCAAAGTTCTAATATGTTATGGACATGGATAGTGTCGATGACGCTTACTGGTGGCCGGGTGTCCCTTGTGAGACTGAGCTACTGCTGTTTCCTTGATATCCACCCTGTAGACACGGACAGAATCATGACCCATCGGGTGCAGGAGAAGTCCATTTGTAGACTATGCTGATGGAAATATTTTGCTGCTGTATACAAAAGAATAACTGAAGATTGCTTTTGTATGCCTCTTATTCAACTGTGTTTAATTGCTTGCCCTATTTGATGGGTTCTTTCCATTCTCATTCATGGAGTTTTGGTCATTTTGATCCTTCTCTAGAATATCTTTTAGTAGTCTGTGTAGGGTTGACTTTGTTGTCATGAAATTCTTTAGTTGTTCTTTGTCATGGAAGTATGTAACTTCTCCATTATACTTGAAAGTTTTGCAGGGTACATTAGTCTGGGTTGGAATTTGTTTTCTTGCAAGATTTGAAGTACTTTCCTCCATGGTCTTCTTGACTTGATGGTTTGTGAAGAGAAATCTGCCATTATCCTGATGGGTTTTCCTTGCAATGTGATCTGTTTCTTTTCTTTAGCAGCTTTTAATATACTGTTCCTGTGCCGAATTTCTGGAATCTTGATTATTATATGTCTGGGTGTGTTTTTATTTGGGTTGATATTATTTGGAGTTCTATATGCTTCGGTTACCTGAATGTCAGATTGTTTCCCCATATTTGGGAAGTTTTCTGCTATTACTTTCATCCATGTTCTTTTTATATCATTTGTATTGACTCCTTCTTTCTCACTGATGCCTATTAGTCTTATGTTGTTCATCTTTGCATCATCTTACAGATATTGAATTATTCTTTTCTGTATCCTAGTTGTTTTTAAGAGATCTTTTCTTACCTTTCCACTAGCTGCAATGTCTTCAAGGTCTGAAAGTCTATTTTCACTTTCATTCAAATGGTTTTGCCAGCTTGTGATTGAGGTTTTAATTTCCTGTATATCTCTTTGAATCTGCTTTATGCATTCTATTTCTTTCCTATGTTGCTCATTCAAGGACTCCATCATTTTTCTATTCTCCTCTATTTTTTTATCAGTGTTTTCTTTAGAAGCACTAAGTACTTCTTTCATTATAGCTATCATTTCTTTTTTTACTTCAGAAATTATTTCTTTTTTTTGTGGGTAATATTGCTGTTGTTTTATTTCTCTTGTATGTATTGTAGGATATTCCAGTGAAATATTAGGGATTAAGTACCACATGAGAAAAGTCTTTATAACCTTTTGCTTAAAGATGTTTATCAATAATTTTACCCTATGAGGTATTGTAATAAACAAAATTAAGCTTATAATGAAATTGATGATGACAGGAAAAGGGCAAAAGAATTTTTTTTTTTCCCAAAGGGACTTTTTTTGGTCTTATTTTTACTATTTTCTTTTTTGGCACCAGGAATCGAACTCAGGGCCTTGTGCTTGCTAGGCAGGCGCTGCACCACTGAGCCACATCCCCGGCCCCAGAAATTATTTCTGATCTGATTTTCTCTGTACCTTTCTGCAGCTGTTTCTTTACTTTGAATGCTATTATTTCAGAGATTTCAGGTGTGTGATTTTCATTTTCTTCTATGCTATTGTCTCCTGCATTTGTTCTGGGTGGGCTTGAGGCCTGAGAATGAATTTTGCTCTTTCTCTTTGTCATTTTGTATAGCACTGTCTTTTGATCTTTGGTGTAGAGCTTAGATAAGAGTTATTACCTTAGCACAGATCCAGATTTACCAAATTCAAACTCGTCCAGGTGGGTGTGGCTTGGATCTGGATGCTGTGCTCTACTTCTTCCTACAGCAGCTATTGTAGGTGAACCCTCTGTGCCACTCTGGCAAGATGTTCTGCTCCTGGATCAGCTGGGTGGGTCTTGCCTCTAGCCTCTGCAGGGAGTTCTGCTGCAGGGTTCCACACCAGGCCTGTCTGATGCAGGAAATTCTACTCTCACATGGGCCTGTGTTCTGGGTGGAATGAGGAGCCAGCAGGCCCGGGCGGTGTCACTCACATGCCAGGCCTAGGTCTAATGAGGATCTGTCCGGCTCTGGGCAGTCCCACTCATATGCCAAACTTCAGTGTTTTTTTTTTTAATTTTTATTTTAGGGAAGGGTCTACAGGGTGTTCAGGGCCTCACTACTAAATCAGACTCATAGTGATCAGCCTGTTTACAGCCTCCCAAGAGCTGGGATTACAGGTGTGTGCTAACATGCCCAGTCTCAATTGGTGTCTCTGAACACCCTGGGGGCAGGGCTGGCACAGCAGGCCTGGGGATGAAATCCCCAGCCTCTGTGCCTGCTTGTAGGCACTTTAATCTGCTGAGCTGTTTGGCTGGCTTAATAAAAATATTAGAAATATATGAAGTCAACATTTTCCCCCAGTGGAAAGCTAATGTAGGGTTTTTATTTAAATGGCATTAAAATTATTTGGGAATAATTTGCCATCTTACAATCTTGAGGTCCCTCATCTATAAACACATTATTTCTCTATTTATACATTTTGTCTTTTAAGAAGGTTTTGACTTTCTTTGTCTTTCACATAATTTAAGACTTGCTCTTAAGAACCTTATGCTCAGGGCCAGGGAGATGGCTCAATAGAATAAGCACTTCCCTGGCAAGCGCAAGGGCCTGAGTTCAATCCCCAATTCTGAAAAAAAAAAAAAAAAGAAGAAGAAGAAAGAAAGAAAGAAAAAAAACACCTTGTACTCACTTGGTATTATAAATTATGTGCATATTTTAACTTACATTTTTCTAATTGTAAATATAAAATTTTATTAGTTTTGTGTAACGATTACATATCCTTTGCGTGTATTAAAGTCTTTTAGTAACTATCTGCTCAAGTTCTTTGATTGCCTCTTCAGACAATAACCTTGTGAATGATTACCACTTTTTCTTTTTCTGTTTATTTGTTTATGGTACTGGAGAGTGAACACAGGGCCTTCCCATTGAGCTACATTCCCAGAACTCTTTTAAAGTTTTGTGACAGAGTCCTCAAAGTTATTAAGTAGCTCTTCTGTTGCTTCATTGGCCTCTCAAAGCATTGGAATTACAGGCATGCCCCACTATACTTGGCTGTATTTTGGGTTTTTATGATACTGAAAAGTTGAGAGGAGGTTGCGTCATCCTTACCGGCAGCTTCTTTGTTCTATGTCAGTCTGGTAATGATTTAATTTTTAGCAGTGATTCTCCAACTTTGAGTCATAATCTTTGGATGTTATTAAAATGCACACCTATTTGCAGAGATATTGACTTAGTAGGTTTAAAGAGTGAGCCAAGAAATCTGTATTTTCGCACAAGCAGTATATGATCCTGATAGTTGTTGAGGAAGCTGCAGTTTGAGAAACACTTTCTGCAGAACATGTGTTTCCTACTATTTGTCATTACATTTCAAAGAAATTATGAACCCACATAGCAGAGATTGTAGTCTACCATCTCTTTGCACGTTTGGTGTCTAGGATAAAAGCAAGTAGGTGCTAGACAAGTGTGGAGATGGTAAAACAGGACTTAGGAAAGTTGGCAGAAGCACTTAACTTTACTTAAATGCTTTACAATGACTTCCATGTGTGTTCTGTGTCCATCCCAGGAAGAAGGTGATAGGAATGTGATAGGAATAGTGGTACCTTTGTTTATAAACTTAATGCATTTTATGATTTTGGCGATGATGGCTGCTTGTGTGTTTGTGTGCAAATGATGACTACGGTCACGGCTGCCACCCTAGGCTGAGTTTGCTAAGGGAAGCAAAATTTGTTTGTTGCAAACAAAAGCACTCGTGCACAGACGTATGACTGGGGTTTAGGTAAGTGCGAACCTGACTGTCACGTGTGCCCTCTTTTGTTTTCTTTGCCTCCGTGGGCATACAGGCTTACAAGCTTCATGGTTTTAGTTTTACTTTTAGGTATTGAAAATGAAGACTAGCAGTTTCAGACAAATTCTCTTTTCTTTAGTGCTTCTTTTTCTCTACCCGAGATGTGCGCCAACTTCATGTCTCTAAGACAGGATAAAAGTGAAACGTGGGTTGAGCACGTGCTCTGAATTATAACGATCAATATCACAATTATCTTCCCATAAATCTTGATCTCTTGAAAGTGCTCAAAATGGCATGCAGCTATAAAGGAGTGACACAATAACAAGATTAACTGATTGATCTGGCTTCAAACATCGTGAATAATTGTATGGGTATAGTTTTAAGACTATGTTATCTGAAAGTTTATTCAATCAGTTTATCTTGACATCAGAGAGGCCAGGAACCAAATGTAATATAACTTTTAATCAAAATGCTCCTGTTCTACATTTACTTAAAAGTGCCTTTTCAAAGAAATAGAATTACTATCATATCTTGTATCTTATGGAATGGCTAAATAATATTCCTTCAAGGAAAACAATATTTTCATTGAAACAAAAGTACAACAAATCTTTAACAAGACAAATATTTACAGTTTAAAACATTATTTTGCTTTTGTGATATTTTGAGATTTATTGCCATATGCTGTATATTATTCTTTCTATATATTACCTAATTTTTTCCCATGGGTACACTTAAGTTTTATATGTTACTGTACAGTTTTATGTAATTTCACTGTTTCCTGATGGTCAATGTGTGTCACAGATTTACAATAATAATCTAGCAAATAGACGCTATTATTTTACAAGAGTTTCATTTGTTCTAGCTTGGTGTTTAGGTTGGTTCCATACTTGAGTGATTTTAGTAATCACTGAAGATAGATGTTTAACAATATATATTTTGGGCTACTCCAATAGTGATCTATTTTAGACCAGTATGCCATAATCAATGGAAAGAAACTTGATCATTTTCATGCCATTTTACATTGTATATCTTTTTTTACCTAAATATACTGATATTGAAAAGATAACTTATGTTATTTATGGCCAATTTGGAATGACTACTCCATTGAATAATCACCTCATTTTTGAGAAAAGATTGTCAATTTAGGATAAGAAAAGAAACTAAAGATACTTTTATTAATAGGCTACCACGTATGATTTTGTAAAAGCATTAGATTTATACATTGGATTTTTTAAAGGGTTTAAGAAAAAAAAAACCCAGGATCTCCCTTTGTAGTTCAGGCTGGCCTCCAACCCGCAATGATCCTCCTTCCTCAGCCTCCTGGGTGATACTGGATTTTTTTCATTATGTGACACTCTGTTCTCAAATCTTTTATAACTGTGGATACTTTGAAAAAACTACTTGTCTTAGTCTAATAGATCAGCCATAAGAAAGTAGCATGTACTGGATAGCTTATAAACCATGGAAATAGATTTCCTATAGGTCAAGAGGCTGGATAGCCCAGGATAAGTGTTCCGACAGATTAGGTGTCTGGCAAAGTCCTTCTTCATGTTTTGAAGATGACATCATTTTGCCTCATATTAACATAGTTGAAGGGCCAAGCTCTCCATGGGGCTCATGATCTAATCAAGTCCTAAAGGCTCTACCTTCTATTATCATCACATTGCTATGAATTAAGGGGGACACAGTCTGGTGAATAGGCAGAAACAGGCACTAAGAATTATATTTATTAAACAAAATGCATGAATTTTGGCTATGAATAAAAACATTAAATTAGTCAAATTATCTTTACTTCTATGAAGAATGTAGCCTTTGACTGCAATGTGTGTTTTAAACTGTTATTGTCCATCTTTATTTTATGGTTTAAGGCATAATTTCAAGAATATTTATTTATTTATCTTTGGCGGAAATGGGAATTGAACTCAGGCCCTTGCGCTTGCCAGAGAAGCGCTTTATTCTACTGAGCCATCTCCCACAGCCCCTCAAGATTATTTATTCTATGAGTTTAATTTGTATTTATTTCATCACTTTATACAGATCACTTGATATATGTGACATTGGAGGCCAACACAAAAACTGGATTAGTGGACATGAACATATACATATTGGTGAATAAATTTCTAAGAAAGAAAAAATTACAAATTGCTTTATGTCATCTATGTTTTCTTTTTCTTTAGCAAAGATCAACATCTGATTTCAACATGTTACATCTATGCTACTTCTGAACACAGAGGATATTTAAAAGACATTACTTTTCATTTCTGCTTGTTCTTGATTCACGTAACTATTTTAATGCCTTTAATATGAGTTTTGTATCTCTAAATAATAAGACAACTATGCAGATAAAGAACTGTAGGAAAGAAGGTGGAAGAGTCGTGATTTATAATTCCCAAAAGTAAAATTTGTTATTCACTTACAGCTGATTTGTTTTCACTTCTTAACTCTGCACTTATTCAGAAGGCTTACAGATGGAATTACAATAAGTAAGTGAAAACAGTAATGATGCATGTATAAATAAGTAGTTCTTTATAATTTAGAACTGGTAAGGGAATTGATTCTTGGTGCACTGAACTAAGGGAACCCAGAATATTTCGGTGACAAGTACGGCTGAAAGGAAGAGCATATCTGCTCACAGTTGTAGCAGACCGTGAAATCTGTTTCCTTATTTTCTTGGGCACACAGGTGGAATACTTTTGTCAGCCTTCCTTATAGTTTACAGGTCATATGAGTGAGTTTTGGCCCATGGAATTTGGACAATGTATTGCCTGGCAATTCTAGGCCTGCCTCACTCATAGCCACATCTCTTTAAATCAATTTTCTTCAGTTAGACTAAAAGAAAACATTTTTGTGTTGAATGTGGTAGAGTCCCACGATGGAAGGGACCTTGAGTTCTCAGATTAGCATTTGGAAGAGAAGGGTCTTGTTACTTCTGGATGTCCCCCCAAAACTATGTACTCCATGGGAGTGTGCTGACTGCATCATAGAAGAGTGATGAGTTTACTCCTAAATGTGATGTTGGGAGTTAAAAATTGGTCAGAGGATGTGGGTCACAGGGGCCATGGTCTAAAGTGTATATCTCTCTTCCTCCTTCTGTTGATCACTCCCGGTTTCCTGGCCTCTATGCCGTGAGCTGTTTCTTCTCCACCAGGCCCCTGTATCTTGCTGCCCTGTCTTGGAGTCAGCTGATTATAGACTAAAACTGCTGCAACTATGATCCAAAATAAACCTTTCAATTGTAGGTGTTGGATACTGTATCTTAGCAATGAGAATGACAGACAGATTTTAGTACCAGAAGTGGGGTCATTGCTGTGACACTACCTAAACATGTGGTTTAGAACCATTTGAAACTGTTTTACATGAGGAGTTTGAAAAGGTTTGCAGATCCAAGCTGGAGAAGTAGCTCTAAAATGCTATAAGCCAAGCTTAGATTCTGGTCAGAGATCCAAAGACCAAAATACTGATAAAAAATGCAGCCAGTGAAAACCAGACTCGGGGAGTTTCAGTTGGGAAGTTCATTGGCAGTTGGACTCTAGGCATTGTGTGTTATACTTTGATGGAAATTTGTCAATATTTTGCTCACTTCTTGATACTTTACAGAAGATTGAGATTAAGGGCAGTGGACTAGTTTGTCTGGCACAGAAAATTTTAATGCAGCCAAACTTTCAGGCTGTGGATTAGGTACTGTTGTGAGCATTTAGCCAGGTTTACATTGAGAATGAAGATAAAACATCCTAGCAGAATGATTCTAAAAGTTTCGAGCTTGTTCTGAAGAAAAGCTCCAGTAAAGTTAACATCTCCAAAGCTGAAGCAAATGAGAGGTTGGTTGCTAACAACAAATTGCTATTTTAATAAAAGCCAAACACTTTAGAACAAGACAATTTAATAATTCCTTAGGAAAATACTAAAACATAGCAAGTCTCCACCCTTTTCAGGCTCAAGATTGTAAAGGTAAAAAGACTTTCCTTTGAGGAGACAGACCCAGGGCATTCTATTTTTTTTTTTTTTAAAAAAGGCTGGGGAGATAGCTCAGCAGTCTAAACACCTGCCTGGAAAGCATAAGGGCCTGGTTTCAATCCTTGGTACCACATGGTGTACTGGCCCCAGAACCCTGAGCAAGCTATGCTGGCCATTGAAACTGGGCATGGTAGTGCACACTTGTAATCTCAGTACTTGTCAGACTGAGACGAGAGGATCACTCCAAGTCTGAGCTGTAGTGATATCCTGTACCAAATAAATAAATAACTGCCTAGAAAATGAATTCCCTGAGATTCAGTTTATGGTACTCAGGCATCCAGGTACTTGGAGTTCTCTGCAACCAACAAAATGCTAAAGGGCTCAGCAAATGCTCCAGCAGAGGGCAGACCATGGCATCATGTACCTGGTGCTTTTTTTTAGGTGCACACAGACTACAACAGATGGGAGTTTAGAGTAGCTTCTGCCCACCTTTGGAAAGAAGTCCCGAGAGGCCAGGCAATGTGCCTGTGCGAAGGCAGTGTATAAAGTTGTGGAGTGAAACTAAGATCTCAGAGGAAATCCCAGAACAGAGGAAGCTTGAGGGTGTTTTTTGGTTTTTTGTTTTTTAAGTTAGGAACACAAAAGGACTGAGAAAAGCAACAAGGAATGAGCAAAGCCATCTCAAGACAGAGGCCATGAGGACTATAAACACCTACAGTATCCTAGGGGTGGGCTACCCAAAATGTTTTAGAGCTTACATCTCACCACAATTAGTCAAGGGTGCCAAACATAAGACAGTGAGATTTCAAGTTAGCTCTGTTAGATTTTGTCCTTCTTTTGGCCTCATTCCTTTCTATGGTCCTCTTTCAATGATTGTTTTTATTTTTTTATTTTGTTTTTCTTTGTGTGTGTGTGTGGGGGGGGCTGACTCAGCCTGCCCTGGGGGTGGGGCTAGCATGACATGTGTTGCCGGGAATTGAACCACAGTCCCTGTGCTCTGCCTGAGCTTGCCTAAGCAGGTGCCTTAGACTGCTGAGCTATCTTGCCGGCCCCTCAACAATTGTTTTTTTTTTTTTATCTTTTATTTGGTATAGGGTCTGTCTATGCAGCTTAGACTCACAGAGATCCTCCCATCTCAGCCTCCCAACACTGTGATTACAGGTGTGTACCACCATTTCCATTTTTGGTGGCAGGCATGGCATGCCCATGGTTCCAGGGCCAGCATGGCATGTGGTACTAGGGATCGAACCCGGGTCCTTGAGCTCACCAGGCAGGTGCTAAGACTGCCAAGCTCTCTCCCTAGCCCCTCTTTTTCTCTTTTGAAATGATAATTTTTTAATTTTTTAAAAAAATTTTTATGGAGCTCAGGGCTAAGAGTTTATCCTAAATCTCAGAGACATTGAACTTAGAGTTTTCAAGTTAGAACTTTGATAACTCTCAGAGATACTGTAATGACTTTTTTCAGAAGAAAATGTTGAGAGCCACGGAAGCTGGAAACTGATCAAATGTATAAGAGCAGGTCTAGGCCTCAGTGCCTAAAGCAGTCAAGCTACGTCAGTCCTGAGATAAGCATCCTGACTGGTTAATGCTGGCTGTCAGTCACTAGGCAGCCTTGTGTCATGTGTTACTAACTTTACAAAGATATAAATAAACACCCATACTGTCATTCTGGGGGTTGTCTCACCAGCCGCGCAGACAGATGAACCACTACCTGACCTAGCTCTTGTCTTCTTGTCTATCTTTTCCTCATTCCTGCCACCATTTCTCCCCAGGTACAATGGATCACACTGAGAGACTAATGGATCCTGGCAAAAAAATACACACAAGTCTGGGAGCCAGGGGCAAATGTTTTGGTTTACATCTTAATCTCCTATGAGAATGTCATGTGCTCATAAGTGAGGCTTTCTGGAGGTGATTAGATCACGGAAGCATTTCTCTCATCAATGATTTAGGTCACCAATGAGTTTACAGCTAATGTGATATTAAGAAATAAATCCTGGTTACAGGAAGTGAGTCACTGGGGGTGTAGCTTAAGAATGTCTCCCTTCTCCTCCCTTCACCACTCTCTGCTTTCTGCCTGGCAGGCTGTGAGCAATTCTGTGCCATGCGGGCCTGCCTTAGAGCCAACTGCCTATAGACTAACACTTCTACAAACTATGAGCCAAAATAAGCCTTTCTTCCTCAAAATTGTAGGTGTCAGATATTGTATCTCAGCAGCAACAACAGCAAAATAAGGAATTTTAAAGGAATTATAAACAAAGTCATATTATATTTGAGCTTTTAGTTCATCTATTACAACAGGGAGTCTACGCCAACTGATACAGCAAGAGAGCAGAAAGCAGAAAATGTTAGACCTTTCTTTGGTTTCCCTTTGGCATTTACTAGTTATTCCTGACAACTTCTTTGTATTTCCTCTTTAATGGATTGACTTTCTTATTTTGTGTGTGTGCGTGTGTGTGTGTGTCTGTGTGTGTGTATATTGCTAGGGACTGAACACCAAGCCTTTACACTAAGCTATGTCCTCAGGGTTTTTTATTTGTTTGTTTGTTTGGAGTCAGGACCTCAGTAAATCACCAAATACTAAGGTAGCCTGGAACTCGCACTCCTCTGCCTCAGCCTCCAAGACTGCTGAGATTACACGTGTGTACCATCACACTCAACTAAAGGGTTCTTTTCCTTAACTTCATCTGAATTACCACAATAACCTCTTACCTGACTCCCTGGTTAAGCTATTACCCTACCCACCCTTAGAATCTATATCAGAGAAATGACCAGAACAATCTCATGTTATTCCACTCAGAATCCCCTGTACTTTCCATTTGTTTCAGAGAATGTACCAAAATCTTCGCAAAGACCCTTTGTCATTTGCCACCTGTCTCTATGATCTCTTGTCCTTATTTATTATTGTCCTTCCTATGTATTCTAATTTAGTTGCACAGATTTCCATGCTATATCCTGGAAGTAACAAGAATGCTTTGCCTCAGAACTTTTTTTCTTGTACTAGGAATCAAACTCAGGACCTTTCACTTGCCAGGCAGGCACTGTGCCACTGAGCTATCTCACCGGCACTGCCTCAGAACTTGTCTGTCCACGTGTATTGTCCTCCCCCCAGACATGCTCACTTGGATTCTCCCAGTCTTTGTCCAGAGAATTTTCTGAGGACACTACGTAATACTAAAATTTCTCACATTTCCTACTCATTATTTTTCTATATAGTGCTTATCACCAAACATATTATTTAAATTTTCCTTTAATTATTGTTATCTGTCCCCTTCCATATGTGATTTAAAATAAAAGCTCCACTAGACCCCATTAAATAAAAGCTCCTCAAGATAGAATTTGTGATTTTTTTTTCAAAATTGCCAGTTCATGGTGATACTTTGCAAATAATAGTAAAATTTCCTTGAGTAATTAAATGCTACATTTAAATAAGCACACTATGTTCAAGAAAGCTTAAGGAGAAACTAATTCACACTGGTTCTAGTAGAGAAAACTATCTTCAAAAACCTTGTTCCTCTTCCAGGACGAGGAACAGAGGTACTTATTGAAAGCACAAGCCAACGATCGTATCCCGGTGCCATCGTAACGGCCTTATTGACATTATTCGACACAACTCATTACTCTCTTTGTCAATTACTGTCGTCCCTTGATTTCTAGGAGGCCACATTTATAGCTGAATTTTCTCCTGTTTTTCCCGTCTCTCCCGCAGTTTCCCTTCATCTCCTGACCTCTGTAAGTGGGGGAGCCCTAAGGGTTAGTCCTTGCCTGTCTTCTCTCATCTAGCTACAAACATCTTCCAGGTAACTGGAGCACAACACGGCTCACGCCATCGTCACGATCATTGCGTTTCTCCACTGTGTATCTCTGTCTGCATCCACTTCCTGAACTTTAAACCAGGCCTCTTCACAAGGATGCCTCATAAGTTATCTTTTACTTTTCTTTTTAATTTATGTAATTGTTACAGGGTCTTGCTACATAACTCAGACTCATAGTGCTCCTCCTGTTTCAGCCTCCCCAGTGCTGGGATTACAGGCATGTCCTTCCACGTCCAGTCATCTTGAACTCAAACATCCACAACAGTCTCTGGTATCTCCTTCGCCTATGTAGTCTTCCACACCTGATTTAACTTCAACTTTTGAGGGGGCTTGCTTCAGCCAGAAACTTTGGGGTCATCCTGAACTCTCTTTTTGCCAGCTCTATCCTCTGAACATATGAAAACTACTTTCACTGTCTCCCCCACCACTATCTCTGAGCCGTCACCATTGTCTTTTGCTCCCATTGGTTGGATAACTTCTGAACTGTTGTCACTGATTCTGTTTCTTGATTTCTGCCTTAGGCCATTGGACTGATGAAACAAAATAGGAGAAAATAAAACAAGATTTCATAATGTGCTAAGAGAGTAACAATAGTTAACACACTGTGAATCATCACCTTAAAAGTTGTATGCAAAGTAAAAACATAAACAAAAAAAGACTTTCAGAAAGAAGAAATAAAATTTGAAACTTTTTAAAAAGAAAGAAGTAAACAGATAATAGCGCAAAAATTTCTTTCCAATGAACTAAGAGAAACTAACACTATAGATGAAATAAATTAGCATATATTTTAAAGTATTTTTGAAATGGAATAGGTGATTTAGGGAACTACTTAAACTTATTTCTCATTTATCTTCTAGATGAATAGATAGATCGCTTCTCATACAAAAGAATCTGTGAAATGCTTAACTTACTTTGTATGTCTGACTTACTTTACTTAATAACGTGTTCTCAAGATGCATCCATTTACCTACAAATGTCTCTTTACTAATATTTAATAACGTAATTCCATACACCATAAATTATAAAAATAGCAGTCAATTAAGAACTGAATCATCGTAAGTTATGAGTAGTTGTTTTTACTCAGTGAAGGACTTTGTGTTGGTGGTTTTCACTGTTAATTGAACATTTGTTTCTTTGTACCACCCAGCTGGTAAGTGACATTCTAGATGCAAAAACAGTAAACAAAGGAAAGAAGCTTTTTGCATTGATAGAATGCACGTTCTATTTTATTTCTTTTTTTATTTTGGTGGAACCAGGGTTTGAACTCAGACCCTTGCACTTGCCAGGGAAGCACTTATTCTACTGAGCCATCTCCCCGGCCCAGAATGCACGTTCTAGAAAGGAGACAAAGCTAAAGTGGATACACAGATCATCTCTTTGAGGTAAAATCTAATTGAATTTTGGCAGGGGCTCACATTGCATTCCTCTTGAGATTTTAAGAAAGAATTCTT
>NW_004524577.1:32778138-32800254 GCF_000260255.1 Octodon degus | reverse complement strand
CAATGAGACAGTTTCAAACCAAATTGGTAGGACAGTTTCAATAACTAACACATTGCATACATTCCTCCCAGTGGCTAATTGCTGTACAAGATGCGGACATGATATCCTATCTACAAACACCATTAGAACAAATCACTCTAAGAAAGAATTCTGATTGTTATGTGAAAAAACTTTGGTTCATCTATTGTTCCAGCTTTGTAAGGTGTATTTTATTACTCTTCTACAAATGAAGAATTAACTTAGGGTGTTAACTTGCAAAAATCAAATAGCTAATCAGTGGTGAGTGACTCCATAATAATTTACATAGGAAGCTCTGCCTATGTTTAGGCAAAATTGCATGTTTATTCCACTGGAGCTTATATCTTTACAATGCATAAAACTTTGTCATTCACCCTTACTGTCAATGAACTTTAGTCTTTGCTATAAACCTCTATGTAGCTCACAGAAAATGCCATTTTAGAATGCTTTTTAAAAGTTCTTAAAATGTGTGGTTTTAGAACATAATTCCATACACCATACATTATAAAAATAATAGTCAACTAAGAACTGAATCATAATAAGTTGTGAACAGTTGTTTTTACTCAGTTAAGGACTTTGTAGTGGTGTTTTTCACTGTCATAATTTTACATTCCTTTTTTTTTGTGACTGCCTCAGCCTGCCCTGGGGGGTGGGGGCACTGGCCTGGCATGTGGTGCCAGGGTTCAAACCCTAGTCCCTGTAGTTGCCTAAGCTTTCCTAAGCAGGCTCTTTAGACTGCTGAGCTATCTCACCAGCCCATCCTTTTCATTTCCTTTTAAATTGTAGGAAAAAAAAAGTTTTTTAAAAATTGTCCAGTTTCATGTACTTGGTTGTAAATTCAAGATTAAGCTTCATATTTTCTAATTTCTGAACACAGCACCTTGGCCAGCTTGGCCAGCTAGACAGACTTGGTTTTCCTTTTTTCTTTCTTTTTTTTAATTTATGTGCTTGGTACAGGGTCTCACTACACAGCTTGGACTCATAGCAATCCTCCTGCTTTCAGCCTCCCCAGTGCTGGGATTACAGGTGTGCACCACCACGCTCAGACTCCGTGGCCTGTTCAGCATGCCCAGGGGTGGAGCCAGTGCAGCATGTGGTGCCGGGGATCAAACTCCAGTGTCTGCGCTTGCCTAAGCACGTGCTTAGTCTGCTGAGCTATCTTGCCGGCCCAGACCTGGTTTTCTGATTTCTAATTCTTTGTTATCATTTATTTCTTTATGGAACCACAATAATTCTGTAATAACAATAATAATTTATTATATTTATAATGATTTATAATTTTAAAATTATCTTACCATTCCTTAATATCTGTAGTGATCATTACATGGCTATTTCTTTCTCTCTTTTTTTTTTGCCTTCAATATTTGAGATTTTATTGGTTGAGTTGAAGACCAGTACACATGATTCACTTTGTACACAACTCTTAACACACATACCAAAAGAGCCAAGTGTTGCTTTCAATTATTCCAGTGAGTCTCCAGCTTCAAATTTAGAGGCAAAGTTTTGGTAAGAGGACTAAGTACAGTACCTTCAAATGCTAACGAAGTGTTACTTAAGTCCCACCAATTCACACTTCTGCATCATACACACTACAGGCTCAAGTTTTTGATCTTTCACAGCACATTAACAAAATGAAGCCGGTCAGACTACCACCACCAAGGGTGTTACAGAGTGCACACCATTCTGACAGGGCACACTTAGGAAGTAGTTTTCTTTAGGAAACAATTCTACTAAAAACATGCGAATAGAAGTCATTTAAAATATCCAATGGCCGGCCAAATAGCTCAGTGGATTAAAATGCTTGCAAGCAGGCGCAGGAGCCGGGGGTTCAATCCCTTGGCCTGCCCTGCCGGCCCGCCTGTGGGGTACACTGAGACTGCAACTGAGACTGGGTGTGGTGGCACGCACCTGTATTCGCAGCTCTTGGGAGGCAGTAAACAGGAGAATCACTATGAGTCTGATCTAGTAGTGAGATCCTGAACACCCCGTAGACCCTTCCCTAATATACAGAAAAAAAAAAACAAATAAATAAAATATCCAAGACATATTAAATGCATGACTATCATTCCAAACTGCCATTTAGTATGCTTTGTATTGCAGGATATAAAACTAACACACACCTAGGGAATGTTAAGCTGATACCCAAGACAATGAAAGCCTGACATAATTCAAAATCTCACTATTTCTGGTTGTACAAAAAAAAAAAAAAAAAAAAAAACACTCAGAGAATGAAAATTCTCAAAAAAAAAAAAATCATTTACACTTAAAAACTGCAATGAGGTGGGATTCTCTCCTTTTTAAAAATGTTCCTAGAGCTACTAAAAACCTTGCATTTACAAAATAGTTGATAAAAATAGCTCTCTGGATTGTACAAAAAAGGAGACAGGAGGCACTGATAAGACACGGTGTGTGAATAATCACACGTTGGCTTCGTTCTCTTCTGCTTCATCAGAGGCTGCCCTCTCCTCCGTTTGAGTTTCTCCATTTTCCGCAGGTGAATCTTCCTTGGTTTCTTGATACTTCAGCCTGTTTCCCCTTGGCTCCCCTTTTCCCTTTTGCTTGCAATTTTTTGTCCGAAGATTTATCCTTTGTCACTGCCTTTTTTTGGCTTTGTTGCCACTTCAGCGGGAACAGGTTTAGCAGACAACCTAGCCCATCTCCTCTTGGGCTCCTCCTTCACTGCCCTTTCGGCAGCGGCGAGCTGACCTTCCTCTTGGGCATCTCGGTGAGGAAAAGGGGCTGGGGGCTGCGGAAGCTGTGGGCTGAAGAACATGGAGCTCCGCAGCTCGACTGCGACCCTTCCTTCTGCCACCAGAGCTGCTGGGATCCATGGGACTGGGGCGGGGGCAGAACCGGATCGGTTATTTTTAATAATGTTTTCCATCATACTTACTGAAAATGATAAAATTTTGCATGCGTTACATAACAACATTAGGATGGCTCAATAATACCTAACTCAATTCTCAACAACTCATATGCACTGTTTCTAATCTTAGCAAAACTTCGAATAGTGTGTTTACTTTAAAAACACACAGTTTGACACACCAGTGGATGAAGACACCCTTCCAGGGTAAAGAGCAGCAGGAGAGCTAAGTATCTGAGTCACACGCTCAGCTCTCCTGCTGGTGTTTGCCTAAGAAAATGTGAACAGACCCCACTTTAGTGCGGGTGCTAACCCTTGACACAGGATTAAATAAATAAAAGAGGTGGTTTGTGCAAACAGGAGCCAATCCTTTGTTAAGAACTGCCCGCCAGTGCCAAGGCCCATGACCACTTGGCTAGAAACCCTGAAAAGCTGATGCAAGGACTGCTGATCAATAGATAAAGGTTTAAACACAGGATGAACTTAAGCCAGTTGGTCTTACACATTGATTTAATTGTGACTTTAATGACAGGCTAGCAAAGTAGGTTAGGATTAGGGCATTCAGTTCTTCCCAAGCTATGTAAGACATGAACATTGAAAGCAGCACCTACACTCGGGAACCAAATCCACCTGCTGCCTTTGCGAGTGGCTAGTTAAGAAGGTTCAGTGCATGCATTTGTAGACGTCTACTCTGTGACAGTCACAACACTGTTTGTCTTTGAATTTTCTGTGGCCTAATTAAAAATGAAAAAAGAGAACAGTAAGATGGCAGCCAAAGAACTCTGCCTCCTGTATCTGAGGAAGGTGCTGATGGATCCAGTGAGATAAATGTTTTATTGTAATACATGACTTGTAATAATTCCAGGCACCAAGGAGGCTCACGACAGTGACTCCAGGAAGGACATGATTTCATGTAGTCTCGGCCAAGAAGAAAGGCCATGCATTTGTGATTGAATGTCGTTAAATATGTCCTCTGAATCTACTACCTTTCAGAATTAAGAAAGAAGAAGAACCAATTCTATCACAAACGCTAGGTTTAAGCTTCAGATGTCTAGAATGTCATCGTGACACAGCAAGGTGATTTTTCTCCTTTTTGTTCGTTTCCTCCGTTATACTTAATGCAAGGGAAAATGTGAAGGGTGCAGGGCTTTTTGCCATTCTATTTCCGGTGTGGTTGGATTGCTCTTCAGTTGTCTGCTTTAAGGATTCTCCAGAGATATCGTCTCAGTACTTAATTTCTGAATATGGAAAAACTGAAGCGAAAAGAAAGGAATTTGTCATTCCATTTTCCTATGTAATTTAAATAGTGTACTGAAATGTGTTTAGCTTCTCTAATCTGCCACAGTTGTATTTTTAAAGACCCAATCGGAAAGAAAGGAAAGCCGTATTAATATGCTGGGCTGCAAAAGGCTCAAGTCAACAACTTCTGACGTTGCTGGTCCTACGGATAACCCACTACTATTATGGCCTACTGGGCTATATTGGAATATTTTGCTGAATTCATGCACCTACAATTTTTAAATGGCAAGGGAATACCCATCTCTGACAAAACTAAATAAAAAAGGGGATACAAATGAAGGATCATTTGTATCTGTATATACAAAATAGGATAGATATACAACTACTGTGTCTTAATTCAATGAGAAGAAACATTTGTACTAATAATGTTTGGGAAGGATATCATGTCTGCATCTTGTACTATGAATAACCACTACGAAGACAACAATATGCAATGTATTAATCATTGAAACTGTCCTACTAATTGGCTTTGAAACTGTCTCATTGCTATTTGTTTCTCAATAAAATTATTTTTTAAAAAAAGACCCAATCAGGTATATCACTAAATAAATACTTCTCATTTAGCAGTATATGTGCTTAATATAGAATTGGAGGTTTTTCTTTCCATTTTGAAGTAATACCTTTTCTTGAAAGAAAATTGGGATTAGTCTGTAGATTTAAACTTTTTCTATCTTCGTCCTATTAAAATTTTTAATAATAGAGCTAAAGGGTTTCATATTCTGGTATCTCACCAGTAGTGGGCTCTGCAGGCCTGTGTGTCCCTTACTAAAAAGCCATCATGTTGATGTTATTTTTTATCATAACTACAATAATATAAGGATTTGTCTCCGGGGCTTCCTCAGATAGTCCTTGTGGGGTGGTACTGCCTCATAATCTCTTCCTCTTTTCATTAAAAATTCAATTGTCATAAAAAAATAACATTTCCATCTTAGCCATTTTTAGGAGCACAGTTCTGTGGTATTGGGTACATTCACACTGTTGTGCAATCAGTACCAGCATTCACATCTAGAATGCTTTTTATCTTGAAAAACTGTACATGCCGAGCATGACAGGTATTCTTATTCCTTGGTGGAGTAATTGTTCCTGTGAGCTAATCTTCAGGAAATAACTAAGCAACATAAATAGCCATGAGGACTGATCTAAAAGAGCAGCATTATCAAAAAAGACAAACAACTGAGAATGGATGTGTATTTCTCTCCTTTCTTTCTTTCTTTTTATTTTTTTCTGTATTTTAGGGAAGGGTCTACAGGGTGTTCAGGGTCTCACTACTAGATTGGACTCATAGTGATTCACCTGTTTACAGTCTCCCAAGTCCTGGGATTACAGGCACATGCCACCATGCCCAGTCTCAATTGCTTTCTCAACATGCCTCCAGGGTGGGGCTGGCGTAGCAGGCCCAGGGATCGAACCCCTGGCCCCTGCTTGCAGGCGCTTTAATCCACTGAGCCATTTGGCTGGCCCTGGATGTGTATTTCTTTCTCTCATTTTATTTTATTTAATTAATTTATTTATTTTTGGTGGAACCAGGGATTGAACTCAGGCCCTTGCACTTGCCAGGGAAGAGCTTGTTCTACTGAGCTATCTCCCCAACTCAGGATGTGTATTTCGAATATTGTGTTAACTTTATGTTTTATAGAAATGATGCTATGCAAACTGTGCGGGAAATAAGGACAGAGCCTATTAACAAAAAGCACGAAACATAATTACAGCGTGTGTACTATAATTTCAAATTTATGTAAATAGTTCTGTAAGTGGAACAAACATGAAAATCTGCACTTGCACATGAAAGGGGCCATCTACAAGTCCTGAGGCTGGGCACTTCCAGAGCAATTAGACACGCAGACTTCGGGTCTCATTCCAACAACAATTTTTATTTCTACAAAATCCTCAGGCAGCCTGAGGAGATAGCTCAGCAATCTAAGTGCCTGCCTTGAAAGTGCAAGGCCCTGGGTTCAGTTCCCCTGGGTCCCCCGTGCCGGGTATAGAAAGCAGGTGTGATAACATAAGCCAGCAGGCTGAGACAGGAGATCACTCTGAGCCCAATTGCGTAGCAAGACCCTGTACCAAAGAAAGAAAGAAAGAAAGAAAGAAAGA
Source organism: Octodon degus (assembly GCF_000260255.1). Classification (NCBI taxonomy): domain Eukaryota; kingdom Metazoa; phylum Chordata; class Mammalia; order Rodentia; family Octodontidae; genus Octodon; species Octodon degus. The sequence continues at coordinate 32,793,980 of NW_004524577.1, read as the reverse complement.
AAGAAAGAAAGAAAGAAAGAAAGAAAGAAAAGGCTAATTTAAAAAAAAAATCCTCAGGCAATCTGTACGTGGAGGAAAGTCTGGGACACAATTACTTCTTGATGATAACAAATCCATAATGAATTATTTGGGAATTATGACTATGTAGATCACCAAAATCTTCTTTTTTGGCTAATATTAGACTTTAAATAGTGATTTTCATTTTTTCCTTTTTCTAAAGGGTGGGTAGAAATATGTGTGCATGTATATACAGACAGAAGCCCTGAGCCCCAAGCAGGTATGTGTGATAAGACATTGGACTCAACTTACCTACCATTAACATTTAACAGAAAGAGTGCAAGCATTTAGGGACACCATAGTAGCAGTGACATAAGTGGGTTAAACATTACACTTACACATTCAACAGACTTGGGTTTAAAGTCTATTTTTTTGGTTCCATATGAATGAATGATTTCACCTTTGAGTTTCATTCTGCTAAAATGTTAAATGAAAATTACATTACTTACAGTTACTGTAAAAAAAAAAGCAAGTGAAATAATGCATCTGAGAGCACCAGAGATTTAGTCAATAAGTGACTAAATGTATTAATTCCTACGCATGTTTAAAGGTTTAACATTCCTTCACTTGTATCTATTGTTTCTACATGGACAAGAATTTGTAGAATGAGATGGAGGGGGTGGAGAGGAAGCACAAAATACTTCTCAACTAGTAATTCTCCGTAGTCCCTGGAAAGAACTACAAACTAGTAGACTGTTATGGCCTTATTCACATTTGTTTAGAACCTAGCTGCAAAACCTACACCCTATCCACTATACTCTTCCTTTCCAAATGCAAATTGGAATGTGTTGAACAGATTTAAACACAGAACTACATTAAGCTTTGCCCTACGGTTTTCTCTTTCCAGTTCATCTTGGCATTTCTGCCTTTCTAAACCATTAGCATAATCAAACCACCTGTGGACTAAAATGAAGTCCACATAAAAACTAAGGCAGGAAGGGCTCGAGCAGGTGTAAGTGCTCACCGTGGTAGCACTTTACACATACAAAAGCTCACCGTAAACAGCAGCCTTGGTGGCGCTGGCATAAAAACAGACACGTAAAGCAATGGAATATAATTTACGATCCAGAAATAAATGCACACGTCAAAGCCAACTGATTCTTGATACAAGTGCCAAAAGTTTAAGTAGGAGGAAAAACAGTGTCTTCAACAAGTGGGGCTGGAGAGAGGGGGTGCCCACATACAGGAGACTGAAGCTGAACCCATAGCTCTCACTTGATACAAAAATTACCCCAAATGAGTGAGAGACATTAATTAAAACCCATGCTTTGACAGTAGTACAAAAAACATTCATGAAATTTCTAAACAATTTTTATTTTCAAGAGAAAAATGCAGGGGGCATGCTGGTTAGCTCAGTTGTCTGAGGACAAACCCAGTCAGCCACAGGGGACCGTGGTTCATTCCCCAGCTCCCCATGCCTTATTGGACCTGCCCTTAAGGCAGGCTGAGCCAGCCAAAGAAAACAAAGTAAAACAAAACAAAACAAAACAAACAAACAAAAAACTCCTCAAAAAATGCAAATAATAATAAAACAGTTTCAAAACAAGTTACTAGGAAAGTAACGATTAATACACTGCATATTATCATTTCCATAGTAGTTATTCAGAATATAAGATATAGCCAGGAAATATTGTTCAAACAAAATTAGCTCAAACCTTTCATTTCGATGAACTAAAAAACTAGCTGTATAACTATCTTAACTGTCTTGTGGGAGGGGAATATACATATATATTTTTCCCCCTTTTCCCATCCTTCCTGTTCCCTTTCCCTCATCACAGTTTCTCTTTTCTTTGAACAGTTTCCTCCCAATGTACAATATCTATTATATATTTTGGATCTGATTTACTCATTCTGTTTCTCACACCAGGCAGACAATATGATATTTACACATGGGAGTCTGATCTATTGCACTTATGAGTATGGTCTTAAGTTGGATCCATTCACCTATAAAAGTCCTCTTTTATGGTTCCATTATATATTTAAAAACACATCTTTTATCCATTTCTTGGTTGATGGACTAGCTATTATAAATTGTGGCGCTGGAAACAGGGATATGTGAATATTGCTGTGGTATATTTTTACTTGTTCCAGGAAGAAGGGGAATTAGCTGGGTCAAATAGAATTTCTGATCCTAACTTTATTTATTTATTTATTTATTTATTTATTTATTTTCCTGTAAAGCATCTCACTATGCAGCTCACACTCATAGCAATCCTCCTGTTTGCAGCCTTCCCCGCAGCTGGGATTACAGGCATGGGCCACCACATCCTGACACCATCACCAGCTCAGTGTGCCCCAGTGGTGGGGCTGGCACCGCATATAGAACTAGAGATCAAACCCCAATCCCTGTGTTTGCCTAAGCAGATACTTAGTCCACTAAGCTATTTTGCCAGTCCTTCTGATCTTAACTTTTTGAGGAATTTTCACACTGATTTTCACAGTGGTTGCACTAGTCTACACTCCTAAGAGTAGAGAAGGATCTCTTTTCCCCCATAACCCCCCCCCAGCATTTGTTATTGGTTGGGGAGAGGGAAACTCAGTGTTTGTTTGTTTTTCATTTTGTGTATTTGGTACTGGATTGCACTATGCAGATTGGACTCATGGTGATCCTCTTGTTTTCAGCCTCCCAAGTGCTGGGATTACAGGCATACACCATCATGCCTGGAATCAGTGCCAGCTTAGTTCCTCCAAGGAGTAGGCCTGGCGTGGCATGCATGACCAGGAATCAAACCCTGGTCCCTACACTTGCCCAAGGAGGCACTTAGTCCACTGAGCTGTCTTGCCAGCCCCCAAATTTATTTATTTATTTATTTATTTATTTATTTATTTATTTATTTATTTTTGCAGTAGCAAGGATCAAACTAAGGACTTTGTGCTTGCCAGGGAGGTGCTGTGCTGCTGAGCTATATACCTGTCCTTCAGTGTTGTTTTAATTTGTGTCTCTTGAATGACCAATGAAATTCAATGTTTGTAAATGTATTTATTTGTCATTTGTATTTCTTCATCAAGAACTGTGTATTCATCTTAGATGCCCATTTTTTGGATAGGGTCTTTGAGTCTGGGAGACCTGATTTTTTTAAATGATATTTTCTAGATTTAACTCTTCTTTGAAACAAATTTTCCCATTCTGTGAGTTCTCTTTTCACTCTGGCAGTGATTTCTTTTGTTGTGTAAAAATTTAATAAGCTGAAATTCTACTTGCTGATTGTTTATAGTATCTCACACATAGTCTAGGTTTTGTGGACAGGAACATAGTGAAAATGGTTCTATTCTCCAAACTGTTACAGAGATTTAATGCAATATAAATCCAAACACCATTAGTACACTTCACAGAATTATAGAAAACAGTCCTAAAATTCATTTGGAAGCAGAAGGGACCTAGAATAGCAACTCCGGGCAACAAGGGCAAGTCAGAAGGCATTACAATCTCAGACCTGAAACTATGCTATGAAGATACTGTGATAAAATCAGCATGGTATTGGCAAAAAACAGACTCAAGGATCACTGGAACGGAATAGAAGATTCAGAGGGGCCTGCCCATTAGCTCAGTTGTTTAAGAGCCTGCTTCAGCAAAGCAATCAGGCGCAGAATTCTGTGGCTCGATCTTCATGGCTTACCAGACCTGCCCTTAAGGCACCCTGAGCCAGACAAAGGGGGGGAAAAAAAAGAGTAAAAGATTCAGACGCAACTTCAAGCACATTCACCCACTTATCCTTAACAAAAGAATCAAACATGTTCACCAGAAGAAAGATAGCCTCTAATAAATAATGATGCAAAAACTGGTTTTCCATATGCTGGATACTGAAACTAAACCCGTGTCTATCAATACGTACTGAACTAAAGTCAAAATGCACCGGATATCTAAATATTAAAACAGAAACACTAAATTTACTAGAAGAGAAAATAGATAGAATCTTGAAGACATAGGTGCAGGCAGAGACTTCATCAATGAAACTATTTTAGATATTGAAAAAGGCAACAATTTTCTGAATAGGATTCCAGTAGCCCAGGAAATAAAGGAAGGATCGACAAAAGGGATTATATCAAATTAAAAAGCCTTTGCACAGCAAAATAAGCAATCAATACAGTAAAAAGTAAATCAATCAGAGTAAAAAGACAATTTATAGAAAGAGAAAAAATTTTTACCTCATCTGGCAGAAGGTTAGTGTCTGGATATATAAAGAACAGAAAAATTAATATCAAAGCATAAATTGGTTATATTTTCAATTAACCAAACTTTAAGATTATTTGAATTTGAGAAACCATGTAAATCAGAATCATAAAAGTAGAGGGAACCCACCTGGAAAAGATCTTACCAAACATATTTTCTCAGCAAGTAAAGCTGTGTCAGCAAATACAATTAGATGCATAACTTAACACTAAAATTTTAAATTAAGCCTTTTCATTCCATATACATTTTTTTTTCATTTCTACATGAACTACTAAATATCACTACTAAACTTTGCTAAAAAAATTTAGCAGAAAAAAGGATAATTGTTCCAGCCTCAAGTTTGAGAGATTACCATTACTTTCAAAATAACTTCAAAAAATATTATGCTTTATGTTGCTCATCCTGATATACTTCTAGTCCATAAGTAAGTCTAATTTTTACTCAATAATTAAATTCTATTATAAAATACAGTTGAGGCACATTGCTACAAGAAATGCAGTTGACATGAGTTATTGTTACATTAACAAGATGGCAACAATGTTAATTTCTGCAATTTAGGGTGGGGGCTTCCAATGTGGCATTGAAGTTGTATGGTTGACCTCATTGGGAGGAAAATCAGTAAACCAAGGTAATTCAAAAAGTTTCTATTTGAATATTTGGAGGCAAAATAAATTTCCATACAAGTTGGTAGTATATAATGATTACATTCATCACACATAATACATCTTATACTTTTTCCATCCCTGTATTCACCCTTTCTTTCTCCTTTCACCTGTTAACTGTATGTTGGAGAAACACATCAGAATTTAAGTTAAGTATTAGTAGAGTTTAGATCTAAAATATTTTCCATAAGGCTCACTGTCAGAGGTGGAACCTGGCTGGAAAGGGCAGGTCACTGGGCGTGTGACTTGGGAGGGTGTATTCTCACCTAGGACTCTCCCCTTGTCACTCTGCTACTTGGCTTCTACTTGGTGAACAGCTTTCTGCCGTGCCACTTCTGCCTTGTAGCCACCCAGCCATGGACGCAGGCACTAAACCTATCAGCCCAAATAAGCCTCTCCTCCTTCCTTTCAGTGGTGTCAAGGACTTTGTCTTAGGGACCCTAGAAAATTTCTAATATTTATAATTTGTCAACCAATGTATACTTATTCTTGACCTCAATTTAAAACTGTCAACATAAACATACCATCATTTTCAACTTGAGTATTTATATAATCTTTATGACCTGATTCAGCTGCTTGTGATTTTTCTCCATTATGTTGAACAAGAGTAGCAACACATCCTAACGCTCTCCTCACATCCCATAATTTTACCTTACTGTCAGCACGGAGAAGAACTGAATGTTACACTGACAAGATGTAGCTAGGGTAGCAACCGCACCCTCACCCGCTCTTTCAGCATGATGGCTCACAGAGGCTCCATTATACTAACACTGATGTGTTTGCACAATGGGATTGTTGTACTTTAGCTTTTTCAGCAAATACCCAACACTCAGCAGTTGCATAAGATATGAAAAAGTGGCAAGAAAAGATAACTTTCTGTTTTTAAGATCACTTGGAAAAATAGTGCTGCTCTTTATGTTGCTTTTGATTATGTGAACATCTTGTCCCACAAGGCTCTGGCAAGTTTGCTACTATAACATTTCTGTTGTTAATACTCAAAGGCCGTCTAGATAGTCAGTGAACTACTTTCATTTCAATAATTTTTTGGATTGGCTCTGTAGCTCAGAGCACAGTGCCGACTTATCCTTCATGAAGTGACCAGTCCAATCCCCAGCACTGCCAAATTAAAAAAAAAATTAATTTTCATGACTTTGATGTTTTAATTTTTTCTATGAAAACCTAAGGAAGGAGCAAAAGAGGACAATGTATTTTCATTTAAATTTGTGTGCTCAAAGCCATTCTTTGTCAATTAAATAAGAATTTCATTTAATGTCTCCTAGAAATTACATTGATGTTCATTTTCTTTCAAGAAAGGCAAATCTATCCATGATCACACATTGATTTCAAAGCTACTCCAAAAGAAAGGAGAGAGAGAGAGAGAGAGAGAGAGAAGAAAGAAGAAAGAAAGAAAGAAAGAAAGAAAGAAAGAAAGAAAGAAAGAAAGAAAGAAAGAAAGAAGGAAAGAAAGAAAGAAAGAGTCTATGTGCTCCTAATCAGTTCAAGTCATGGTATCCTGTCTTTACAAAGACTTCTATGATATTTCAAATCTTTGAGGTTTTCATGTTAGTTTAATGAGAGGGCATTATATTAAATTTTATGAGCTGATTCATTGCTGTAATTATGATTCTTCTTACAGATCACCATCAAAGCTAGCCAACATAACAGTCAGCAGAAAGCTAGTACACCCCATTCTCAGGTTGATTTTCTTTGTCTTTGGCCAAGGAAAATGTCTACAATGACAGGAGTAAGAATTTAAGTCTCTTCTCAAACATCTTAGATTTGTGCATATCCAACTCTTAATAGTCATTATTAGGTCCAAATTGGTCCTGATTCAAATTCCTGAAGGAGCCCCAAGATTGGAAAGGCCCCCAGCTCCTCTGATATGGGGAAAGCCAGATCAAGCACAAACCAGAATATAAACCCACCCGAGCCAGGACCCAGTGAGCACCTAGCTCTCACCTTTACATCTCTCAGGCCAACTTTTCCCCTGCTATGGTCTCAACTTGCTATACTTCAGAAACCATAAATTTGAACATCACATTCTGCAAACTATTAATAGAAGCTTTGGGGGGACTAACCTGTGAGGAATGCTGGCACCTTAAAAAAATAGACACAGATCTTTATTAAAGTGTTTGTATCAAAGTAGAGGTCGAGGATGCAGCTCAATGGTGAAGTGTATGGTAAACACGTATGAGGCCCCGGATTCAATCTCTAGCACACATACACAGAATTACACCATAATCTTCAGTTACTGGTTCCTATTTCTCATTGATAAATTTTCTTACTCTGACATGTATACTTCTGCCTCACTGAGTCCCTGACACCTTGCGGGAGACCACTATGTAGCAGCTCTGAGTAGGATTTAAAATTCACCAATTAGGGGGCCTGGCCCTAGCTCAGGCCTTTAAGTGGCTGCTTCCACAAAGCTGTCAGCCTCAGGTTGCTGGAGTTCGAACCTCACACCTCTCCCGCTGGCCAAAAGTGCCCTGAAGGCATTTGAGCAACAAAAAAATAAAAAAAATAAAAAATAAATAAAATTCACCAATTGTCTTTCCATGTTTACTTGTGAGACTGGCCAAGGCCTAGGCCCCTCTCTGGAGATGGTCAGTGGGCTCATAGTAAGTGAACCTCTGTGAGTCACTGGTGCTGGCTGAGGCCTGCAGTGGCCTGTGATGTTGTGACACCTCAAACAACAAGACAAAGCCACAGCTGAGAACACCTAGCTCCAACCCCTATGGACTACATAAAACCTGTAGTTGCAGGCACCTCACTCCTGTGGCGAACAACTTCCTGGAGAAGTTTTCCTAAATTAACTTAATGTATTATTGGAGAAATCCTTGAATAGACTCCCAAGGTCCTGCTCAGATTCCCGTGTTTTCTTTAGTATTCCCCTCCCTTGTTTGAAAATCAAATAAATACAAGCCACCCAGAGAAGTTCTTTGTCTTAGCTCCCAGAGAATCTTGAATTCTGTTAAAGGCTTTTGATCCTCCTGGAGCCCTAAAAATTATACCACTTGTTTCTTTTATTTAAGTTTTCACCACCGCCAAATTTGGGAGATTGCAGCCCTGATCAGTTTGCTGTAACTAAGAGATTATATTAACCCATTAATCCCTCCTGTGGGCCTTTTTGTGATTTCCTTCTTTCTTGACACTCATGATTTCAACATGTTCAGGCACAGGTGCATTCTCTCTGTTAAATATTGGAAATTATTACATGTATGTAATCTGATGCTTTGCTTCCTGTGGCGTAGGAGAGCTATGCTTTACACATAAACCTGAGCACATTGAATTCGCCTAGGTGTGCCTAATGAGCTCCCTCTCATTCAGTCTCCCATTGCAGATCTTTACCAGAATCTCTCAAAGCTGCAACCTCATTTCCTTAATTCCAGACAGTATCAAGTCTCACTCTATTAGAACAAAACTGAGGTCCTTAAATTTGTAGTCCTTCACCTTCTCTGCCAAAGCAGCCAACGTACCTGGATTCAGTCCCACCCTTACTTCCATTTAGTCTTATGTGCCTGCCCACCCTGCGTCATCTCCAGTGTCTACACCCAACTACTTCTCCCCTCCTGGCTGTTCAGTGTGATGCAGCGTCAGTCATTCCTTCTACTGCTTATCTTCACCTGTTTTTGTCTACTGGGACTTTCTTCTCTGCAAATAAATACGGAATATACTTCCCTTCAACAAACAATCCCCCCAAATTTAGATGACTTCTTCTTTTCCTGTATTACATCTACCAAAAATGTATTCTTCAGGATGCCCTCTGGTCACTGATTTTTTTTTCTGCATAAATTGGTAGCTTCCCAATGTTTGTTCCCTAGCAATACTTATTGCCAATAAATTGAAATCAAAAAATGGGTGCACATTTCTGTCACATACAAATTAATTCTAAACTAAAGAAAATTAATAAAAAACAGCTATTTTAAAATTAATACCATGACATACTTTTTGTGTCCAAAAAATGACACAACCAAATGACTCGCTAGTAGTCCTAGTTCATTTGCGTAGCATCTTGCTTTCTCCTGGTTCCTATGGGGAAACACCTGAGAGACTCTCCTTGAAAGAAGAACAGTTGTCTCCGTTTGGCTGTGCCTGACCCTATTTCCATGTATTGATTGGTACAGAGCTGGTTAGAACTTTGCCTCATCCCTTCAACTGACTTTAAGCAGTGCATATTGTTCTACCTGAGGTGCTGGAGGCAGTCTTTGAAGATGGCATGCATGTTTCCTTGATACCCTCACCTGCTACTTGTCGCGCGCTGTCCCTTGAACGAGAGCACACAACACCTGCATGGCAATCCAAGCTCTTTATTGTTCCCGTTCACAGCAACCGAAGCCTCTACACGTCCGTCCGCTCAGCCGCGGCTCACTACTTGTGCTTCCTCCGGATCAGGGAGGTGCGAGTATATATGTAACACGTAAACCAATCAGGGCAAGGCAGATTCAGACAGGGGATAGGTTGGCGTCACCAGTAGCTGGGCAAGGTTGATAACAAGGAAGGCTGTTTACAAAGTATAGCAGTCAGGAAGCAGGAAATGGGTGCCATCTTAATAACATGGCTTGGGCGCAGCCCCCAACAGCTACTCTTTAATATTAGCTGGGTTTGAGCCAGGATGAAGAGTCAGTGCTCCACACCATTGGCTGGAATTGAGCCTTGTGATAGAGGCTGTGACTTCCTGGGGCTTGAAAGATTACACATCAGAGCTGAAGCACCAGATCCCAAAACATTAGATATTATCTCAATTATGTAACATAGATTACTCTCTGCATATCCTTCTCTCTGAATATTGCAGAGGCAAATCCAGGCCTCCTACCTAGCCCAGCTCACAGCACTCACCTACTACTTGCAAATCTCAGTCATTCATCCTCAAGCCACTCCTCCTTTATGTCTGAATAAAACCTGGGTTCGGTCCTAGGTCAATACCTCTGCTCTGGATAGCCATCAGCATGGCTGGACTTAGCACCCCATGGCTCTGCATAACTATACAAATGCTTCAGGTCTTTATTCTCATCATTGGTTGCACTGGAAGTGGTAGATTGAAATCAACTTGATGGAATTCTAATAACTTATCCATGAGATTACAAATATAAACCAAGGACCAGTAAGGGCTCTCTATGGGTTCCAAAGGTGAAAATCTTTAAGATGGATAGTTAGGATTAGGGTTTTAAAGTACACTAAGATTTCTTTGGGTGACATGAATTAAAATCTCTTTAATATTTGTGCAGTGGCTAATAAATATTCTAAAAATAGAAATCGCTATAAATATAGTCTCTTTAACATGCTTATTATAAATTACCAATGTTAATTTAAAAACCAATTAATTTACAATTTACTTGATATTTGCCAAGCTATAATCATATCATGGTGACCAGGAAACTGCCACAATGTCCTGTCTGTGACCTGCAAATAACAACTGAGTGAAAAATTTCAAAAATGAAATACAATAACCACTTGGAAAAAAAGATAAAGTTCCAAACACATTTCCTAACTCTAAATGAAGTACTATTAAGTGATTAGATATGTTCATTTTTTCCTGTTTATAATAATTGTAGTTTAAATTTTAATGTGAGCTCTTTTTTTTTTTTTTTTGGTGGAACCAGGGATTGGTTGGGGCTGGGGAGATGGCTCAATAGAAGAAACGCTTGCCTGGCAAGTGCAAGGGCCTGAGTTCAATTCCCCATTCCACATTAAAAAACAAAACAAACAAACAAAAAAAAAAGCCTATGGCAATATTCTTAACACATGGTATTTTAATATAAGAGGAGTGCTCTGCATGGAAAAGTTAAGTGAGTGATATTTAAAAAATTTAGATTCTAGTTTATGTCAGTCCAACCATATAATTCAAGTTTATTTCTTTCTATACCATGGGACCCTTGGAGTAATATATAAAATAAACAGTTTAAAGACATAAAAATATTCTCCAGTTCTCATAAGCTTATAACAAAAAAATGATTGGAGCATTTGCATAATTTCTTTTCCTAGAAAGCACAGGTGGCAAGTTCATAGGATAAGTGATTTCAATATTTTAATTCAGTTTTAACTAAATGAGCTATATAAATCACAAATTTTCATCTGCCTAGGTTAAAGCAAGAGAAATTCCTAGTCATATTAAAAATTTCATCAGTGTTAAAACCCAAAACCTACTGAATTTTATTTTTTTAATTTTTTTTTTCCCATTTGTTAGCATTTTAATGAGCCCCCTGTCCAGAAGCTTCAAGCTGCCAGGATACAGGCCTCCCCAACACCCTTCATCTTCTCCTCAGCTCTTCTGCTGAAGAATTTGGCTTTCACGATGACAGGCTGCTCTGGGAGCTGTCCCTTCCCAAGAACTTTGTAGTAGCCCGATCGCACTACATCAATGATGGGAGCTGCTCCAGTCTTGTTTTTGGCAGCATTTACTCGTGTCTGCTCACTGACCAGTGTCCACAATTTATCAAGGTGGACAGTTGGGCAGAAGCTCTGGTTTCTCTAAGTGGTAATGCCTCATACCAACCTTCCCAAAGTAACCTGGGTGATATTTGTCGAAGTTGATCCTGTGATGATGCACGCCACCAGCATTACCCCGGCCTCCGGGATGCTTCCGGTGCTTGCCGATGCGGCCATGGCCGTGGCTCACATGGCCCTGAAGCTTCCGGGTCTTCCTTAGTCTGGAGGGCATGTCGGCGGCCGAGACGAAAGGGCGAATTTTCTTGATAATTTATATTTTAGAGATGAATAATAATGGAATTTTTAGTCAACCTTGAGGTGTTTAGAATTAAATAATACTGAATAAAAGGTAGCAAAATAATTTAAATCAGTGGATATTTTCCAAAGTTCAGCAATTATTCTAAAATATTTGTACTAATCAAAAATTCATTTAAATATTAAAAGCAGCAGAACAATGTTAAACAATGCTCATGAGACAAAGGTACTGACATAAATTTCCATAGCACTTTATCCTTTTGAATATGGAGGTAATACAAAGTCTTGAGCTAGAGCCTCCATTTCTCATTTCCTCTGAACTTTCCCTGCAGCAGCTGTTCATATCAATGTCTCCTCAATGGTCCGATTTTATAAGCATAATGCACAGAAGAGTCTTTTTTTTTCCTTGTTGACTGTTAACAACTAGCATAAAATACCTCAGTCATGTCACTTACAAAGAATACATTGTTAGTAATGGTTCTTTCTATTGGATAGTTTATTCAAAGTAGTAGTTGTTTCAAAATTCTTAAAAATAGCCTGCAGAATGTGTGCACCAGATCTAGATTTTAAATCACAAAGTTGTACTTTGAGTGCTCTAGTACTCACTGTAAAGAGAGTGGATTAATATAATTTTGCTATGAGTTGTCAGCAAAAGAAAACAACACATCATGTAGAAATCATGCGATTTCATAGCATTCATTCGGACATATAAACATATATGCCAAAAATATGTTATAAATAATCTTTAATGCTTATAATTAGAAAAATTAATTGTACGTACACGTCAGTAGTAAAAGAGCTCTACTATGTTATTTTTTATTTTAAGCTACTTAGAGATTTGCAAGAAGCTGCAAAGCCATTGGATAGGGTCTGGGCTCCCTCGGTGAGTGTGTCAGGTAGCGAAGCACAATACCAAACCCAAGATATTTAGATGGGAAATTAACTGTCTCCTGCCATTGTACCACATGAAATCATCATTTAATAGCTTAGTCTTCCAAGTTAATGATATACTTCCAGCTTTAAGTATAGTAATAGATTTATAAATACACTAACCACAGACTGAAAGGAACTCTAAGACATGTTAGAGACTAATTCTCAGCCGTGTAAGCAGCTGCCTGCCATACCTCAGTCATACCATTGAGGGGCAAAGAGATTGAGGGACAGCAGCAGAAACAACGCAATCTGAGGGAGCAGACACTGGAGAGGAAAACATTGTTTCTTCCTCACATGAAAACTTTTTGTTGCAGGTGTTTCCATACAAGTGGCTATGTAATTTAAATCACAGCTTTACAGATGGAAATAATTTTCTTGTTTTATTGCATCAAATTGGAAAAGTTAAAGAAAAAGTATGGAAATTTAGTGACTTAAAGGTAACTCCTTAGGGAACAGATTTTTTCATTTTTTAATCCTGGCAGATAGCATAATGCCTAACTTGAAAACATCTGTTGAACTAAATATAAATAATTGTATTATTTTTTAAAACTTCTGATCATCTCATCTAATTAGATATGAAAAAAAGAAAAAGCATTTGACCGGTAAACAAGAGATGTACAAACCTGCTACCAAACAGTGCTTGGTGGCAACTGGAGGCTTATGATGACTATAAACTGTTTCCTCAAAATTAAATGCATCTGGAAGGGTTGGCCAAATAGCTCAGCAGGTTAAATCACCTGTTTAGGCAGACCCAGGGGCCCAGAGTTCAATCCCTGGGACTGTCACACCGGTCCCGCTCCCAGGACGTGCTGAGATGGTGATTGACACTGGGAATGGTGGTGTGCACCTGTAATCCCAGCACTTGGGAAGCTGTAAACAGGAGGATCACTATGAGTCTGATCTATGCAGTGAGACCTTGTACGCCCTATCCTCAATACAAAAAATAAAAATAAAAAATAAATAAATACATCTGCAGCCTGATAATCAAAAACATTTTATAAGTTAAGTTCTAATGATAAAACCAAAGCAGCAAACTTTCCTTTCTTCGTATTTTTTAGCAGTTTAGAAGTTGACTGTTAGCAATTGATTTGACTTAAACACAACACATTCTAGAAATTAGGAAAAGACAACCACTCGGCTCACTGCCTTCCGCTGACCTTCAGTCCAGGGAACTCGAGCCCAGCAGGGGTGAGGCTGCCAGCAATCTCCTCTCAGTTCCCTACCGTCTCAGCTACAATAACAAGAACAGTGTGTCCTCATGTAGAACTGTTCCTAGCTTGGAAATCATGCATGTTGTTATCTATGACAACAACAACAGTCTTATCACTTTGACTTCTCTCCCTCATTACTCTCAAGACACTGAGTGGAATAAGCCACAAAACCGTATCGGTCCGTGCTGTGCACATCCTTTCCTCTCCAGCCTGACTTCCAAGTTCAACAAGCCAGTATCTTTCTTGGCCACCATCTTTCTATTTATCAAGGAAGACCTCAACCCTGAATGACTCCACAAATGTATGCCTTTTCTGCACTGTATGCATGTTGATCTACTCAGGAGATGACAAACATATTGTGTAAAAGGTAAAACAGTAAAAATGTTAGGGACTGAGGACCAAATACCTATCTTTACTGTTTAACATCAAGGCAAGCAGAGACAGCTACTGAACACATTTGTGTACCAAAAAGTTTATTTCAAAAAACAAGGTATAATAAAGGCTTTCCCACATCCAATACTTGGCCAATGCCTTTTCTACACAGGTGCAGAAAATACTACAGCCTGCAGACTGATGGATGTTACTATAAAACAGCCTGTCTCTCAATGGGCTGTCAGTAAGGACTCAGTCCTACTTTTCAGGACAGTATCCTTTGCAATATTCTGTAGCTGTCTTAAATTGTTTCCATTCTCCACAAATATCCTTACTCAGTCAAAATAGGTGATTGGTTATTTTAGTTCAAAGAAAAATGAGGAACAACTCAACTTAATTTTCCCCGTGTGTTAGCAAGAAAACTGCAAAAATGTTTGCTTCTACTTACCCTATTTTTCTTCATCACTCCTGTTAAATGGAAAAAAAAAATGATCCCTGCCCATTTCAAAGCTAATCCCCTTCTCTTTTTTATTTTATTTTTTTGCCTAATCCCCCTCTGCACTATCAGAAAGCTCAGATTATCTCCTGGTATGGTAACTTTTCTTCTGCCTCAGTTCCAAGTTCAGGTCTCTGTCCTTTTAAGAACAGAGATAAAGGACACTAAGATAAAGAAATGAGAAGAGCTTTCACTTCACACTTGCTTCAATCTTCTCTCTTCTTCAAATTCAAATTTTGGCTCTTCGTAGTCCTTATAACCCATGGGATTGAAAACAACTTCATTTTCATTACTCACTCACACATCTCTCCCATTATTGTGATGATCTCATCATTTTACCTCTCTTAATTTGCCGGTAACATTCAACAAAGCTGACCGCGCCACTGTTCCTAGTTTCCTGAACTGGCTTCAGATGCTCATGTGCTCCATTTTGCTCTTATTCTCTTTGGCTACTGCTTCTCTTGCTTGCTTGTTTGCTTGCTTTTTTGTAAAAAAAAATTTTTTTAAAAATTACCAACAAAGAAAAGCCCAGGTCCTGTTAGAGTCACTGGTGATCTAATGCCAATACTTCCCAAATTCTTTAATGAAAATGAAAGGGAAGCAATGCTCCCGCACTATTCCTGGAAACAATCATTATCCTGATATCAAAACCAGAGAAAGATCCAACCATAAAAGAAAACTATGGGACTGGCCAGATAGCTCAGTGGACTAAAGCACCTGATTAGGCAGACTGCAGTGGCCGGGGTTCGATCCCCGGCATGCTGTGCAGGCCCCGCCCCTGGAGCACACTGAGCTGGTGATTGAGACTGGGTGTGGTGGTGCACACCTGTAATCCCAGTGCTTGGGAGGCTGAAAGCAGGAGAATCAATATAAGTCCAATCTGTGTAGTGAGACCCTATAGACCCTGTACTCAATAGATAGAGAGAGACAGAGAGAGAGAAAATGAACGAACTATGGACAAATCTCCTTAATGAATATAGATGCAAAAATCTCAGTAAGATTCTGACCACAGAATTCAACAAGTCATCAAGAAGATTATATACATCATGATTAAGTAGGATTCATCCCAGGAATGCAGGGATAGATCAATATATGCGAATCAATAAATGTAACATGCCATAGGAACAGAATGAAGAACCACATGATCCTCGCAGTAGACACAGAAAAAAACATTTGACTAAGTCCAACACATTCATGAAAACAGACCCTGCAGAAAATTAGAATAGATCACTATCTCTATCTTATAAAAACCATTTATG
>NW_004524577.1:32776063-32777953 GCF_000260255.1 Octodon degus | reverse complement strand
GAACCAGGGATTGAACTCAGGCCTTTGCAATTGCCAGTCAAGCACTTATTCTACTGAGCTATCTCCCTGGCCCCTTTTACCTTTTTTTTGACAAGAAATTTTTGAACTAATTGTGTTTAGACAAGATATCATGTCTGCGTCTTGTACTATGAATAACTACTATGAAGACAACAATATGCAATGCATCAATTATTGTAACTGTCCTACTAGCATGTTTGAAACTGTCTCATTGCTACTTCTTTCTGAATAAAATTAACATAAAAATACCATTCTGGAAACCATTAAATAAATAAATAAATAAATAAATGGTCAACAACTGAAAGCTTTTACTCTAAAAACAGGAACGAGACAAGAATGCCCACTATCACCATTCATGTTAAACATAGTCCTGGAAACATTTGACAGAGTAGTTAGACACAAGAAAGAAATAAAAGGAATAAAGAAAGGAAAAGAAGAAGCTAAATTGCCATTATTTGCTAATGACATGATACTCAACATAGACCTCAAACTGAGGCCAAAACACCCCTAGAATTAATAAGCACATTTGGCGGTGTAGCAGGATATAAAGTCAACATTCAAAAATCAGTAGCATTCCTGACATGAATAACAAATGCACTGAGAGATCAGTTAGGGTAACAACACTTTTCACAACAGCATCAAGATAAATGAAATACCTAGGAATCACTCTAATGAAGGAAGTGAAAGACCTTTCCATGGAAAACTACAGTACTCTGAAAAAAGACATTGAAGTTGTTAGAAAATGGAAAGATATCCTTTGTTCTTGGACAGGCAGAACCAACATAGAGAACATGGCCATGCTTCTAAAAGGTCATACAGATTTAACGTAAGCCCAGTCAACATACTAATTACAAACCTCACAGAAGTAGAGAACATAATGCTAAAATTCATATGGAAACAAAAGAGATGTAGACTGCAAAAGCAATTCTGGGTACCAGTGGCAAGGCAGGGTATCACAAGCCCTAACTTGAAGTTAGAATACAAAACTACCATGATAAAAAAAAAACCCAAAAAAAACAGCATGGTGCTGGCAAAATAACAGGCATAAGATCAGTGGAACACAATAGCAGATGCAAAAAGAACTCCAAGCACACTCAGCCATCTTATCTTTTTTTTTTCAGGGCCTCACTATGCAGCTCAGACTTGTGGTAATCTTCCTATTTTCTGCCTTCCTAGTGCAGGAATTACAGGCGTGCACCACAATGCTCAGACTCCATCGCCAGCTCAGTGTACCCCAGGGGTGGGGCCAGTGTGGCATTCAGTGTTAGGGATTGAACCCTGACATTTTATCCTTTGTTATTATTTTTTAAATCTTTATTTATGTGGTACAGGGTCTCACTGCATAGCTCAGACTTGTAGTGGCCCTCCTATGTCAGCCTCCCCAGCACTGGGATTACAGCTGTGTGCCTACTTCAGTGGCCAACTTGGCACCTGGGGCTGGCACCCCATGGGGTATACGGGATCAAACCCGGGTCCTGGCACTTTCCAGGCAGGCAGTTAGATTGCTAATCTATCTTCCCAGCCCCAGCCACCTTATCTTTGACAAAAGTACCAAAATCCTTCACTGGCAAAATGATAGCCTCTTTAGTACACAGTACTGGGAAACCTGGCTTTCCCTCATGCCAAACATTGAACTTAGAGCTGTATCTCTCACCACGAATTAAACTAAAGTTCAAATAAATGAAACATCTTAACACAAAATAGAAATACTTAGTTTTCTGGAAGACACAGTAGACAAAACTCTTGAAGACAGAGGTGTAGGCAAAGACTTTATGAAGAAAACCCTGAAAACACAGGACATATTACAAAAAGTCAATAGCTGGGATCATGAAATTAAAACAAAACAAAATCTTTCCAAAGAAACCACCAACA
>NW_004524577.1:32772926-32774742 GCF_000260255.1 Octodon degus | reverse complement strand
AAACTTCTCAGTAAGAGCAGATCCCAGTTGTTAAGTCTTTCAACTGTGACCCGTGCGATTTGATTTCTGTCCATGAACTCTTTGCCTACCCCTATGTCTCATAACCAAATCTTATCCTAGGTAGTACTAATAACTAGCTACTAAGATGTGCTCTTTTTAAAGACATGTTCAAAAGCCTAAAACCCTCTTTTGAAAGCTGGTAGATTGTTTTGGAGAAGGCACGTGACTTTTAGAGAAAATACTGTGTTTGCATGTCAGCCATTTCCAAGAAAGCACCAGGGATACCGAGATAAATACATCATGTGAATATTTTGCTGTAGCCACTCAGTTAGTTGCTATTTTCATGTCTTCCCTGAGATGCAGAAATGGTCAGCAGTTTACAGTGAATTACACTTTTCAGTGCACGCCTGCCAGGGCAACACCCTGCTTTTCCTGTGTAATGTGGTTGTCTGCTGGAGTTCACAAGGTCATGAAGTACAATCACTCCATAGAAACCATCTGATAGCATACTTAAGCACAGGAGTTCCCATTAATTGATTGATGTAGTACTTCATTTATTTATGATAGTGTACATATTCTGAAAATATTGCTTTTTAAATATCCAATGTATACAATTATACATACAAATCATATACATTGTTCTCACAAACAAAGAGTACCGTAAACTTCAATGAAATGAATTTCTTAGTATCATAGGAGAAGACTTCATCCTTGATTTCAACATGAGATGGAGGGCAGGTGGGAGCCAGGCAATGGAGGAAGAAACAATTACAAGGGAAAAATGAAAAGAGAGCTTTTGCAAAGAGAAGGGAGTACCAGTGAAAGGAGTGGAGCAGGTGGAGGGATCAGGACAAAACAGTATTAAGACACGTTACGTACACACTCACAACTCCCCATGAGAAGGGTAATAATAATTGTCATTCACCACAAGCATGTACTAGCAGAAAATTCAAAACAAATGTAAATGAGCTTCAAGTCTTTATACCATAGAAAAACGCAACTAGTGATCATCTAAATTTACCTTCATGACTGGCAAGAGAAAGGGTGAAATAAATCAGCAAATGATAACTTCTTAAGTAAGATGTCACAGAATTACTTTACATGTAAATTATAATTGTGTTAATTGAAAATGCAATCAGAGAGACCAACACTACTGATAACAGCTATGTGCCCCCGGCACCTTATGTCACAAGTCCAAAACAGGAGGGCCTTTTCACCTAAATCACAAGGCTGAAATGACCATAAAAGTGCCAGGTTCCTTCTGAGTACCTCCTCCTTTCTTGAATGAATGTATTCATCCCATCTGCTCAGCTTCTCGTGAGCACCTAACACACATAAGCCAGCCTTTTAATACAGCTGGACAAGGCAGGCATTGCTCTTGTCTAGAGCTGACAGTCTGTAGGATAGACAAGTAGCGTGCAAATCGCACAACTTGTTAGCTACCATCGCAATCACTGTGACAGTCACTTTTCTTCTAGGTTTGCGATACAAGATTCCTTTCCTTGGTTGCAATACTGAAACTCAGGTTTGAAGGAAGAGTTGGAATTAAGAAGCCAGGCTCATTCTAGAGACTGAAAAAAGGAACATGTGGCTGAGGAGGTGTGGAGAGTGGTGAGAGATAAGAGCTCAACAGGGGCCAGGCTTCTCAGAGCTTTACTTAGGAGAGTAAAAAAGGGTGCTAAAAAATAAATGATAAGATCTTTTGGAAGAAAAAGGAAACATTGGGCTGGTGAGATGGCTCAGTGGTCTAAAGCACCTACTTGGAACAAGCTTAGCAAAGCACAGGGACCGCGGTTCAATCCCCCAGCACCACATG
>NW_004524577.1:32770344-32772826 GCF_000260255.1 Octodon degus | reverse complement strand
TATATACAAAATAGTTAGGATAAATATACAGCTACTTTCTCTTAATTCAATGAGAAGGAAGATTTGTACTAATAGTATTTGGACAGGATATCATGTCAGCATCTTGTACTATGAATAACCACTACAAAGATAACAATATGCAATGTATTAATTATTGAAATTGTCCTATTAATCGGTTTTGAAACTGTCTTATTGCTGTTTCTCAATAAAATTAATTTTAAAAAATTAAAAAAATAAAAATAAAAACAAAAAACTCACTAAAAGTCTCATTGAATTAATAACTGAATTCAGTAATACATCAGGATATATAATCAATAGTTTCTGTGCATTAATAAAGATTCCAATGAGGAAAGATATACAAAAAATCCCATTTACAATAGCACCAAGATAAACTAAATATTTAAGAATTAATGTGAAGAAGATCCTAAATATTTAAGGTAATGAAGTTCTCTACAATGAAAACTACAGTATGTTAAAAACAGAAATCAAACAGCCATCAGAATATAGGAAGGTAGCTCTTGTCCCAGGATTAGCAGAAAAAATATAGTGAAACTCCCAAAACTGATACGCAGAGTTAACACAATGCATATCAACATGCCAGCAACATTCTTCACAGAACTGGAGAGAATAATCCTAAAATTCACATGGAAGCAGAAGAGACCTAGAATAGCAAAAGCAATCCTGGGTATCAAGAACAAACACAGAAACATCACAATCATCACTTCAATGTATATTACAGTGAGAACAGTGCGATACTGATGCAAAAAGGGATGAGAACCAGTGGATCAGAACACAGGGATACATGGAAATCCCCTAGTGCATTCAATTATTTGATCTTAGACAAAGGGGCCAAAACCACACTAGAGGAAAGACAGCCTCTTTAATACATGGTGTTGGGAAAACCAGCTGTGCCTGTGTACAAGACTGAATCTACAGCTGCATCTCTCATCACATAGTAAGACAAATTAAAAAGGATCAAAGAACTGAAGGTTGCAGCAGAAATACAATCTCCTGGAAGATAAACCAGGCAAAATTCCTGAAGTCATAGGAACAGAACCCCTGTTGCACAGGAAATAGTACTGAGAATCAAATGACGGGGCATGTCAACTCCAAAGCCTCTCTACAGCAAAACAACCAACAGAGTCAAGACACAACTTACTGATGGGAAAAAAATATTGCCATCTATTCCTCAGGCAATGAACTGATATCTACAACTTATAAGGAATTAAAAAATTTTCAAATGGGCAAATGAAGTGAATACATACTTCATAGATGGAGTACAAATGGACAATAAATACATGAAGAAAAGACCAACATCACCGGTTATTAGAAAATGTAAATTAAAACAACACTGAGGATCCATCTTACCTCGGAAAGAATTGCCATCCAACAAGTGCCATCTATTTGATTTATGTTATCATAAATAGAGATTCGGTAAATGTGGGTAACTCATCACCCACAGAAGCATGATCTGCCGATGGCTACGTTACAATATGAGCTACATCACTTCCTTATGGCTTGTGCTGTCCTAAATGGGTGTGGCACATTCTCTGAACCTGTAACCAATACTGCACATGTGTCAGGCTATTAGGTCTTAATGTAATCTAACTGGCTTGTTAAAAGATACTTGTGAGAGTATGAGAAAACCTGACAACTGCTTGGATATTTAATATCAGGAATGTTGTGTATGTGAGATAGCGGTACTGTGGTTATGCTCATATAAGTCCCTTTTGTTTTAGAGATACAAACAAATAATTATGGATAAAGTAATATTTTACCTGGCATTCATGTCAAGAGTAAACAGGTATGAGGTAGAGAGGAGAAAACATTGCTTATACCTGAGGGTTGGCGAAGTTGAGTAATGGGTATTTAGTTTGTATATTACTAGCTACCTTTATATAATGTAAACAAAATCAATAGGAAGTATAGCCCTATGTAGATGGAACTATCAGGGGTCCTGATTTCCAAGGGTGAAGGTCTGTGTCCCAGCAGTGGATAAAGAAACCTCAATACTAGTGGAGACATCTGAAGAAACGAGAATGTAAAGCAAAGTCTTAAAAGCCAGCTCTGGCCAGAAGAGGCTGTAAAAGTATTCAAGGCAGTTGAGAAAAGGTGCTGTATTGTAGGATCCTGACACACAGGAGTTTTAAATTCAAATGCAACTACAGTATAAAGTTCTCGGTTTCACTTTATTAGAAGTATCGGTAGAAATGAAGTTGATAAACACATTTAAGAGTATTTTGGTTGCTTTTGGAAATTGCTAAAGCTCCACCTGAACTGTAATGGTTGGTATTTTAAATGATTACATTTTAAGGTACATAAGCACGGGCTATACAAGTACCAGTGCTATTGTAACATCCTGAAACAGTCACAAAAAGTACAAATGCCTAAATTTGAGGAAACTTGAAATCTTCACGTTAATTCGTTAGTGTAGTGTCTCTAATTTGTGACACAAAGGTAGGCAGCCATTTTCTGTGTTGTT
>NW_004524577.1:32754643-32760674 GCF_000260255.1 Octodon degus | reverse complement strand
CACACACACACACACACACACACACACACAAATAAATAAAATTTTTAAAAAAGAAAAAGGAAACATTTCTTTACTCAAAAACTTGTCTATTGTATTATTAGACTCTCAAACTATTCTACTGTAAGGAATAAAAGTATACGCAGTACTGCTTTTGATACTGTTTTTGCTTCAAACTTAATTTTTTTTTTCAGAACTGAGGATTGAACTCGGGTCCTTGTGCTTGCCAGGCAAGTGCTTATTCTACTGAGCCATCTCCCCGGCCCCTCAAGCTTAATTCTGTAAGATATACTTTTGCTTCTATGTTTTCCCAATGAATAACATGAAAGTAGCAATTATTTTTTTTTTAAAATAGCACCTGAAGACATGTCCCAGTCCTTACAGTCCCTCCGCATCTAAATGAGATCAAAGGCTGACAAGAGAACTCAGCCGGATCAACATTTGTTCATTTAACAATGAATACATTTGGCGACAGTGTGCTCATTTAATCTTCTGTTTAAATAAACTCATAATTCTAAAAAAAAAGAAGTGTAATTGAGATTTTTAAAGAAGCTTCTACTAGATTAACCTGAAAAAATATTGGATTGCATCTTAGAAAGAAACAGTGGTAATATATGTGGAATAACCTTAGTACCCCCTTCAGCACGTTCAGAGTCAAGGGTGCTACCTCCACTGGCCTGGATTCCATGGCATGCTTAATTCTACTCCTCAAACCTTCAAAAATTAAAAGAGAGAGAATAATGATAAAGCTTGACAATAACAGAATGATTTAGAATGAATAAATTCTTCAGGGAGTCAGAATATAGTGTGAAAAATCACAGGTACAGCTTAAATTTTCTACTATACATGTTTAAGTATGTATAGATCTGCAAGGGCTGCAAAATTTTTTCAAATATTAACAGTTTCATGCATAAGTTCTCACCTGAAGCATTAGATTGAATTTCATTTAAAGTATTTATTAGGTTTTTTAAAAGCTACTTAGACTGAAATTTCCCATGAAATTTAATTCTAAAAGATTAAACTGAGGACACCTAGTGGACAAAGCTGAAATTAGAATTGTTAATAATTCCCATTAGGTAGAATTTAAAGTAGCTTGAGTCAATAACTGAAAGCATATTTATTTTTATGTAGTTCATACAGGGTCTCACTTCGCAGCTCAGACTCATAGTGATCCTCCTGTTTTCAGCCTCCCCAGAGCTAGGATTACAGGCACGCACCACCACGCCTGGTCTCGGTGGCTGGCGGCACAGCATGAGGGACCAGGGATCAAACCCCAGTCCCTGTGCTTGCCAAAGCAGGTGTTTAGTCTGCTGAGCTCTCGCAAGTCCGGTAGTCATTTTTAAGTAAAGCCGTTTTATGTGTTCATCACAGTTCTGATTCTAACAAGGTGGGAGCAAAACCCACTGCTTCTTGTGTGCCGTTTCACATCTGAGCTGAACCTGGGACCAAAAACATGAGAGTGTACGGTAGGACATCAGAACTGGAGCCTAAAGTTTCTGACCAGACAACCAAAAAAACAAAAACAAAAACAAAAAACAAAAAACCAGCAGTCCAGAGAATTTGGAAGTATCAGGGAAGGCACAGAGATGAAAGAGGTCAGGACATTGTTTGCCATGCATGGATTTGATTCTGAATATCATACAAAAAGTTTGAAAAAGAATAAATCATCACCACTCAGGTTATTGCCTTACTGTC
This sequence comes from Octodon degus, assembly GCF_000260255.1. Lineage (NCBI taxonomy): Eukaryota > Metazoa > Chordata > Mammalia > Rodentia > Octodontidae > Octodon > Octodon degus. The sequence continues at coordinate 32,758,982 of NW_004524577.1, read as the reverse complement.
ACACACCTGGACCACTCTAAAGAAGCTTTAGAAAATAAACTGAAATCAAATACATGTATACGTGTACAGGTACACATATGAACATATAAACATATGTATTTCCATCTTAAATCTAGTCTTGCCAGTTACCCATTAGAAAAAAAAATATTACTATTCTTCCTAAAACTCAGACAAGACCCACAGTTCCATAACGGAGTAATCAAATGTCTACAATAAAATCCACCATTATTCTTCACATGAAAAACCATGAAAATGTATTTCAATTTGCACAGGAAATAACAAACAAGAGAAGCCAAAGCTGACTGGACGCAGGCTTTGGCGTTGTCTTCAAAGCCTTCAAAGGCATCATTGGAAACAGTGAGTGAGCTCAGTTGAAACAATAAAATAGAAACTCTCGGCAAGGACATAGAAGAAGAAAACAACAGCTACTTGGAAATTTTAGAACTTTTCAACCTAAAATTCTTTTAATTTAAGGGACTCAGTGTGGATGGGAGCTCACAAAGGACCTGGAAGAGAGATCTGTTGACCTCCCACAGTCTAATAATAAAGAGAAAAAGGATTGGGGGAGGGAGAACAGAGCTTTGGAGACCAGAGGAATAATTACAAAACACTAATACTTTTGACACTGGAGTTCCAGAAGGAGACGAGAAAAGATTTGTTACCAACAAAGTATTGGAAAAATACGGGGTAAAATCTTCTCAAGCTGTGAAAGGCATAAAATCACAGACTGAAAACACAGATCTAATCCTAAGTAGAATGAGTCAAATAAACCTATGTCCAGACACATTTTAATCAAACTGCTAAAAACGGAAGACAATATTTTAAAATGTCAGTGGAAAATGTGAAATTATCTACAGAGAAAAAAAAAATGTTTGAGCAAGTGCAGATTTCCTCTTCAGAAAACTTGGGGCCACCAGATCGCATCTAAACGAACTGAGAAGCAATTCTCGTTGACGGAGGGAAAGTGACGCAAGGCGAAATGGCGGGCTATCAAGAAAGAAATCAACAGAGTGGTACATATCGGGGAAATACCTGCTAGATTGTTCTTAAAACGTGTTTGATGGTTAAAAACAAAAAATTTTAGCATTGCCCATATTGTATGTAAATCTACAAGCCATCATCATCTAGGCAGGAAAAAAAGGGTGACAGAGTATCTACATATCAAAGGAAGCCGTAAAAAAAATAAGGATTCAAAGCAGACAATGAAAAGTTAAGTTTGCATTTTGTAGTTCCCTGACCACCTACTAAGTATATTTATATGTAAAAGCACACACATATACTTATATAGATATATTAGCTATATATCTATATCTATATATTTACAGAGTGATGCACACACACACACACACATATATATATATGTATATATATATACTTATCTATAACTATATATCTATGAGAGAGAGAAATTCAAAACTACAAGGTCAATTAAAAGAGTACTAAATAATGTTCAAATAAGGCACAAGAAAGCAGAAAAGGGGAAAAAGAGATAGAACAAGTGAGCAGGGGCTCATGGAATTATGAAATGCTTTTGGAAAATTATTAGGTCTTACATGAAACTTAAACTTATGTTCCACTTTTCCAGGTAGTAATCTATGAGAAATAAAAACATATGCCCACTTGTACAGCAATTAACCACTAAGAAGAATATATGCAGTGTATTATTTGTTGAAACTGTCCTTCCGATTTGATTTGAAACTGTCTCATTGCTATCTGTTTGTCAATAAAACTTTGAAAAAAAAAAAACATATGCCCATACAAAGAGTGGTGCATGATTTTTTTAGATGTATTTAGTACAGGTTCGACAGGGTCTCACTACACGGATTGGACTTATAGTGATCCTCCTGTTTTAGCCTCCCAAGCGCTGGGATTACAGGTATGCGCCACCACTCCCAGTGTCAATCGCCTTCTCAGCATATCCTGAGGGTGAGGCCAGCATGGCATGCTGGAGATTGAACCCCGGTCCCTGTGTCTGCCTACGGAGGCACTTTAAATGATTTTCAAAATGGCTTTAATTTTAATAGCCAAAACTATAAACTCAAGTGTCCATTGACACATTATAGCAAGCACTACCTGGTCCTCTTCTTGGTCCAAAAGTTTATATTTGTAATCCCATGGAAAAGTTGTTGGAATTCTACTGAGTTAATTCCATTCTACTACTTCCACTGCAATTTGCATGGTGAGAATAAAGACACTAAGACACATTTGTAGTTGTGGGGAGTGAAGAGGGTCCTAAGTCCAGCTAGATTGATTACTAACCAAAACAAAGGCCTCAACCCAGGGTCAAACCCAGGTTTTATTAATTCCTGAAGAAACAAGTGGCTAGAGGATGGGTGACTGTAAGAGTGGAGGGAAATATGGGATTCCATGAGCTAGGCTAGCAAGAGGTCTGAAATCACTTCTGCAATAGGCAGAGAGAAGGACATACAGAAGAAATATACAGAACACAATATGAGGTCGCATCTAATGTTTTAGGTCAGTACTTCAGCTCTGTGTAATCTTTTATGCCCTGGTAAGTCATAGCCTATCATCTTCAGGCTTGATCCCAGCTGACAGCATGGAGAGTAGCTCTCACACTTGTTTTCTGAGAGCCCCAGGGAAAAGCAACACAGACCTGTTGCTTCGCTCGAAAGACTACCATCAGCACCTCCGCTAGACCCATTTGCATTGCTTAAAACCAACTGAAGGGACAAGGAAAAGTCCTAGCCAGCTCTGAACATATTGATATAGGGGAAAGAAATTCCCAACCTGAAAGATACTTGGGACAAGTTTATGTCCTCTAAAACCAAAGAGAAAATTTTAGGAACAACAGAAGTTAAGAGCAAAATAGATTTATTGAGAGAAAGAAAGCTCCTGTCTGAGCTAGGTACAGAAGGGTACCTGAGTGGGTTGACAAGGAAACTACATTTGCTCAGGATTTTTATAAAGCAAATCCACCAGGTGAGGTGGGCCCAAGGTAGGAAACATGGGAAGTTGTTGGGCATGAGGAGGGACAAAACTGTGATCCACCATTAATATTACAAGCATAGTTACTCGGGTAAAGTTGATGAAGTTGGGATCAAATGGGGAAGTGAATCATGTAGGGAGCAGGCATTAATGCAGAAGAGAGGCTTTTCCTGTAGGGAGTTGAGTTAGTGACCCTTCCTGGCTTTTTCAAGAAGATTGATATACAATTAGACTATCAGTCCTTGATGTTTATCCTTAATGAGGTATGTGAGTGCAATTGTTTGATCTTTTTTTTTTTTTTTTTTTTTTGGCAGAACTGGGGATTGAACTCAGGCCCTTGTGCTTGCCAGGCAAGCACTTATTCTACTGAGCTATCTCCCCAGCCCCAGTTTGATCTTTTTGTCTTGAGGTTTGGCCCACTGCAGAGGTGTCTATCTCTCCCACAGTTGCAAGATATCTTGTCTTCCATACTGGCTTCCAGGTCCTAGCACTTGTTAAATTTTTTAGGGCACAGCAAAGAAACACAAGTAAAAGAAAAAGGGGGACCTTTATCGTCATTGAAAACAAAGAGGATTTCAGGGAGATGACAGGGATCCTCTGACCTGAGACAAAGGAGAGCTGGTGCTAAATGCATTTTTGCTAAGGGTAGAGTTTTAGGGTTAGGCTCAGTGACACCTAAGGAGCTGTTTGGGCCTCCCTTGTGTACATGGGAAAGGCTAATGGAAGCCGTATTCAGGGCCAAGGTAGGAAAGGAGGAGGAAGTGGGAATTGGGAAGATTACCTGTTGTTTGGGGGATTCACCCATGTTGAATCAGGGCCATAATAATTTAGGAGTTTATACTCAGGCCAGAACCTATCATTCATATCTTTTGGTTGCTATGAAGGGACAATGACTCTCATACACTGCTTCCTGTGGAACAGGGGCAACATTTTTGAGATGGGGAAGATTGACAGAATAATGGTTCATGACCATGTAAAAGCTAGTGTCAGGTGTTTCCACCAGGACAAGAAGTTCATTGTTAGTGAAGGCTCAAATCTGAGATTGAAGGAACCTTGGAAAAAGTTTCAAAAGGTAGGGTGTTATGAGTATACAGGTCGTTATTATGACTAAAGAACCCAGAAGGGGAAGCCAGAAGGGTGCCATGATCCAAATGTGTCATTCCACCATGACCATGGTGGAGGAGAAGAGTATTGATTTCCTAGTTCTTAACATTTGTGTTCTAGCCAATATCAGATCAAATGGGCTTAGGAGGATGGTTAACAACCTAAGTTTTCAGATCAAAATTAGAGAAAAAGGAGGACTGCAAGGAAAGCCAACATTTTGGCCCTAGCCTTCTAAGGTCAATTAAGACTCAGGACATAGGAGAACTTGTACTGTAACGTCATGTAACTC
>NW_004524577.1:32748957-32754543 GCF_000260255.1 Octodon degus | reverse complement strand
TAGGTTGTTAACCATCCAGAAGACAAGCTTATTGTTATTATCAAATGATTTAGGCTATTAAGCTTAACCTCACTATCTCACTCATGCAGGCACTTATTTTTCTGAACTATCTCCCTGGCCCTATGTGTCTTAAAAACATGTGTGGCAGAGCCAGCAAGATGATTCAGCAGACTAAGTGCCTGCTTAGGCAAGCACAGGGATCCAGGTTCAATCCCCAGCATCACATGCTTCACCAGCCACGCCCTGGGCACACTGAGCTGGCCACTGAGTGTCTTGGTGATGCACGCCTGTAATCCCAGCACTGGGGAGGCTGAAAACAGGATCTTGACAAGTCTAAGCTGTGTAGTGAGACCCTGTACCAAATACATTTAAAAAGAAGAAAATTAACCCTGGAGGTGTGGTTGAATTGTATACATCAAGTGATTACTATTGTTGCATATTGCAGGTGAGATGTGGTTTATATTTTAGTTTATTAGAAATGTCTGAAAAGGAGTGAGTGTGAAGCAACTATTTGAAATTTGGAAAATCCCAAACTTTTTGGAAAGAAATTGTACTTCTCACATTTTCTTAAAGGTATAAGCATTATAATAGATACAGTTAAATTGAACCAAAACAATTGATGATGATGGAGCAAGTAATCATAACATGCAAAAAAGTGATACTCTAAGAAATTAAAAGATAAGATCCTGAAGTTTTTCTTCAATTGCATTCTATTTTGTACTCATATGAAATTTTAAAATGCAGTAAGTTTGGAATGGGTTAATCTTGTTTAGTATAAGTAAATGAGTCTGTAGACTGTGATGTCCCCAAACTAAAAAGTAGAGTGCATGTAATTGTGTTCCTTACGCTTGTAGTATTGGCAAAGCACTAATAAGCAGAAAATAAAGGAATTATTCAGTGTAAAAAAAAAGTGGCTGTAAAAATACATTGCCTACCCATAGACCCTTTCCCCCTCCATTCTGTATATATTTAAATATTTTAAATAACTTCTCTGCTTTTCCCTAGTTACCATCACGATTTTATACATGTTCGTTATATAACAGAGACTGCATGACACTGATTAAAGTCCTATAAAAGTAGTCTGGAATCAGGCTTTCCTTTGAGTTGCATATGTAACTAGACTCAGGATTATCATCTTCATAGAGAAGGCTGACTAACTTTTCTCTTTCTGTACAGTGGACACTTGCATTGGGTTAGGCTGGAGCTTTATTAAAAAAATAAAGAGAGGGAGGAAAGTACAGCAGGAAAGATGCACGAGGATGCTGGGCAGCCAGAGGGGTGGGTAGCAGTACATGCACCATCTTTTCTCAGCTGCTTAACATTCGCATGGCTGGTCATTGAGAATCACCCTTTGTATTGAAAAGAGAAGCCCTTCACTTTGCTACAGAAGGAAAGGGACTGCGGATGATTTCTTTGCCTCTTTTCTGGGACCAAAGGCAAGGACATACAGAAGACCCGGGGCCTTCAGGTCATAATGCAAACCACAGGTAGAGGCTGGGGAGCTGAGTCCATGTGGCCCATACGCAGCAAACCTCAAACTAAGTTGTTTTTCTGGTGTAACTTCTTTTCCGTATCTTTTCTGTGTTTCATTCCCACATCTTGCTGACATTTATGTGAGATGCTAAATATCCTCACAGTAAATTTCTGCTTAAAATAAGTAGAATCAATTTTCATTGGCTCAAAAGAATCTTGGCTCCCACAGAGATTTTCTTACATTGATAGTAGTTTTAAATAAAATGAAGCTTTTCTGTACTGATCATGAACAAAAGCTCATTTATGTTTTAAAGTTAAACTTTAAAATAGGACCAATATTGCATGATTCTCTTAGTAAGTAGGATCAGTTGACCTCATTCACATCTCATAAATTTGTTTGATAAAAAGGAAAACAAAACCTGTTTTTATTGCTGAAAAATATTAATTATATCAACAATAAATATCCCTAAGCACTTGAAGCCACATTAGCAAAGTAACAATTTCATTAAAATTCTTTTTAAAAATTAGATAGCCCAGTTCCTTCAAATAAAGAAATTTGGTATTTCTCCCCACCAAAAAAAGAAAGAAAGAAAGAAAGGAAGGAAGGAAGAAATTAGATTGTAAACGTACTGATTGGATGTTGTTTTAACTCGTTTTGTAAAGCTACCCCTTATATGCCCATTTTTAAATTCAAAGCATTAGTTAGGGAAGCAAGAGTGGCCACACTGGGCTGGGGAGGTAGCTCGGCAGTCTAAGCACCTGCCTGGCAGCACAAGGACCTGGGTTTGATCCCCAGTACCATAAGTCGTGGCAGCTCCAGGACCCTGGGCACACTGCGATGGTCCGGTAATGTGTGCCTGTAATCCCAGCACTGGGGAGACCCTGTACCAAATAAATCAATAAATAAGAGATTAAAAAGAAAAGTAACCACGGTAAACTTTTTTAAACTTATGTGACAGCAAAAAAGATCACATGCTCTTATGACATGACATCTAGAATGTGCGAAAATAAGTACAAATCTACATCATATCAAAGATAATGTTAGAATGTTAGCTATGGTAAGATGAAAAAATAGCTGTTTTATAGTCTAAAATTCAGGTGCTGCATGTATAACAGTGGGAAGAAAGTATATGTTGACTAAGTATATTAGAAATCAATACTCCCAGGGTATCTGGGGAAGATCTTACTCTACACTATGTATACCTAATTTTGCTCTTCATTTATATAGTGATTTTATAGTTTTCAACATGCTTGTAAAAATATTTAATTATCGTGGAAACCTTTTACAAATGACAAGGGAAAAGTTTTCTCTTATTATCTGTTTCTTTTTTGAAAGAATCATTTTGGTTTATGTTTTGTAGTCAACTTTAAAGAGAGTTGGCCGGCCTTGGAGCTCCAGTGACACAAGATGACGGCCACCACGGGCTCAGGAGTGAAAGCCTCTCACAATTTCCGACCGTTGGAAGAACCCAGAAAAGGCCAGAAAGGAGTAGGAGATGGCGCTGTTAGCTGGGGTCTAGCAGATGACGAAGACATGACACTTGCAAGATGGGCAGGGTTGGTAATTGGGCCTCCAAGAACAATTTGTGAAAACCAAATGCACAACCTTAAAATAGAACATAGACCTAAATACCCAGAAGCACCCCTCTTTGTAAAATTTGCAACAAAAATGAATATGAATGAAGTTAATAGTTGTTGTTTTTTTTTCAGAACCAGGGATTGGACTGAGACCTTTGTGTTTGCCAGGGAAGCGCTTATTCCACTGAGCCTTCTCTCTGGCCCTGAGTTAATAGTTCTAACAGAGTGGTGGAGCCAACAGCTGTATCAGTGCTAGCAAATTGGCAGAATTCATATAGCCATCAAAGTTGTTCTGCAAGAGCTTCGGTGCTTAATCATATCTAAAGAAAATATGAAACTTCCTCAGCCACCAGAAGGACAACGTTACAGCAGTTAATCAAAAACCCGACAGGCCCTCCCCACCAGCTCCAAACCCAATTCGGTTTAAACAGTCTTCATTTTTCCACAGTAGTAAATTTTCTAGTTATGTCTCATAGACCTCAAAGTACTGGAAAGGAAGCTCTCATTCAAGACAGTTTACCTTAAGACACCGTAAGGGATACTAACTTGTTGTCCACTTGAATATGTAAGTTGTGCTATACTAAATCATCCTGTCAGGTGTCACCACTGTCCACACAGTTGAACTTCTGGGATCAAGAAAGTGTGTTTGAATTGATCCCCTTCTGGACTGATGGGGCACACCTAGCTGAAAAGACGTGTCGCAGGATCACTTTGCTGCTGATTTCATGGCCCAGGGCTCTGCCTTCCCCCTCCCTAGCCCTCCTCTGCTGCCTGGAGCCCTGGCCTGGGTGGCTGGTTGAGGCCACATGAAAGCTTCAGGTTGCCACCTGTGGGACTACTGTTGAGTGTGGGGTGTTTTGCCCGTGCCCTGGCTTCTTTTTTTAAGTCTTAAGTGACACCCCCTTCCAAGCCATCAACCTGTCCTGCTCTCCTCCACTCCCACTCTTGGCAAAAGCATAGACTACAATCTCTGACCCACTCTGAAATTGGCATTTGGGTGAGGAAACCAGGGCTTTCCCCATCTCTCCCCCACCTTGATAGAGGGGTTCTGCTTTTCCCTCCCCCTCCTCCCCTTTGTCGCACTGTCACCCCCAGCACTCTCCACGCCCCTTCCTTCCTCTTCCAGAAGCCATCAGGTAAGGTTGGAAAGAGTCTCTGACCTCCCTCCTTTAGCTTTGGAATCACAGTCATTCATTCTCCACCAGCCTGGGAAATGAGTACCGGGCCCTGGGCTGCCGCCTGCTGCCACCATCAGCCGATCTCAGCTCAGGTGTGATGAGGTGAACAGAGCAACTGCTAGGGTCACGCAGACCTGCCAGCACCCCGGGTCCCTGTTGGGCAGACCAAGCGAGACCACCCAAAGACACTCCTAAGCACTCGCGGTCCATCTGGATTGTTCCCACTTCCCCACCCCCTCACTTTGGAGCCGGAGAAGGTTTACACAGGCTTTCAGGCCTTCGTTCAGGCGCCCTTGCCTCCATTTGGGTACAGTGCTTAGTCAGAACTTGAATAGAAGAACCCGGCAGGCAGGAATGGACTTTGGCTTCGGTAGAGCTGCTGCTTCTTACCTTTGCCGGGGACAAAGGAGCGGCTAGGTGTGCGGCAATCCCAGGGCTGTTGGCCTGGTCCCCTGGCCTCCTGTCCCCTGCAGCATCTTCCCACTGCCTGTTCAGAACAACTAACTGCTGAAATGTGGATACATGTGAAATAAAGGTAATTCATGGTGTTCTGAAGGTTTTTTTTTTTTTTTTTTTTTTTGTACGACTATCTTTTGAAGCAATAACTATCAAGTCTGAAAAGCAAAGACGTTTCCATTAATCTTTTTCTGGGGAAGACCTTAGCTCAAAGGATCTAACATTCTCTATAAAGTTTCTCTTAACAGTATTCCATAAGCAGCCTTTGTATTGTCAGACCATGCCTGATTGTAATAAAACAAAAAGAGTTAATAAAACTCTTTTGCATTAAAAGTTAATATATTATATATAGTATATTATCTATTAATAAATATTAACTATTCCCTTATTATTTTGCTAGGAAATTGCTGAATTGTTTTCATAAAATAGAAAAATGACAAGGGAAGCAAAATTATCTGTAAAGCAAACAAACCTGAACCTCAGCAAGATTAACAGGTTTTTCTAAGTCTGGATTTCCAAAGAGAAAGGCCAGAGCCAAGAAGCCCAGGTAGCTCTCTGAGTCAATCCACAGCCCCAAGTGTGGAGTCTAGAGCTCGGGGAGCCGCTTTATTTACTACAGAGTGGTTGCTGATGTCCCTGCGCATGAAGTCGCTTTTCTGGACCACGTTCCTTAGCACCTGTTCACTGTTCATGCAAAGGTCTGCTCTGTGGCTGAGCACAATCAGGTGGTGGGAGAGAATTAACTACCGGTATGAAAACACACTACCACAAGGTCACAAAACAGACCAATAAGGCATGAAAGAATAGCCAAAGGAGTTGAGACAGTCGTGGGTTTTTATTTTTATTTTTTAATGTTAAGCACCTTTAAGCAGAAACGTGTGTGTGTGTGTGTGTGTGTGTG
>NW_004524577.1:32744264-32748857 GCF_000260255.1 Octodon degus | reverse complement strand
CCGCATCTTGTACAGCAATTAACCACTAGGAAGAATGTATGCAATGTGTTAATTATTGAAACTGTCCTACCAATTTGATTTGAAACTTTCTCATTGCTATTTGTTTATCAATAAAATTATATATTAAAAAAAAAACAAATGGGCTTAGGAAAGTGGATGCCTCAGAAAGTGTCCTGAGTCTTGTTGAAGCTAAGGGAAGGAGTTGATGTCAAGGCAGGTGTGGCTTCAGGATAAGTTTGGTGAGGTGGGCCTTTAAAAGTCCATTTGTTTCTATTATTTTAGATCCACAGACTATGGCATATCTTGTCCTTTTTTGAGTGTTGTGTTTTTTGAGGTACCATCTATGAACCACATGTCAGAACAGGTGTAACTGCATTATTGACAACCCTGAGTTCTTCAACTGAATGATAAGAGCCATTAGGATTAAGTATAAGAAGAATGAGAGTACTGTACAGCAAGTGAACAATTCTAAGAAGACTACTGGTAAAGAGATGGCAATTATAGGATTTAGTCCCCATTGGTGTTTAGGGGCTATTGGATATTGGCAATTGCAGGGAAAGGTTAAGGGAATCCTGAGGCAAATTAATACAGGCATAGTGTGGGTGGCATGAGTGAGACTGGAAGTGTCCCAGAGTATGGGGTGAGCAAGGGAAGAGAGAGGGACAAGCTGGCAGTGCATTGAGGTTGGGTTTGCAGGAAAAGCACTATGGGGAGAGAGATGAAAGAGAAGGGGAGGGGATCTTTCCCATGTGGGGCATACTGGAATCACAAGGAAATTACAAGTGAAAACAGTATCTGGAGTCAGCAAGGAATGGGCCCTGTGTGAAGGGGTGGTGTAGGTCAACCATCAACTCCAACAGTGGAAACTGTAGGTCTCATACAACAACATGAAGACTCAGGAAGAACAGTAAATGAGGCCCCTATGTCTACAAGGAAAGAGTATCCTACCTGGGATGTCCTGTGAGACTTGGGGCTCTGATAAAGATACCTTGATGAGAGCCATGGACCCCAATACCCATCAATCTTCTTCAGCAGCCAGACTGAACAGGTCAACAGTGGATCCAACTGTAGAAAGTTCTCCTGTGAGAGCAGGGAATTGGATGACTTACCCACTCTCTGGTGTACAGGACAGTAACATTTCCAGTGATCCTTGAGCTTGCAGGTGGGACAAGTTCCCAGTAGTGGCCGCGGGTTAGGGCAGGCTTAGGCCTAGTGCCTTTCTTTGCCACACTTGAAACATGGTCCAGGAGGATCTCAGGTGGCACCACTTTGTTTAGGTTCACATCACCTTCCCCTGGTTCCACTTTAATGGGCACTCTGAGTGCTGCAGCCAAAAGCTGGCACTTGTGTGAACTTAATTTTTGTCTTTATTATTGAAGACATGGGAAGCCAGATTATGTAAGACTCACTATCAGGTTTGAGGGCCAAGATCTGTCTTTTAGGCTTGGCATGAATATAAGGAGCAGATTGAGAACTGACATGGGAGTTAACAAGGGTCATGCCCTCAGAGGACTGAGCGTCAACATTAGAGTACTTAGTTAAGGCATCTATGAGGTGAGAAAGAAACTCAGCAGGCTTGTCATCAGGATGCTGAGTAAATTTTTAGTTTTTGATAACTTGGTTTTGTGAGAAATCTTTTTGAGATCTGTTAACTGTGGCTAGGGAAGACTGGGCATAGTCTTAAATATCTTGTGGCTATTTTTTTCTGCTGAATGTTTAATACTAAGTGATACCTGTTAATTAAAATTAATTCCTAACTATCTATTAAGGCCAGTTAATCTCAGGATGTACTTTGAAACTAAGTATAGTACCTCTCTGGGGCCAAAATATTGGTTATCCTCTTAGCTCACCTATCTTCCTAATTTTTGGCCTCTAAACTTTAGTTGTTCAACATCTAGAAGACTAATGACATTATATTGTAGTGGGAGCAATACATTTAATTATTAAAATTATATCTTAGCATCTTAAAATATAAAGTATAACCAGAGAATTGTTATTTCTTCCCACCCATGGATGATCTAGTAGTTAAATCTGTGTAGAATGTTTACAGAGAACAGTTATACAGCTTTACAGAGAAAATTTGACATCAATAGTCATACAGCGTAGTGTAGCATAACAGTCATGATAAAAATCTTCATTTTGGTAAGCATCTCTAATAGCACATATAGAGCAGACATATCACATAAGTTTTGGTTAGAAAATCATCATTTGACTGATGTTCATGTTGGCTTGACATGAACATCTTATTACAAATATCTGAAGCATAAGAGAAAAGCATATGTTCAAATTTGAAAAAATAGCATTAGTTTTATATTGTAGAATAGTGTATGCCTTGAGTATGTTTGTTATTAGCAATAACAAATTGTCATTATTTTGTTTCTTAATTTGGTTTTGCACGAAGAGTATTTTTTATAAGAAAAACTTATTTTAATTAAAAAAACTATCTTTTAACCAATGACAAAATTACTGGGATGTCTTCCAAGAAACTATGGAGATTACTTGGGGCTCCTTATTAATGAACAAATGTTTACCACCCATCTATGTATTAATTGGAGTCCTGTCTAATAATCTCTCCACACTGTAATTAATTTTATTTAATTAACTTAAATTTTTTGATGACCTGTGAGCCAGTCAATTTTTATATCAATTAGATAAGCTGATAACTCAGGAGAAAGCATGCTTTTAGGCCTATATCCCAAATCTCAAATAAAAAGAGGAACACTCGTTCACAGAATGACATATAAACACATAAACAAATACACAGAACAAATAAACAAACTTATCTTTACAAAATCAGTGTTAAAATATATATTTTGGCCAAATTAGATTATAATAACTTTTTAAGTTTTTAATTATAAAAAGACTGGTCAGAACTATTTTTAGGTCAATTAGCAGAGATTTCTTATAAGAATTTGAAAAAATAAAAACCTTATTTATAGTTACTGTATTTTTCCTTTAGATGTAATACAGTGCACCAAGCTTGAGTGGGAGCAAAACAAACTAAGCAAAGAGAGTATAAGAGTTAGACATAGTATGGTGGAGGGTGAGAACCATAGCACTGACAGCCCACAAGTCCTGGACTCACAGACTGACAAGAAGGGCCAATTCCAAGGGGACAGACATTCCCACAAAATATCTGACTCAAGCAGCCTTTGACTGTGGGGTTTAATCCCTTTTAGATTTTATAGTCACTGAGTATTATCTAAAACAAACTGGCTTCACATATCAACCAAACTCTACAATCACTGGGGCACATGAATTGCCCTATGAAAAGTTTAACAGGCTTTCCCCCTATGTTCGTAGTTAACATACTTGGGCTGAGAGGCAGACTCATGACATGAGTCTGAAATTTTCTTTGATTCCATCACAAACACTTTGTTCCTTTCCCTTTGTAGCAGTTTTTGGACATTTTTGCTTGAAATGTCTGTCTCTTCTCTCTACAATAGGCACACTGGTCTGGATCCAGGGAAACATGACTTCTTCCCTGTTTCCCAACTGGCCCTCCTTCCTATAGGCTGCCAGAATCACTATCCTCTTTTTTCCTGTATGTATTTCCATTCTGCATCTTCTCTATTGTGAGGCACTTTCTGAGTAACTTCTATTTACTGAGCCAAATTTATTCTTGCAGACTTCTCAAGCTCTGCGGCTGTGGGAGACATCTGGGGCCAACTGACAGGGACTGAAGTAGAGGAAGAAATGTTTTTCTGCTTTAGGCATAGGCTGGGGCAAGGGCCATGAAGCCGTGGACTCAGAATCCCTTTCTTGTGACACAAAGGAGGTCACATGCTGAGGGCAGATGAGGAGAATGATCAACAGGCTCTGCAGGAAGAGCAGGGTAGATGGGCCCATGTTCTGTGGGCTGTTGTCTCCTACCCATGCTCAAGTGCTCAGATGGATTGCAGAGGGAAGGAACACAGGGTCATGGAAGGATATGCCACTAGCTGATTCTGGACCATTCTTTGTTCCAAAGTGAGATTATTAGAGGAGGAAGAGATAAAGACTGTGTGTGCAAGTTGGTAGGAAATGGCAGAGTGGGACAAAGTCAAAGGGCGGGGTGAGAGGAGGGTGCAGGGGGAACAGAGGGAGGAGACTTGGAAGTGTCAGCCCATGAAGGGGGAGGGACAGATGAGGAGGGAACAGAGGAGGGGGAGGGGCTGAGAACTTTAGAAGGCAAAGGGAAGGTGGCAGCAATGCAGGGGATCTACTCTAATTGAGAATGAGGAGGCTGAGTGGGTTGCAGGTATGGGGCAGGGTGAAAGTAAGAGGAGAAACATGCTGAGGAGGGTCAGGTAAGGGGGGCCACCAGTGTGGAATAAGCCAAATGTCACCCACATACATGAAGGAAGAAGGGGTATGTTCTCAGAACAACAAAGGTTTTTATTTTTCTTTATTTTTTTATTTTTATTCTTTTATTTTTCAACAAATAATACACTGCATATATTCTTCTTAGTGGTGAATTGCTGTACAAGATGCGGACTTGTGATCCTATTTACAAAAACCATTAGAACAAATCATTCTATTCATTAACAGAATGTAACTATATATCTATCCCAACCACTTTGAATACACAGATACAAAATGGACATTCATCTG
>NW_004524577.1:32715265-32737566 GCF_000260255.1 Octodon degus | reverse complement strand
TTCCCGGAAGTCGGCAGAAATTCCTACTCGGCGGGAGGGGTGGCGGGCGGCCCAAGGGGGCAGGAGAGGGTCCGGCCCACACTGCGCCTGGGCTGGGACTGGTCCCGCCAGTGCAGGGTAGCAGGAAGCTCTCCACACACTCACCGGACCTGGGCCAGGACTCCAACAAAGGTTTTTAAAGGATTTCTGGACATTTGCTGATGCAATAACAGAAGATTTAAGGAGTCAAAAGTTTCCTTTTCAGGACATTGGCTGTCCTTGCAGTAAAAGATTCACTTTGTGGATTTTATGATCTCCCAGTTGTTCAGAGAGCTGAGATTACAAACAAGGCACCCCAAGTAGTGTGTGACCAAATTTAATGTTGGCCAAAACCTTATACAGCCATCATCTTCTCTTAAGAATATGAATGCGAGAGTCCCCACACCCGTTGTTCTCTGTCCTCACTGAGGGGAAAGGGAGAGAGGGGTCCCAGGGACAAGTGGTTAAGTACCTTGTCTCAGGGTAGCAGGGCATTTTCCCTCCCGAAGGAACACAAGGGCAGCTTCACCTGTCCAAGGGATACAGTAGATTTCCTGACATGGGCCCACGATTTCTGAGAATGAGACTGATATACTGAGACAGCAAACCCCAAGAACTGAGAAATGGCTTACCTGTGAGAAAGGAGGCAGATTGGTGTCAGATGAAAGCTAGCAATGGCAAGTAGGCAGGTCCTAGAAGAGAAGAGGCTGGCCCATAGGAAGGGGCTCAGACCTGGGGTTTGACCCCAGGAACCACACCCCTTACCTATCCAAGTCACAGCACCAAAATGTGAGGTTTTTTTCCTGCATGGTGGAGAAATACAAGTAAAAGAAAGGGAGATGGCTTTGTTGTCTTTGAGGACATAGAGAGGATCTGAGGAGATGGGGGAATCCTGTGACCTGGGACAAAGGGAGCTAGAGTTATATGGATCTTTGCTAAGGGCAGAGTTTGAGGGACAGGCTCAGTGATGCCTATGGAGATGACTGGGGCTCCCTTGTGTGCACAGGAAAGGTGAAAGGAAGATGTATTCAGGGCTGGGATGGGGAAGGAGGAGGAAGTGGTCATTGGAAAGATAAGCTGTTGGTTTCGGGATTCAGCCATATTGAACCAGGGCCATGATAATTTAACAATTTATATTAAGACTGGCACCTATCCGCACTGCCTAACTGCCTAGTATATTTTTACATAACTCAGCTGCCTACAAAAATATCAATATATGGAAATAGAGCAGGTTTAAGCAAAATTGAGATAGTTATTCTGCTTTCCAGGAGATTCATCCAGGTGGTCTTATGCAACAATAGTAGCATAAATAAATCCAGTAAATAAATAAATAAAACATATACATAGTGGAACGCTCCTTCACAATGAAAAGGAACTGATCCACTGAACCTGGAGAAACTTCAAAATAATTATGCTTGGCAAAGCGGTCGGATAAAAATGATTTTATTTATAAATATTCTGAATATAAGAAAACGGAATTAAAATCTCTAGGAATGGATCTTTGGCATGAATGGTTTTTCCAAATACTGTAGGTAATCCCAATATTCTGACAAAGATTTATATATATATATTTTTTTTCATAATTTTATTGATAAACAAATAGCAATGAGACAGTTTCAAGTCAAATCGCTAGGACAGTTTCAATAATTAACACACTGCATACATTCTTCTTAATGGTTAATTGCTGTATAAGATGCAGACTTGAGATCCTATTTACAAACACCATTAGAACAAATCATTCTATTCCTTAAGAGAATGCAACTATGTATCTATCCTAACCACTCTGAATACACAGATACAAAATGGACATTCATCTGTATACCCCTTTTTTGCTAAGTTCCGTTATTTGAATATTATAGGTGTAAAGATTTATATTTTTATAATTGTCATGATTTGGGGGTTTTACTAAATACTAAATAATAGTATTTTATAATGAATCACCAAGAATCATATACAAGAAGCACAGGAAATCTGTCCACACACATAAACACTAACAACTCCAGCTGAGGGCCTGGATGCTAATACCCTGCATGAGTCCAGAAGAAACCGCAGCCCTCATAATAACGCCTCTCACAAGTCCCACTGGAGGCCTAGGGCCAAAGACAAGTCTCATGAAGGCCCACTTCACAGATCTGCACTGGAAAGGCCCAAGGGTCTGTGGTGAAAGCTAGAAATTCTATGCCAGTGGGATAGAAGATCTGTGTTAGCAGGCTGAGGGACCTGAACTGAACCCAGGAAGCAATGATCAACGTAAGCACTAGCACTCCCCACAAAGCACCACAGCCGTCTTCAGCAACAGTGAGTTCCTGAGTCCCTCCAGCAAGGTGGAAAGCAGAGTTCCCATCATGACAGCCAATGCGATGAGCTTCTCCATGAGGCTGAGCAGTGCACCAACTTCCCCTCCAGAGCCAAGAAGGGATGCTCAAGAGGAAGGTCAAAGCTCTCCCAAAGCTCACTGGGAAATCCAGCACGACAAGGACTGTCAGAAAAACAGCCCAAGAGAACTAGCAGCTTCTTGGAACAGCATCCCTAACTGAGTTTCAGAAGCTTCTCCTTCTGCCTTTATGCTGCTGGCAACAATCCTCAGGTGGGCCTCCCGCACCCAGCACCATGCTAGTTTAATTCAGCTGGGTGTAATAAATTGACCACCAGTTAGAAATCCACTACAATAATATCTCCCCATCTTTTATAATAATCATTTCAGCTATACCTCATTGAATAAGCATTTTGTTTGAAGCCATTTATTTGGATACAGTATTTCATTAGCACTCATATCTATAAGAGCATCCTTTTTTTTTTCTTTTATGGAAGGATCTACAGGGTGTTTAGGGTCTCATTACTAGATCGGACTCATAGTGATCCACCTGTTTACAGTCTCCCAAGAGCTGGGATTATGGGTGCGCGCCACCATGCTCAGTCTCAATCGCCGTCTCAGCATGCCGGGGGGCAGGGCCAGGAGGCCCGAAAATCGAATCCCCGGCCCCTGCGCCTGCTTGCAGGTGCTTTCATCTGCTGAGCTATTTGGCTGGCCCAAGAACATTAATTCTTCACATTCATATTTCACTAGATCGCATGCAAATTTCATAATAAGATTATTTAGTTAAACTGTAATTGATGGGCTTCAGGATAAATACTAAGTTTTTATAACCTAAAAAGCAGTTAATGGAAGAAATGATCATGGGATTACCAGGGCATATGTTTAGTCAGAAATGTTAAGTTTTATTTCAGAATCACATTCTACAGAGAAGTACCAAGTAATATTGGTTATGGGTTCATGTAGTGATTTGGTTGGGAGACCTCTCACTGTTGTGAATTTTTATATCTTCTAGTAAGAAAGAGGTTTCAGTCATTGCATTTTGACAAAGATTTACATTTCATGGCTCCCTCAGTGCAAGAAGACCCTTTTAAAATTACAACATCCCATTTTTAGGATGCTCAGTAGATCCCTAATTAAAATTATTGCTGAAAAGATAAGATTATATAATTATATAATCCTCAGCATACTAAATTAACTATAGGGAAAAATGAATAATTTTTTAAAAAATCTCTTTCACTGAAACTAAAGATAAAGCAACAGGCAAATTCACTTTTTTTACCCAATTTTCTTTGCTGATCATAGTGGAAGAATTGCAGAACTATTTGGTGTGAACAAATTTCATTATTAGAGGAGAGAGGCAAATTTTGATGCATACAAAATTGAGTTCTTACAGTCAATGAATTAAATTCTCAACATGTGTGTGTGAGCTGGAACGAATAAATGATTGAGTTGAACAAAAATTTCTGTCATTTCTATGAATGATTGGATTTACAGAGAGATAATCAGTAGCAGGTATAATGCCAAACAGGTTTAAAAACCACACGGGCTGAAAAAATGATTTAATGTTAAGTTGTTCAGTTAAGATTATACTCAATATTTTGGAACATATTTACCACCCAAAAAAAGTAACACTAAATGTGAAGATAATACATTTTAGAAACAAAGTGCTAGACAGTTGTTGAAAACCACCAAATGATTATTAAGACAATGGGTTTTTGCTATTGTTTGTTCACAGTTATGATAAGCAGCTATGAAAATGGTTTCCAGTGGTCTCCACCTCCTGATTCGTGGCCTGAATTAGTTATCTCTCCTTAAGTGTAGACCAGACCTCCTGACTCACATCTGGTGAGTAGAATGTTATAAAAACGCTTTGATGTCATTTCTGACATCAAAATAATTTACAAAGAGTTGGGCTTCCATCTTGGACTTGTTTGCTTTGATGAAAGCCAGCTAGCTGCCTTACCTTGCTCTGCCCCATGAAAAAGAAGTTGGGGGAGGCCTCCAGACAACAGCTAGTGAGGAACTGGATCTGTCTACAGTCACTTCGCTGAGCTCAAAGTGGGTCTCCCCTCTCCCCCATGAGGTCTTGTAGATAACCACCACCCCATCCAATTGCTTCATGGCAGTCTTCCTGTCTTTACGAGCCAGAAAGAGGACTCACTTAGGAGACATACAGATCATTGCCATTTTGGTCCTGTGAAAGTATAGACCTCACAAATGTCTTAAGCTGCTGAAGTTGTGCTACTTAGTTACCCAGATATTGATAAGTAAAGCATAGCTGAGTTCTTACTGTGGGATATTAGAGTCACAGTCATCGGTTTGTCAATAAGCCAAGGGTACTGTTTCTTCTCCATATCAATTTAAATTTCATAAAAAAGTCATTGCTGTTAGAAGTCTTGACTTCCTTTACTCCGTTATTCTTTGTCTTACTAATGTCTTCTTTTGCCTCTCATTGTTCCTCTGACATTGCTGTTACCAAAGTCGTTAGAGATTATCATGCCACTTACATTTCATTCCTACTGAATCTTCAAATTTATTCTATGTGTGTCATAAATATACAATACAGTTTTAATAAAAAAAAATGAAAACAAGGAAAGCACAGTAAGGGACTAGATGCCTACAGAGAGCAAAGGAGAGGGTTACAGGACAGAATCTGACCCGTTTGATAGCCTCCATCACATACAAGAGCTGCCCTCGGCCTCCACCACCCCAACTCTCCTTGGTTTTCCTGCTCCCTCTCTGCTTACTGGTCGCCATCTGGAGGTTCTTCTTCTGCCTGACATCCCTGTCCCACCGCTGAACATCCAACCCAGGGCTTTGCCCATGGCAGGCAAGTACTAGTCCTGTGAAGGAGATGACTAACTCCTTCTGCCTAACTTGAAATGCTCAAGTTTCTCAGATTTTCGCTATTGAACTATTTCTCTTACTTTTACTAATACATGTGGATGATTTCATCTCCTCTTCATGACTTCCTGTATCTTACATTGAAAAAAAAATCAAAACTTCCTCTGAGCTACAATTCTCACACCTACTGTTTTTCCTCTAATCTCTAAATAACTATTTTCAAGGTACCTCAAAATCAGTCTGATCAAAATTGAAGGGAAAATTTGCTTCCCATTTGTAAATTTTTATTTCAGAATATGCACCTAAAATTAGCTTCCTATAGAAGGCACTTACCTGGGAATTACTATTGATTCTTCCTTTTTTCACCTTTCACTCATCCAACCAATTTCCAAGGCTGTTGTTTCTATTTTTAGACACTTTTCATATCTTTTCCTTCTTTATCCCATCTGCCACCTTCTCCCTCAGGCTTCCATCAGCTCTCTCCTGGACAATCGCAAAGTACCCAACTTGGTTCCCACTCTTCTTCTCAGAGCCAATCCATTCTCTGAGAAGGCAAAATCCAGCAGCTGTCACCTGATTGTCATCTTCACACCTCTATCCAAGCACAGGATGCTCCTGCGCACCCAGCTGCTCCCTGCCTCAATGTCATCTCTTGCCAATGGGCCCCGTCCCACCTCTACGTTCTAGCAGCTGGTCTAGATTTTCGCCAGTATGCTAGAGGTAAATATGTGATTTCTTTACTTGACTGCTGACTCTACTCTCTAGAAGCACAGAGGGTCCTCCAAACCCACTTGTGGCACAGAAAAAAAGCCCAGCATCACTTGTCTTTACAGCAGATTAGGCTGCCAAAACATCTTTGGTTGAGGCTCTATCACAGCAGAGTCTCCTATTGGCCAAGCACGATACCAAGTGACCAATGGGAAGCAGGTTGACTTAGAAGACTTAGGATGCAGGACGCTTTGGGCAGGATCGGAGACCAAGATTTCTCTTTCAACTGCTGCTACTGCACAGGAATCCTAGGGGAACCGAGGGCCAGCCTGGGTTGCCCACTGCGCCCTGTGGAGGATGCTGTCATAGGAGGTGAAGGAGCACCAGCTCTGGAATAAATATTACTTCTTAGCCCTGGGACTCCAAGGTTCCTTGCCTGGGAAATTGCAGCCCAGAGACCACAAACTGAATTGTGTCAGATGTGCAGGGCTCATGCCAGTTTCTGAAGCGGGTTGCTGGGGAGCAAAGAGATGGCTCTGACCATAGAATCACCTGGATGGCTGCCTGCAGGACCTTTTCTCTGCTGTTCCATCCCCGCGGTACAGGTCTCTGGCTCTGTGTGAACATGAAGGGGAGTTGGGTAAGTCTCAGTTCTTAACACCTGAGAGACTGAGCGCTGAAGGACAGATTGTCCCCCTCACATCTCAGCATCTTCCTGGAAAATGAGAGATGCTGTCACACCAGGAATCTCAAAAAGCACTGTCAGTGATCACTCGAAAACCATGTTCCAAACATTTTCTGCATATAGTATCTGTGTCTGTGGTTTTTCAAATGTGTTTTGTGTGGCTATTTCTGTGACTTCTTTTAAGGTCTTAGACTTGTTTCTCTAATGAGCTTTTAGGCTATTGGAGCGCAGAATATGCTGCTTTCTGCTCCTTGTCCCTAGACTCTGTGATTTCTTTCTTTTTTTTTGACATTTTAAATAAAACAATTTATTATTCAGTTATAAGTAGTCTAGTTTTCTACATAACTTGCGAATTTTTCAACATCAAATATTTTCATCATTTGTTTCTGTTCATGTTTTCTTGACCACTGTCTTCATTGTTCCTTCTACTCTGCCATGCCATACCTGAGGCAATGAATTATTTTTAACAATTGCCAAAGGACTTGTACATTCATTTGCAGCTATCTTATTACATGCAATTTTCTTCAGTTATCTTCTATGATAAGTTCTTGAAAAATATTGTCCACAACCTTCATGCGTCTTCAAAATGCATAAACTTTGTTGTACCTCAAACAGCCTGGGGATAGACGCCTGGGCGCGGCCGCTGCCCTCAAGACATGGCTGATGCGACCTGCTTGCCTCACAGCTCGGGAGACTGCACGGAAAAGGAAGTGTGGAGGCGGGTCCGCGCCCCAGACTCTGATTTCTGACACTATTATTAGTTTGCATTTCTTGGAATTTCATGTTAATGAAAAAATATAGTATGCCTTAGCCCCTCCCCCATCCTTACTCTACATAATCATTCTCAGTTTCTTTTGTCTAGTTGCTGGGACTAAATACCCAACACACAGAATGAAGGAAAGGGTTATTTAGCTCACAGTTAGTGGCAGTTTCAGTCCATACGCAGCTGGCTCCAAGGCAGAGCAGCACATGGCAGAGGGCAGCAGTTCATGGCAGCAGAAAACAGCCGAACAGCAAGAGTAAATGGGAGAAGCAGCAGCAATGATGGCTACAGAGAGCAAGTGTGTCTCCCTCATGTAGCCGTCAGTCTATCTGCCCCAGGCCGGGTGTAGCACTCACACCCATAATCCCAGCACTGGTTCATGAATTAATCACAAAGTCTAGAAGTGTGCCCCATGACTCACATGAGGTTTTGGGGGGACAACTAGATACATACCATAATAATAATCATTTTGGCATTTACCCACGTGTTTGAGTGGACCAAAGGTTCTTCCTTTTATTGCTGACATTCCAGAGAAATGGCGCATAATTTGTTTCTCCAGTCAACTGTTCATCGATATCCGGATCATAGCACATTTCCAGCCAGTGTTACTGTATTTTATTTGTAAATAAAAATGTTAAAATAACTTCTTGTTAGTATCAAAAATAAGCTGACCGGGGCCAGGGAGATGGCTCAGCAGAATAGGTGCTTCTCTGGCAAGTGCAAGGGCCTGAGTTCAATCCCCGGTTCCACCAAAAAAATATAAATAAATAAATAAATAAATAATAATAAGCTGACCAAATAGCTCAGCAGATTAAAGCACCTGCAAGCATGTGCCCTGGGTTGGATAGCCTGAATACAATGGAGGAGAGGAGAAGGGCTCGCTCAAAGCCAGAGCCACTGTTCCTCCCCTTTGCTTTTTGCTGTTTTCCAATACCATGAACTGCTGCCCTCTGGGCAGGGGCCGGGGGTTCGATCCCCAGGCCTGCCATGAGGGCCTCACCCCCGGGGCACCCTGAGATGGCAATTGAGACTGGGCATAGTGGCACGCGCCTGTAATCCCAGCTTTTGGTAGGCTGTAAACAGGTGGGTCATTATGAGTCCAATCTAGTAGTGAGACCCTGAATACCCTGTAGACCCTTCCCTAAGATACAGGGGAAATATATATATATATATATATATATATATATATATATTGAGATGATGCTATTCAATGGCAAAGGTGACTAAAATTAAGGATGAGTGACTCAAGTATGGATGAGGATATGGAACAACTGAAACTGCCAGACACTGCTGATGGGAATGTAAAAGAGTACCAATACCTACTTGAGCTGTTACAAAGAAATGATACACATCCATGTATAAGTCCTTATAGAAACATACTTTTATTTCTCTTGATGGACTATCTGGACATGGAATGACTGGATCAAATTCTTTTTTCACTTTTCAAGATGCTGTCAAAGTGGTGTTAGTATTTATATGCCACTTCTTCCCCACTCCCTCCCTATTTTCCATTTCTTCCCTCCTTCCTTCCTTGCCTGCTTCTTCCTTCCAACAGGCTCTCACTGTGATGCTCCAGCTGACCTCACATGGGACCCTCTTGCCTCAGCCTCCCATATAATGGATTTTCAAAATACTCATAATGTATCCTGTGACCTTCTGTTATGGTTTGTGTTTAAATGTAACCCAAAAGTCTCATGCTGTCTTGGGGCAGGTTCTAGAGCTTGTGATTCATGCATGGTCCAATGCTGGGATTATCAGTGTGAGTGTTACCTGTGCCCTGGGGTAGACAGCCTGCATATAATGTAAGGAAAGGAGAGGGGCTCGCTCGAAGCCAGAGTCACCGCTCCTCTCCCTGCTGTTTTCCAACACCATGAACTACTGCCCTCTGCCATGTGCCACTCTGCCTTGAAATCAGCCAAATATGGACTGAAACCTCCACTAATTGTGAGCTAAATAAACCTTTCCTTCCTTAATTTTGGGAGTCAGGTATTTTGTCCCAGCAATGAAAGAAAAGTAACTAAGACACCCTCTTTACTCAGTAGTGCTGTAGCCTTTTGCAGACTTAGAATATCTATGCAGGTAATTATATCATCTACTGATAAAGACATTTTGATTCTTTTGTATGTATATTAAATGTTTTATCAAAGGGTTTTTAACATGAAAAAGAAGGCACAGAAGTAGAGATTACATTATGATGACCAAGGCAGTGTTCTACATGACAAAATCCAAACAAAACTGATTTATATACAGGAAATGTACCAGTGCCAAAAAAGGAAATTGAAATATAATCCAGGCTTCACATACGTACAATGACCTGGCCACAGGCTATTGAAAAATAAATTATTATCTAGAACACCCAAATGCCAGTCATTCTCACTGTAAACTGCCTTATTCCCCTTGAGAGAACTTCTGCAGAGCATGAAAAGCACTGGCACGACACTTCAAGACTTCAGAAAGACAGGGCTGGAGAGATGGCTCAGTGGTCTAAAGCACCTACTTAGAACAAGCTTAGCAAAGCATCAGGGACCGCGGTTCAATCCCCCAGCACCACATGCCAGCCAGCCCGCCCCCTGGTGGGCTGAGCTGGCCACACACACACACACACACACACACACACACACACACACATAAATAAAATTTTAAAAAAAGACTTCAGAAAGACAGTTAATAACATATTTGTAATACAATTCTGCATGAAATACACACATTAAACCTTATTATGTAAAAACTTTAAAAACACAAAAACACCATGAATATCAGTTAAAACCTCATTTAAAAAATGTTCTTCATTTATATAGCATTGTTAGAAAACAGATTTTTTTGGGGGGGCAAGGAAGATATCAAACATAGTCACTCATCTAAAATGTGTTCAAAAAATGTTCATAAGGTTATGAACTGCTGTTTTTACCATCTTAAAATTTGTATCTCCTTGGATATACTTTCTACTACTTAACTGGAGGACAAAAGAATAATTTGAAGCAAGTGTTTCACGAAATGAGGGCCAGAAGTCCCAAAGCATTCTGATGTGGCCTCCGTGATGAACATTTGAAACAAATTCTGTGTGATTGTTCTACATTCTGAAATGCACTACAGGAAAGAGCAGCAGTTAAAAGCAAGACCACAAGCGTGTTTCCAACATGGCAGAATTCTCTATAAGTGCACGTTGTGAATACTGCTTTTTGTTTTAAAACAATTTCCAGGCATTAAGAGAAACATGTATATCTGGCAAACGAACTTGTGACTATATCTCAAAACTTTTAATAGTTTCATTACTTTCAAACTTAGCTATTGGAAGAAGAGACAATGTAAGAATAAGAGCCTTGGGAAAGTTGTATTTCTAGTGAAATGGAGCCTCTACCAGAGAAGAAAATATATTTTATTAATGTTGACAAGTCTTAAATCATTCTAAACTTAAAACAAGAGAGCTTACCTAACGTTAAATTCCACTAAGATTTGCCATAGTAACAGATTCAGGTGATGGTGGTTACTTTAATGTCTTTTATTTTAAAAAATGGTGCTCAATAAGGAATGCTACATCTGACAACTCTTTCGTAAACTGCTAACCACTCATTTCTTGTTTGTTTGTTTGTTTGTTTGTTTGTTTTGTGCAGGGTCTCACTACACAGCTCAGACTCATAGCGATCCTCCTGATTTCTGCCTCCCTAGTGCTGGGATTACAGGCGTGCTCCACCACACCCAGACTCCATCTCTGGCTCAGCATGCCCTGGGGCGGGGCTGGCATGGCATTCAGGGCTAGGGATCAAACCTCGGCCCTGCGCTTGCCTAAGTAAGCGCTTAGTCCACTGATCTATGTCGCCAGCCCTCTAACCACTAATTTTAATAAAAAGATTTAGAAGAACTCTGCCCTAAAAAGAATCCCACCATGTATTTCATGTGTTATCCTACTAAACAAACTTAACTAAGGGGATAGAACTAATATATATATATATATATATATATATATATATATATATGTTTTCTGCAGATTTATTCAACATACTTCTTACGTTTTGGATTTCCCTGAAGACTGCATAAACTGAGCACCAAAAGTACAAGTAAAATGGTTAGGAGAAAAACAAGCCCAGCTAAGACATTCTATTTAAAAAACAAACTATTTTACCATATCCTACATAACAAGAAAAACGATATACATTCTGTCTCCACTCAACAAATGGAACGTGTTTACAAGTTTGGTTAACAAGCAATTGCTTGGTTGTTACTTAAGTGAAATCATAAAACAGCAAATCTCTTAACAACAATAAGCCACCACTATTCCGTGATATAGACTATAAGAATCAAGTATTACATCTAAATATAAGTACAGAAAGAGATTAAAATTAGCTTCCAAACCATTATGGAATTCATGAATCCAGTCAGGTAACAAGTTTTCCTATGTGTGAAAGGCAACATCGGCAGAATGTATGGTTGGAAAGCGAGGATCAGACCCGTTCTTCTTCGTGCATCTTAAGAGGACTGATGGACTCCAAACCTGTGAAGTCACAGGCTCCGACCCTCCTCATGCTGCCCTGTCACTCAGAGAGAGCAGGACAGGTTCATTTGTAAACGGCAGATCAAAGTTTTCCAGCTCGACTTTTCCAGAAATATTTGGCTTAAAGGAAGGTACCACCCGCTTTTGCTCCATCGAGTCCTCGTCCACATTCTGAAAGAATGGGCAGTGCTGAACGTCTGCGAACCCCATTTGACCACAACAAACAACCCAGTCTCTCCTTCAGGTCCTTCCTCAGAAACCCCCGCATGACACTTCTAGCTTCTACGGACAAATAAAGCAGGACATGAATATCCCTTTCCACGATAAGCTGCAGGAGATAACCAAATGCCTTCTCATCAGGGACATCAGGGCCCTCCCTGATAGGAAAGGGAGACACTCCGGCCATCATTTCATACAGGATCACTCCAAGACTCCACCAGTCTACACTGAAACCAAAATCTTCTCCTCTGATCATTTCAGGAGCCAGGTAATTAGCTTTGCCACAAAAATGTGCTGGTCAGATCTCTGGGCCCGAGTCCTTCCTTACAGATGCAGTAGTCAGTGAGCTTGATATGGCCTTCGGAATCGAGCAATAAAGGTCCGATTTCAGGTTTCTATAGAGCACCCCTCGCTGGTGAGGGTAGCTGAGGGCTAAGCTGATCTCTGCAGCGTAAAACCTGGCATGTGGCTCAGGAAGTATTCTTTGGTGCTGCATGTGCAACATCAGATCTCTCCCACTTACATAGTCTAAGACAAAAAAACACTCTGGTTTTTATGTGAAAACAAGAATGCAGCCCAACAAGGAAAGGAAGACACAATACCTGCTTCAAACATGCTGGTCTGTCTCTACTGGATGATAGTTGGCACGTCTTTTCTCACCACTTGCTTTGCCAACATTCGATCTGTGTTTTTCCGTAGAACCAAGAACGCTTTAGCATAACTTCCTCTCCCTATCACCCGGAGGATATTGAAGTCCTGTGGAGCCAGCCTAGATGGAGGTTGGCCATGTACCCTGGTGTTCCTTACCGCCTGGTCTTTAGCAGTTGTTCCAAAGTGTGGTGACTTGAAGGATGAGACAGGCTTAGGGCCCATGTGGGGTCTGAAGCCATGGGTGGTTGATTCTTCAGTGTCACGGGGTCCTGTGGTGAGGAATGATGCCCACATTCAGTTATGACCAGTGTGTGGCACCACTTGTGCACCACAATCTTACAGTCGATACACTTGTACACCAGGCGTCCCAATCCTGCTACACAGTCTGTGCAGACGGTACAGAGAACACGCCTGCAGGAGCGTTTGGCCTGAAATGTGTGGCCATTGGCATAAGAAAACTTTCTCCAGAGGCCTACAGCTCTGTGGTGGGCAGATAGGTCTTGTAGACAAAGCACCTTAGGCTGTTCTGATGCAGGAGGCGATGCATGAAGTGAAAGTTTGTAGCCACCCTCAGGAGACCTGTCCAGAGCTCCTTGGCATCTCCAGGTCTGGCAAGACTTACTCTGGGGTCTTTCACTTTGTGGTACCATTGGTATTTTGACTTAGGTAAAAAGGGTCATCTGGTTTTTCTCCATCAGTCACAGTCAGTCCTGGGAGTGCCTTCCTTAGGGTGTCTGTGATGGTTGACTTGCTCCTGCATCATGGCCTGAGACATCTGGATGGAGTCAACCGTCTCCTCCGTCTTTCACATAGACCTTCCCTGCCTGGAGTCATGAGGCTGCGGCCTCAGGAAATAGCGAAGAAGTTCAGCATGATCGCTGTTGACCATCTCTGGCTGAGTGAGCTCAGGAGAGGCCGTTACTGCATTGTGACACCCTCACCAGGGTTCTAAGTTCTGTTTGTACTGGTTGCCAAGGAAATGAGGTCATGTCTTAGCCTCCATCTCCCCTCCCCCATGGCCCATCTTTTTTTTTTTTTCCTTTGTGCTAAATAAGCCAGCACCTGCTTGCTCATTTTCTGATTTTTATCTAAGTATCTAGGAACCTTGCTCTCCATAAACCATCTCTATCTATTGTTTCTTTCTTTTGCATTACTGGAGCTTGTCCCTTTTGCACAATGCACTGCAGCTGTATCCTCAGATTTTATTTTTTCAGATCCACACTAAGCATCTTCCTAAGTCACAGAATTGGTGTGATTGGTCTCTTCCTTGAGATCTTCTGGTCTCAGCTGCCCTGAGTGCTAGGCTCACAGTCACACACCATCTTGCCTGATTCAGGTGCTATTTGGAAACTATGAAACTTCAGCGATCTGAGGGACAGGTCACATCTTCACTTTTAAAGCACCCTGTGTGCATTGATGATTTGCTTGTGGTGGAAACAGTGCTGAGGGGTCTTCTCCAGGTAAGGATCTACTTGCACTGAAGTTGGTATGCTGGGGATTTATCCTTAAAGTGCTGTGTGTTTTCAGATGCTTTCCTTTCCTGGACTGCATCTATGCTCATTTCCACTTAATTTGGTAGTCCAGAGACTTTAGAGAAAATTTGAGGTAATTTTTTCTTAACAGATATGAAGGGCCAGCCACGTAGCTCAGCAGCGCAGCACCTGCCGTAAAGTGCAATGCCCTGGGGGGGCTGGAGGGGGATATGAATGTTTCATTCAAAGTGTGACTTCTGGAGTACCAGTGGTGGAGCCCCAGCAGGCTGTCCCTTTGACTCTTACACACAAGATTAATGACTTCTCCTTAGCTAATGAACTTAATAGCAAAGCATAGAATACAGTATACTGACATACTGTATTTAGGCCAAAGTAAGACCTACCTGGAATGGCCTAACTGCAACCAGCCCAAGCTGATCATTAGCACATGAGGACCAGTGTCACGCTGAGGACAATACCTCACTGCTCTCTTGCTTGCTGGCTGTTCTGTGATGATGGATAGGTCAGGAATAAGAGGATTGGGGCTGTCATTCTGTTTTGTTTTCTGCTTTAGTCTGATTGCCAGAAAACATAGTAGAGTGAGGTGAGACAGCACTGGTGACTGATTGGCAGATATTGTTTGTAAAGTCTTGAAACCATCACCCAATGGTGATACACAACACAGAGAGAGCATTTGAATCTTTCTCTGTGGCCACTTGGAATCACCTCCTGACCTCTTATCCTCATTAGCCCTTGTACTCTGTCCCATGTGGGTAGTTTGCATTTTCTACATGGGAGAAGGCTGTAAGCATTCAGCATGTAGTTTTGTTATTGTTTGAAGCACTTATCCGGACAGCATAATTATGTTGATGAAAAACAAGGGACTCAACGTGCCTGCTCAAATCCCCCCTCTCAGTAGGACAAAGAACTGCAGTGGATTAATGAATGATCAATCTGAAACACCCAGCTGAACACAGTCAACGTGGTTCTGGGTATAGAAGGCCACACTTCATCCGAGGAGGTCGGGTTGTCCCTGGTCCTGAGGATCGCTGAGCTTCTTCTCAGAGCAGCTCTGGACCTCACCTGCTCACATCCCTTCCTGCTGCAGTGCAGATCCCTCAGCCTGTTGGCACCAAGCCTCATCCCTCTGCACAGACTTTCTAGATTCGACCATTTGGGCCTTCTAGCGTATCTCCTCGACACAGATGTGCATGAGACATTGCTGTGGCCCTAGGCTCTTTGTGGACATGTGGGGACATTGTCGTGGGCTCTAGGTCTTCAGCTGGACTCAGGCAGGACAACGCGATGGGATCCGGGTCCTTGTAGATTCTTTGGATTTCTAGTGTGTAGACAGATCTCTTGCACTCTCCAGTATTTGAGCTGTTGGATGAATGTTATAAAATATGTGTCCTGTGTTACATCTCTTCTCTTGCAAAGCCTGACTGTGTGACCCTTGCAGGAGGAGCAGCACCTCCCCCACAGGAGGAAGCCATTCTGTGACAGAGCAGCAGTGACCCACCCCCCCACAAAAAAAAAAAAAAAAAACATGTCAACATGGGGCAGCACAGGCAAAGAGTAATCAGTGGACCTGAGACTGGCTAAAGACAACACCTGGGATGAGGAGGCAAAACTAGAACGCGAGGCTGTGGAGCTTAAGTCTAACCTGCCGGTGGAACTCCCACCTGGCTGGCTACAGCCAGCAGAGCAAAGAGGGTTGATCGTGGGCCCCACCTAGCGGCAGGCGCAGGACCCGCCTGGACCTGAAGCTTAGCTGCCTTCTGGGGAGAGACAGACAGAGGGGCCGCAGAGCAAGGGAGCGCCTCAGAGACCCCGGCCCCAGAGCAAGGCGTCAACTCGAAGCTGCAGGAACCTCTCATCCACTAAGACAATGATATTTTCCTTGACTCAGTTCTTTTTGGTTTTGGTTTTTTCCTCTTTTGTATTATTTTTATTATTCTTCTTTTCCTGTTTTGGATTTCCTCACACTCCCTTTTTTCCTTTGCCTCTCTCTCTCTCTCTCTCTCTCTCTCTCTCTCTCTCTCTCTCTTCTAACTTTTCTCTCTTTCTTTTGCTTTTATCTCTTGTTTTTGCCATTTTTCCCTTTATTTTCATATTCTTTGCAGAAACTGCTTCTATCATTGTTAATTTTCTTTTACTCACTAAGAGCACCCCTGATCACATTGTCTTTCTTCCTCTTTCCATCCCATGAGTTAAGTTTTCATTTCTTTTCATTTTCACTTTTATTAGAAAAACTTCTAAGCTCTCTGACTCTCTAGATAAATAACTTTACACTATTACTGTTAAATAATAGTGTGCTATTGTTAGTTGTAGTAGAATTATTCCATTTAGTTGATGTTTACTGCAGATTAATTGTAGGACATATTTGATTTCACTTATTGTTTATATTATAATTATACATCAGTTGCCTAAGGACGAATCTGGTACTTTATTTGTCCTTAGACAATACTCCGTATTTCATGCTGTAATTGATGTATAAATGATGTATTTCGTATTATAGCCAAAGTGTCATAGCTGTTCCTATCAATTGGTTTCCAGTGGTGCCTATATACAGTTTGCTGAAGGGTCATTAACAACACGGTGCCCATTCTGGGAGAACTGGGCACGGTGCCCCAAAGCTGGAACCCCCCTTCTCATGCCAGTGAAGGTGGTTGGACCCCAGAAAGAATGGTCACCGTGAAGAAATCAAATAATCACGTGTACTGGAGAGGACTGGAGGGCCACAGCGTTGGTGCACAAGAGAGCAGAAGGGCCGTGTGTGGGTAGAGCTGGGAGCTCAACGCAGCGTGCCACGCAAGTCCGCAGGGTCTGCGCCAGAAGGCCCAGGAGCAGTTGCCGGAAGCTGAAGAGTCTGTGCTGTACACAACACTTAAAAGACAGGCGTATTTTGCTTTCCTTTATATTTTTTATTTTATTAGTACATCTTTGCCCTACATCATGGTTGCATTTAACCGTCGGTATATGCGCACGCACATAACACACCTTCCTTCTCTTTTCCTTCGCCTTCCTCCACCCTGACCTTCATGCGTTCATCCTCTTCCTTTGTTGGGGAGGGAGTATCAGAAATCGAACTTAGAACCCTGCGCTGGCAAGGCAGGCGCTTATGCCGCTGAGCTGTGTCCTGAGTGTCACCCTCCCTTTTGCAGAGGATCTATTTCCCTGTTTCTTATCATTTTATTTGGCTCTTTGTTTTTGTAGGTTTCTCATAAAGATAACCCATCTGATCCTTAAGGTCATGTGCATATTTTGCTGAGTTCATACACCTATAATATTCAAATGACAGAACTAAACAAAAAAGGGGATATATAAATGTCCATTTTGTATCTGTGTGCTCAAAATGGTTAGGATAGATATATAGTTACATTCTCTTAATGAATAGAGGGATTTGTTCTAATGGTGTTTGTAAATAGGATATCATGTCTGCATCTTGTACAGCAAATAACCACTAGGAAGAGAGTATGCAATGTGTTAATTATTGGAACTGTCCTACCGATTTGACTTGAAACTGTCTCATTGCTATTTGTTTCTCAGTAAAATTATGGGAAAAAAAAAAATCTCGTGCGTTTCTTCCCCTTAGCGCTGTGTCCCAAGATGCATCCATTTGCTACACATGACTCACGTTCGTGGGCTCTTAGGGTAGCGCAGACAGCGCCACGTGTGACTGCCGCGTTCTGTACTCGTCCCGGCTCGTGGTTTCAGTAGGTTCAGTCCGTGTTCTTTTGGCTTCAAGGCAGAAGCAGTAAGGGGGAGTGGGGGTAGAGAGAATGCGCGTTCCTAGGCAGCCTGGAGGCAGGAGGAGGAGAGTGGAGCCCCGTGAACGCCCCTTACCAAGGCCGTCCCCCTGACCCCGCACTTCTGACCAGGCTCAGGTCCTGACTGCAGCGCATCCCGCTGCCGAGCTCGGGCATGGAGGACTCCATCGATGTGCACCGTGCCTGGGACGCTGTCCCCTTCTGGCTCCAGAGCTTTGGGGGACGTGTGAGACGGACACCAGAGCAAAAGCTGCGAGTCTTTCAGTGCTCCTTAGCATTCCTAGTTTGCCGAAAAATTTTCACGGTTTGATTTTGAGACTTGTCAAATGGTTTGTCTCTTCATTTTTGTAGCTATGAAGGGTTAAGTGGCGGCAACCCTGTGGCTCGCATGCTGCGGCGGGCATTTGTATCTTGAAAATTCTAAAGTGTTCGCCATCACTGGTAAAGTGAATTATACTGATAAACTTTCAGAAATTACCAGTCTTTATTTTGATTTTATTTTATTTTTAGGGAAGGGTCTACAGGGTGTTCAGGATCTCACTACTAGATCGGACTCGTGGTGATCCGCCTGTTTACAGCCTCCCAAGAGCTGGGATTACAGGCACGTGCCACCACGCCCAGTCTCAATTGCCATCTCAGCGCGCCCCGGGGGCAGGGCTGGCAAGGCAGGCCCGGGGATCGAACCCCCAGCCCCTGCATCTGCTTGCAGACATTTTAATCCACTGAGCTATGTGGCTGGCTCAACAGTCTTTATTTTTTAATGAATTTATAGCTTTATAGAACAATTGAGTGTTCCCTCCCTTGTCTTAGATCTTCTTTCATTATTTCACCTCCTTTCCCACACAGGTTAAATTGTTGCACTCACCCAGCTAAAATTAACAGTCTTATTTTAACTGGAATCCTGTGTGAACTGCTCATTTCCCAGCGCCCACATGTGAAGAAGGGAGAACACTGCACATAACTTGCACAAGCACCGGCTGCAGTGTCAAGAACTTCTGCACAGCTCATTGAAGAGACATAGATGAAAACTCAGTGTCCAGACAGAGAGGTTTGGATGATGAAAATGGCTAAAAACTGCACCTGTGAGTATTGGTTGGGAGCACTATGGAAATGTGCCCTGTGCAGAGAAGGTTCGGGAGGAGCTTAAGGGCTAGAATCTTGTTGTACACAAAAGAGTGAGACTTAAATCTAATTTGGATCAAAGCATAGATCTCTAGCTGTGTAGAAAAAGCTATTTTCAGTCTGTCTGAGCAATACAGAAAAAGAGGAGGGTGCTTGGTGCTTCATGCTAACAAAGAGTTTAGGGAGGGAGATGGTTGCAGGCATCAGATCAGCACCTTGAGAGAGAAGGAGGACTTCAGAGAGTGATGAAAGAGTGTTGTTGATTAAGGTAAAGGGGGATAGGAAATACAAGAGATTAGAAGGTAGGCAATGGGTTTATGGACCTAAAATTATAAGAATGAAAAGTAAATGAAATATTTAAAAGAATACAGGTTTGATATTTAGACAGATAAGTTTGATATCTAGACAGATAGGGTAAACCGAACTGCATATATTGCAGGTTAATAATTAGCTTCTCGGGGCTGGGGAGATGGCTCAGTGGAATAAGTGCTTCCCTGGCAAGCACAAAGGCCTGAGTTCAATCCCTAGTTCCACCAAAAAAAAAAAAAAAAAAAAATTAGCTTCTCTTCTGGAGGGTTAACAACCTAAGTTAGATCAAAACTGGAGAAAAGGAAGGGCTGCATGGTTAGCCAACATTCTGGCCCTAGCCTTTCAAGGTCAGTGAAGACTCGGGACATAGGAGAACCTGCACTGTAACCACATGTAACTCAGTTGTGCTCCAAATTTTCTGATCAAGAAGATCATGGAGCCACCGAGGAATGTGTTCAATGATGTAAAGTGAGCCTGGGGAGAGTCACATGGAGAGAAAAAACATTTTCTCAAGCTTTCACAGAGAGCAAATTGGTCAAGCAATGGCCGTGACTCATCCTCATGTCAGACACTGACAAAAGGATGTACAAAGGGCGGTACAGGGCTACAGGATAAATCCTGAGAGTACTTGGCTGAGCTTATCAGATACAAAAGTTACATTTCTTGTTATATAGGTCTTGCTAAATCTTGGTCTTAACCATCCAGCAGAAAAGTATAAAAATGAGGTATATAAAGTAAATCCATATTAATACAATGATCTGTAAAAGGCTCAGGTCAATAACTTCTGAGGATAACCCACTAATATTATAGACTGCTAGACAGTGTTAGATTGTTTAGTTGAATTCACACACCTATAGTATTTAGATGCCAACAGAATATTCACCTCTGACAGGACAAAAAAAAAAGATACAAAGGAAAGATCATTTTGTATTTATATATACAAAATAGGATAAATTTACAGCTACTTTCGCTTAATTCAATGAGAAGAAAGAGGTGTATTAACAGTGTTTGGACAGAATATCCTGTCTGCTTCTTGTACTATGGATAACCGTTAAGAAGATAACAATGAACAGTGTATTGATTATCAAAACTGTCTTATTAATCAGCTGTGAGACTGTCTCATTCATATTTATTTCTCAATAAAAAAGATAATAAAAAATAAATAAATAAAACCATAAAAAAGAATACAAGAAATGATTAAGTGGTTGTATAAAATTTTAGAACTTATCAGGTGTACTTTGATAAATGACTCAAACTGTTCATTAAGGATTAAGTTATTATCAGAAGTAAGAATATCTTTCATGGTGCTGTAACTCATGTGTTATGGATTAGGATTGAGCTTACCTTAGTCTTTGTGCTTCTAGATTTAGTTTCATTCTTATCATCAGACTTATGTTCAAGATACACAGCCTTATTCTTTGTTTCCAGGATGAGCAGCTCATTTTCTATTCATTGAAAACCTGTGTCCCCCACCTTTTGGGGATAACTGTAAAGCTGTGGTGCTGTTACCTCAAACTCTGCATGTGGTTTAGAAATGTACAGAAAATTATAATGAATTAGTACTCAAGAAATTGTGACAGTGTATCAGAAATAATTTACCTGGTTAAAATAATACATCCAGTGTTTTGTTTTAGTAAATAACTGGATGATCCTAACATAGCTCTTTATGCCCTGAAGTACTAGTTAACATTTGTTCATAATGGGAACATATCGCTGTTCAGCAGACAGCAGCATTATTTCCAAAATTATACACTGATACTTATTATATTTTTTCTTTGAACTGATTTGAAGGAGTAGTTGTTCTTCTAAAATAATTGGGTGTCCTCTTTTCCTCATATGAATTCTGTACTGCTGTTTTATAAATGGCTGACTTAATTTTTGAACCTATGTGTGCTTACGATAGGGACAGATATTCATTGTGACAAATTGGTGGAGACACATTACATCTTGATCCTTTTTACATCCCATTCCCCCCTTCTTCCCCCCAGAAAACTGGATTTTTCTATCAGTAGTGCACACTGATATGTGATTATACTTCGAAAAATTGACCAAAAATTAAAAATCATACACGTAATGTTTAAATACTAACGTCTTGCGCTGAGTTTCTTGGCGATTACATAGTGTAGTGTCACCGTGGCTGGCTATCATCACACTGATAGAATATATTATTTTATTACTTTAGCTAAAACATTTTATGCATAGTGACATCTATGAGAAATTGAACTTTAAAAATTTGCTGAATAAAAAATGACATGTAAAATTTCTCTAAAGGTTATTGTTTCAGGGTTTTAGAAGGCCAGATTCTTATTTTTCTGATCTTTATTGTAAAATTTCATTTCTTAGTTATGTTCTTCTCTTATTACTCTGTTGCTTATGGAATTCCTTAGTTTGTGTATGAATGTGTGTATGCACCTAACTACTTCTTTCTATTTTGATGAAGAGAAAATCAGTATTTCCCTAGCAGTCGATGGTTGCATTCCGGTCTAGTAGCATAGAGCCACAACTGAATCATATTTTCAAGGAAAGAAAAACAGCATTCACTGCCACACATCTCAGTTCTTCATACAGGCTTTAAATTGCATGAAAGGAATTGTATCTCAAATTCAGATTTTCATGTGAGGGAAATATTGGATCTATGCACAAAAACGGAAACTGCTAATGAATATTTTATTGGGCTCAGTTAATTATTTCTAAGGGTAGTTAAAAGTATTTCTAGTGGGTAAAAAAGGTAGTGCTGGTCCCCTTATGCTTGAAAGGTTTTATAAATGTTTTGTAGTAAATGTACTACTATTGATAGTAATGATAACTTGTATACATCAAATACAGAATTTTAGGCATATTTCCTAGCATTTGTCAGGATTTGCGTATTTGTGAAAGAGTCAAAAAATGAGGAAGAATACATCTAGTGTTGGTTTCTCAAAGTCACTAGTGATG
>NW_004524577.1:32660016-32714125 GCF_000260255.1 Octodon degus | reverse complement strand
CCCCTTTTTTGTTTACTTTTGTCAGTGATGGGTATTCCATTGGCATTTATATATTGTAGGTGCATGAATTCAGCAAAGCAATCCAGTATAGTCCAGTAGCCCATAATAGTACTGGGTTATCTGCAGGACTGGCAATGTCAGAAGTTGTTGACTTGAGCCTTTTACAGCTCAGCATATTAATATGTCTTTACTTTTTATAGCTCATTTTTATACTTTTCTGCTGGATGGTTAAGACCAAGATAAAGCAAGACCATTTTTACAAAAAAATGTAACTTTTGCATCTGACAAGGTCAGTCAAATCCCCTCAGGATTCACCCTGTAACCCTGTACCGCAGTTTGTAGGTCCGTCCTTTGTCAGTGTCAGTCATGTGGAAGAGTCAC
The DNA here is from genome assembly GCF_000260255.1 of Octodon degus. NCBI lineage: Eukaryota > Metazoa > Chordata > Mammalia > Rodentia > Octodontidae > Octodon > Octodon degus. The sequence goes on along the minus strand of NW_004524577.1, from coordinate 32,713,744 downwards.
GGCCATTGCCTGAGCAACTTGCTCTCTGTGAAAGCCTGAGAGAATGTTTCCTCTCCAGGTGACTGACTCTGTTAGGCACAGTCCGCATCACTGACCACTTTCCTCTGTGGCCCCACAATCTGCTTGATCACAAAATTGGGGACACCACTGAGTTACAGTACAGATCCTCTTATGTCCTGACTCCTCACTGACCTTGAAGGGCTAGGGACAAAATGTTGGCTATCCTTGTAGCCCTTCTTTTTCTCTAATATTTTTTTTCTGTAAATTTAAGTTGTTACCCCTCCAGAAGAGAAGCTTAATGATATTATTACCCTAAAACATAGGCTGTTGAGCTTAACATCAGTGACTGTCTGAATATCAAATGCCTTAGACATAACACGGAACAGGTAGTTCGCATCAGTCATTGATAGGCTAAACTTTAAATCCATACAGAATGTGAAAAAAATTAAAAAATAATAATAGTAAAAAAAGAAATAAACAATTACAAATTTTTACAGAGAAATTTAGAAATCTAACCATAAGCAACATTGTAGCAGTTATTTTCTGTCCATGTAATTCTTGTTTAAAAGCATCAGTCCCATTTTTCTTGAGGGCTTTGCTCTCTAAATCATCTTTCCCTTTTCACTGTCTTCTCAAGGAATCTCTGAAAAGGGACTTTTTCAAGTGACCAAATAAAGGAAAAAGCAGCACAACACAGAGACAGCTCTTAAGGGGCGAGTTGATGTTGCACACAAGGAAGTTTCATTAGCCCTTTAGGTTGAAAAATGAGATATAAAATCTCCAGAAAAGTTTACTGTGTAATAACGACTAATATAAGTTTATTAATAGAATTAAGAATGAAATATTCATTTTCCCCAGATTCATTAGCTTTCATTGACAAAATTGTATATATTAACAGGCAGACAATAGGAAGAAAGAGAAATTATAATCCAGCTGCATTATAATCCTGATGGTTGATATCTAAAAATGAATATTGATTTTGTATAATAGTTTTCCTCTGCATTTTTTGGAGACTGTTAATCTATATGTATGATGAATAACTTCATAAGTATATACAAGAGAGATAAACGAATCTGATTCTCACAAAAAGGAAAAAAACAGGAGATGGAGAAGGGGGAAAAAAGGACATGTGTTCAGTACATGTGCCAGTTCTCACACAGTGAATGTAATCACAGGCACTGCAACAGGTAGTAAAGGTAAAAACTTTTTAAAATTACATGTTTATAATGCGGAACGAGTGCATTATGCTAACAAATCTCTCTGTTGTATTGATGAATACGTGCTGTTTTTGGTTTTGTTTTGTATTTTAGAGAAGAGTCTACAGGGTGTTCAGGGTCTCACTATTCGATCGGACTCGTAGTGATCCACCTGTTGACAGGCTCCCAAGAGCTGGGATTACAGGTGCGCGCCACGACGCCCAGTCTCATTCGCCATCTCAGTGCGCCCTGGGGGGCGGGGCCGGAAAATGAGACCCAGAGATCGAACCCCCAGCCCCTGCACTGGCTTGCAGGTGCTTTAATTCGCTGAGCTATTTGGCTGGTCCTGATGAATAAGTACTGACTTTATCTAGATCCGCAAGCAGAACTTATGAGAGCACAGTAGAACCTCTTTTATTTCCTATGTGTATCTTTCAGTGAGATTATGGATTATGCTTTTACAAAATGTAAGGGCATCATTAAGTTTTTATACGGATATTTATGAAACTTTGATTGATGTTTTAGTCAATATCCTTTGGATTGCCTTTCAGGTTGGAATACTTACTGGCTGATCTAGATCTCTGTCTCAAGGAAAAATAATTTTCCTGTGACTCTATACTTCCTTCCTATATTTTATGAAACTTTATCTTTTACAAGTTACACTTTCACTTTGAATATTTATATTCAAACTGCTTATTCAAGTGCAATTTGAGTCACTTTCTTATGCCATACTGACAAACAGGTGAAATGGCAAGACCAGCATGTCAACAAAAATATTCCCTTCAGGAGTGGGTAGAGATTATAAGACTCAGCAAAGATTAAATGTGGACTGGATGAACATTATCAGTAATATAGTATTTTTCTGCATGTTAAAACTATTGCTATCTTAGGTATGCTAGGGATGTTAATTCCACTATTAATGAATACATTCATTGAGGAGTTTTTGGATTTAAGTATTTCTACAACTGGCCTTCCTCTTACTAAAAGAAATTATTTTTTTATTTTTTTATTTTATTTTATTTTTTTGTATTTCAGGGAAGGGTCTACAGGGTGCTTAGGGTCTCACTACTAGATCAGACTCCTAGTGATCCATCTGTTTACAGCCTCGCAAGAGCTGGAATTACAGGTGCACGCCACCACACCTAGTCTCAATTGGATCAAACCCTGGCCCCTGCGCCTACTTGCAGGCACTTTAATTTGCTGAGCTATTTGGCTGGCCAAATAATTTTTGATAATATAGTGAACCTGCTTGTTTTCTCTTTCATCAAGAATTTGCTGTTCTCCAAGTGTTACCTGATGTACTTTACCTCTACACTGGATCCTCGCTCACTTATTTTATCCTAGCTCACTACCTATTTTATGCTAGGCACTGTTCTAGGCAAATGAAATCCATAAAAAATGGAGCAACCAAAAATCCTTGTGCTTGTACCTTATAGTGAAGGGAGTCATAAAGTAGAAATCATACATAAAAAATAAGTGAATTATATTTGTTACAGTATGGTAGATGCTAAAAGAAAATAAAGTAGATCAGAGTCCAAGGATCAAGAATGTTAGGGACAAGGGGCCAGGGAGATGGCTCAGGAAAATAAGCGCTTGCCTGGCAAGCACAAGGGCCTGAGTCAATCCCCAGTTCCAGAAAAAAAAAAAAGAATGTTAGGGACAGGAAATGGATTGAAATTTTAAGTGGGATGTATAGCGTAACTATGGAGAGGTGACAATGGAGTAAAGACTTCAAGAAGGTCATCAGGAAATGTGGAACAAGTGCTTACCTTCAGAAAATGGCAAAGAGAGCAGCTTTTACTCAGAGGACGCTGGGAGTCTTTATAGGATGTTGGGAAGAGGAATGGTATTAAGTTAATCAATGATTTCCGTTCATGGATTCCTTTATTTTATATTGGCATGAACTACAGGGGTTTGAGATTGAAGTAAAAAGATCATTTTTGCTGTTTTCCGTGTTTCACATAATTTTACATGTATAGAAAAATTACAATAGGAAGTATTCACACATTGTTTCTCAAGATACACTGCGACTCTTTTACCATAATTGATTCATCTTAAGTTAAAAACTCTATTAACTTGCACATATTTATGTTGTGTAACATAATATTTTGATATCTCTCTTAGCACTTTTAAAGTGTACAATACACTATGCACTGTAGTCACACCATGTTGAAAAATGAGATTGTCAAACTCTATGTTTGTATCTTTTAACTAACACCTCCTCAGACCCTCTGTACCCAAACATACTACATACTAGCCCCTAGGGGTCAATATTTTTCTGTGATTTTATGAATTTATCATTTTTATATTGTACAGATGAGTGAGATCAAGTGATATTTGTGCTTTTTACCTGATTTCGTTTTTACTTTTTTTTTTGAGATAAGGTCTCATCATGCAGTTCAGGCTGGGCTTGTGCTTTCTTTTTGTGGCCCCCAGGCTGGTCTCGAACTCACAGAGATCCTCCTGCCTCAACCTCCTGAGTGCTAGGGTTACAGGCATGCGCCACCATGCCCAGTTCTGGAGCCACATGGTGGGCGCCCAGGGATCCAAGACTGAGACCACACAGCATTTGGGGCCAGGGACTGAACTTGGGTCCTTGTGCTTGCCAGGTAGGTGCTTATGCCTCTGAGGCACCTTCCCGGCTCCTAGTATTTTACACTTTCCTTGAAATCCTTTATGATTTTTCATGTAACACATGAGAGAATTCTCCTTTTTTTAGGCTGAATAGTTTTCCACTGCATGTACTTCCCACATTTTATTTAGTCGGCATCTGTTAATGGACACTGAATAGGATGTTGTGTGGATAACACTGCAGTAAATATGAGAGTACGTATAATCAGTCAGCTCTGTGGTAGTACAACACAATACCTAACACAGGTTACTTAAGAAGTACAGAAAGGTTTATTTTGGTTTGTGGTTCAAGGGACATCGTCTTAGTTATTTTTCTCATTGTGCAGACAAAGTACCCAACATCCATAAATTAAAAGAGGAAAGGTTTATTTCAGCTCACACTTTCTAGAGGTTTCAGCCCATAATCAGCTGGCTCCTTGGCAGGATGGCATGACAGAGGGCCAGCACAGCAGAATCAGTTCATGGTGTGGCAGGCAGAAGGCAAGGGAAGGCAGAAGCAAGCAGCGGCAAGCAGTGGCAGCCTCCTTTCAGTCCCTTTATATTCCATTCAAGTTACAAGCCTATTATTGATTGGTGCCACCTGTGTGCAATAATATATATCATTCAAATAAATTTCTGATTAAAATAAGTAGAATCAATTTTCATTGGCTCCTAGCCATCTTGACTTCTACAGAGATTTCGTAAAGTGATAATAGTTTTAAATAAAATCTGGCTTTCATGTAGTGATCATTCATAAAAGCTCATTTATATAATTTAACTTTAAAGTTTAAAAAAGGCCCAATATTGCATCATTCTCTCACTAAGTAGGATCTGCTAATCTCATTGACTTTTTTTTTTTTTTTCCCTAGAACCGGGGATTGAACTCAGGCCTTTGCACTTGACAGGGAAGCACTTATTCCACTGAGCCATCTCCCTGGTCCTTCTCATTGAAATTTAATGAATTCAGTAGAAAACTTTTCGATTGTTGAAAAACGAACAATATTAATTACATTGAACAATAAATATCCAATTAGAGTCTAAGCTTGATTTAATCACCCACAATGTATATAACCATGAAATTGCCACTTTACACCCGATATGCTTATAATTTGCCAACATATGATACTTTTTGAGGGGCTACTAGGGGTTGAACTCAGGACCTTGTGCTTGCCAGGCAGGCACTTATTCTACTGAGCTATCTTCCCAGCCCAATGATACATTTTTTAGATGCTGAGTTGACCTGCGGAGCTGTTAGGGTCAAGAACCAGCGCTTTGGGGTGTGGCCACATTCCCCTCGCTGTACTCAGGGCTGTTGGGAGCCTCACAGGTGCTCTGCACTCTGCTTTGGGCTGCTTTTCCGGCCTCTAGATCCCATCTACAGTAGCTCTGCCTCACTGAGCAAACAAAATTCAAAGCTTCCCCGTGATGTTCCAGACTGTGGCTGTCACTTGCTTCTCCTGCCCTCTCTCACCGCAGTCCTTACAGCTGTCTGAGAAGAGCACCCACCTCCAGGGGAGCAGCAGACGTCTCTCCCCGAGCTGCCTGCGGGTCAGGGGTGGGCAACGACTACACATGGGGATTACAGAGTGCACGGCTCCGTGACACTAAAAGTCAACTCTTCCCCAGTTTGTCACCCATAAATCACAGTAGTTCAGAGGTGGGTGCTCTGCTTTCCCCAGAGACAACAGGCTAATGAGGGAGGGGAGCTTTACGTATCTTCTTTTTGGCCTTGGAAGTGGTTTAAGTGTCTATAAGTGGAGCCAAGATAAAAGCAGAGGAGAGGACGCCAGGCTGTACCTCTGAGATTGCCAAAATTCTGATTTATCATTACCTGAATAACTCTTTGCCAGGATTTCCCCCAGGAGAGGACAGGGGAAGTCAAATGTTTCATGTATATACAATATTGATGAGCTTTTCCACCAGCTTCTAATAAGGCAATGTTTTCCTCTTATGGGGCATGTACTAGATCAAAGAGTATACCCTTTAAGAGTCCAAGCACCAATAAAATGAAGAACATGAGAAGAAGCTGCAAGTACATCTTCCAAGGAAAGATCACACTGATGTCTGGAAAGTCATTACTGTTGTCCAAATACAGAGTTGCTTTTTTTATTAGTACTTGTTTGAAGTTTATGCATTTTACAATCATGTTGGGAAGTGCTTACTTATAAATACAATACTACACGATGAGAGACACAGAAAGACTCAGAGACAAAGATAGTAATACAGAGAGAAAAGAGAGGGGAAGGGGAGACAGAGACAAGAGAATTGCTCTTAATCATCAAATGTTTTTTCACTTCTCTGTAGCCCCAAATGCTACTATAGCATCATTTCAAAATCTAGTATTTCATATCTAAAAATCATAATAAATCCTCTTATATTTTAAGTCTTAGTCATTTTTAAATGTTTCTAGTTAAGGAATTTTCCAGCTGAGCTAAAATATGCATGCCCCCACTCAGCCATCAGAAAATCAATGGGTAGCTTTCCCAAGGTTGTGTAACATTAGCACCAAAGCCAAGAATACTCTTGAAATGCTCCCCTCTTGACCATGGGTTTAGACCTTCCCAGGAGAAGCAAAGCAAAACTGGAGTGAGATGTCCAGAAAAGATTATGAATGACTCTCTGAGATCAATAACACACTTTTAAGAAGGAAATGCCTCTCCTGTTATACCCCCCTGGTTTTTCATAAAGTTGTAAATCTCAACATAAAACCCTTTTAACCCTACTAGATCGCAAAATATAAAATATAAAGAAAACAAGGTCTTAAATGTCATGATATATTGAAAGTTTTTAAAGATGACATCTTGCATCATGTGTGACTACCACCACTACCATTAGTGTTGGGGCACTTCCCAAATTAACAGAGCACTTTCTGCATATAATCTAGTAGCTGGTGGGTGCTATTCCCAATCTGTTTTACTAACAAAGAAACTGAAATCCACACACTGCATGCTTTGCTCAAGATCCCCTAGTCAGTCTACAGCAGCGCAGGACCCTAAATGGAGGTCCTCTTCCATATTGTCACACCCTCTGTCCTCTCCCAAGATGACAGTCAGCATCACCTCAGATGTGCAGTGCCCTCTTTCTTCCTGGTCTCTCTCTGTGGCACATCTTCACTGCCCTGTTTGTGGTGGCTGCCAGGGCTCTCCTCTGGATCCTAACGACCTCTCACCCCTTTTCATCCCTATCTCTGATCTAGGATTATTCAATCAAAGCATTTCTAATAACAAGAAAAATGTTGATCTATGGCTAAAAGTGGAAGTGGAATTGGGAAGTAGTACATAATAGATTTTGTAGTACATAATAGATTTTGTATTCTGGGATGTCTATAATCACCACCAAAGTCTATCTGGCTCTTGAGCGAGGATACTACCTAAATTCCTTGGGTTCCTGCACTTGGGATCGTGAATAGCAAGATCTGGATTGCTGGGCATCTGTTCTTCCAAACAGCTCTATTTTTAAAATTACCCAAACCTGCCTGGCTCCCACGTTCAAAGAGAGTTCAGTGAGTAAAATATGTGTTTACTTTCAAAATCAGTTTTTATAGCACTGTCTTCTGACCTTTGTTGTAGAGCTTTGGTGCAGTTATAACCTTAGCACCTACTGAAATTCAGGTGCAGATCTACAAAGTTTGAATTTATCCAGTTGTGCCTGGCTTGGGTCTGGCTGCTATGCTCAGCTCCTTCCTGCTGCCGCCCTTGGGAGTGAACCTGTTGTGCCCCTCTGGCAAGATGTTCTGCTCCTGGACTATCTGCATGGTTCTGTCCCTTACTCTTTCTGCAGGGACTGCAGCTGCAGAGTTTCACCCCAGGCCTGTATACCAGGCCTGAGCTGAGTCTGGAAGGGACAAGGTAGGGGAGAGGAAGCTTTCCAACACACTCACCAGGCCTGGGCTAGGGCTGGTTCTGGGGGGGGGGGGGGTCCCGAAAACACAGTAGGAGTTCTCACTCACTGGGTGGGAGTGGGGGGGACTGTGGAGTGGTGGGGGGCTCCCAAGGGGGTGGAAGAGGGTCTCATACACACTGCACCTGGGCTTGGACTGCTCAAAATCAGTTTTTAAACGTCACTATTTAAGTTATTAATATGTATTTAAAAATTGAATTTATGAGAACTCCTATAAACGTTTACAGAAAGATAACCGCAGAAGAAATGTATATAATCTCTTTTATTATAATACAAGTTGAAAAAATCAGAAATAAAAGGTAATATGGAATCAGTCATTTTCTTTTCCTACCAGGGTAAAGGTGACTTAAGGAGATGCTAAAAAAGGATGTCATAAATTCTCAAGCGCAAAACTACTGGGATATATCCTAGTGAAATAAAAGTGGTCTTTAGCTGTCTCCTGAGAAGGATGTCAATCTTGAAACAGGTTGTCTTTGCAATAATCAAAGACCGTAATGTAACTGTTAAATACTTAGAAGTGGCATTTTTTCTCCTTAGTTTGCTTTACATGAGATTGTAGTTCATGTATAAGAAACAATCTGAAATAGTGAAGAGAATGATAAGTTTGTATAACTCAAAAATATATGCTAAAACCAGAAGACTAATTATAATAAGAAAACATAGGTTCTAGTCTTTTCTTCCATCTATTAACCATGAGAGGTCACATCACTGCATCTAAACTTCTTTACTAGAAAGTTAGATGCTAGTTTCAATTATATGCAAGGTTCACATAAGCTCTAAAAATGTCCTGATATCTATTGAAAAAATTGTTTACCTTTGTTGTGCATTTAAACCATTAAGTGTCACACACACACACACACACACACACACACACACACACACACACAGAGGCTTTAGAAAATAGACTATAACAGATAAGTGAATAGAATACTGAGAGTATAGTTGAGTAGCAGAATATGTGCTTAGCATATACAAGGCGCCAAATTCCCATTCCAGGACCCAAATAAGATAACAACAAAACTAAAAATAATAGATATTCAAAATAAACAAATCAAAGAACAAGCCTACTCCACCACCCAGAAATAACTGCTAACCTCCCCAGAAGTACATATAATGCTTTATAACTTGCCTTCTTTTAATATATTCTATATTTATTGCCATAGTGTTAAATGCTCTTCTAAAACACTGATATATTAATAGGCAAGGCAAGAAGGCAGGCACCTTAGAATCACACAGGGGTGTTCTAGAAAACACTCTCTTCTTTCTCTGCTATCCCTCTGGAAACTGTTAGGTATCCCAGTCAAGATTCAGCATGGACAAAACTGCTTGGCAGAAACTCCAATTTCTTTTAGGAGTATTAAGACAAAATCAACACAAAGAGCAGTATCACTGCAAATGCACTTTCGATGGTTACAAAGTTGGAATGTTCCATCACTTATTAGCCAGTTTCCCTCACTGCACAGTCAGACTAGTTCCACTCTATTCACAGATAAGTGAATAGAATACTGAGAGTATAGTTGAGTAATAGGATAAGCATTATAATAAATGTGTATTGGGAGCCACTAAAGCTGGAAATTGATCCTATGTGGGAGAGCAGGATGAGGCCTCATTGCCTAAACAGTCAAGCTACCTCAGTCTTGAGGAAAACCTCCAGCTTGAACATTGTTGGCTGTAAGTCACTAGGCATTTTGCAAAGATATAAATAAATGCCCACACTATTGTTCTGCGGTTCTTTGCCAATCAGGCTTGGTCCAATACCTAACCTCAGCTATTATATCTCATCTTTATTTTCTAAATCCTCTTGTCATTTTCTCCTGGGGAACCACTGAGAGACCACCAAATCTCTACATCTGTGTAGCTCTATGTATGGACACATCTGAACTGAAACCCTCATTAAGTACTAATAATAGTGTAAAGTGGCAAAGTTTCTCATTCGGTTTCAATGACATTTGCTTTCTGGGAATCTGACATAAAGAGGAAAGAGAAGCCTTGGTCAGAAGATTTGGTTACTCACCAGCATCTCTAATCCAATTATAAAGACAGTCCTGGATCTAAGGTCACCGAAGGCCATTTGATGTAAGATGTGCAGTTCTTCTAATGGATACTCAGTAAGACAAAAGAGAAAGGACTTTATAATCTAATGGGTTAATATTATTATTTAGTTATTGCAGACTGATAAGGCCCACAATCTCCCAAATGAGTGTATACTGAAAGGTTTAATGAGTCAAGTGGTATGAGTTTAGGGCTCCAGGAAGTTCAAAATCCTCTTAACAGAATTTCAAATTCTCTGGAGGCTAAAAGAAAGAACATTTCTGGGTGGCCCATATTTATTTAGTTTTCAAACAAGTGAGGAGGATACTGAAGAAAATGCAAGAAAATGCTCTAACATGCTGAGGGGATCTTGGGAGACAGTTCAAAGAAGTTGCCAGGTAGTAAGGTATGCTATTGAGACTGTCTTGTCTCTCAATCAACATTTTTTGGTAGGAATATGGAGCCTGAAGCTGAAGTCTCTTTTTAGTTAATTTGGGTTAGAGCCAGGCATCTTCAAGAATGGCCTTATCTTGTCATTTGAGGCTCATGGATTCACAGACCATTACAGGCTTCTGCTGAGACAAGAGACTCAAGAGGTTCACTTACTATGACTGCTACCCTGCACCAGACAAGGGGCCTAGGCCTCGGACAAGCTTATAGGTAAACAAGGAAAGCCAATTGCTTAATATTAAATCTTCCTCAGAGCTGTTCTACAGTGTTCTCCATCAATAATCTAAAACTGCAAATAAAGATAACTTTTTAGTAATAGAATATTAAAAATGCTAAAAATTTAATTAAAAGACTGATAGAGCAACACATTCTACTGAAAGTATGCACATCAATAAACTATATTAAAAAAGGATGCCATTGCAAACATTTCAAATTCTTCATTTTTCTCAGGACACTGCCAACTTCACTGAAAAAATATGACATTTTATATACAAGGTACAAAAAGATTAAATGATTCTAAGAACTTTTGGGGAGAGTAACTCATTTTTATGGAGAAAACAGGGCCAGAATGGACTCCACCTTCCATAGGAATGCTGAAGTAAAACCTAGAAGAAAGTCTGGAAAATATGTAAACTTAAGAGAAGGTACACTACTTCTAAACTTGGAGCTCACCCTCAGGCCCACCAAGGCCCTCCATGTCTAAGTGGAACAGAGGCAGAAAAAACACCACCACCTACAAAACAAAACAAAACAGAATAACCCACAAGAGCCAAGGAGAAGCTGTTTAGTTTACGTGCACAGGTTGACAAGAATAACTGGAAAAAGAAGTCTTGTCTGAAAGAAGACCAGTGAAGAGAAACTTTTATATTCAAAAATATTATAAACTTTCAATAATTAAAACAGTGCAGCATTATTAGCATGTGAAGAAACAAATGAAGAGAGAATATTATAGCCAGAAATATAACAATAGATTTGGGGATTTTGAACTGCATGTTAGTAATTCTAACATGCATGTTTTCCCACCCTTCGACATCTCTGCCATCCAGACACATCATACAAATGGATGAGGTACAGTAAATTACTAGTGTATTTGACTCAAATCCATAAGGCTGAAAGATGAAGTTCTAGAGACTGATGTGATAAAGGCTATGCAACAACATAAATGTACTTAATGCCACTAGATTTTACACTTAAAATGGTTTACAATGGTTTTAAAAGAGGTAAGTTCTACATTATGTACATTCTGCCACAAATTTGAAAAGGTTTTCCACAAGAAATACTGTAACTTTTTCCTCCAGCATTGTAAAATACAATCAGTATTGATATAAGTAAATAAGGAGGATGGATATATGGTACATGACAAAGGTGGCATCTCAATTCAGTGAGCACTGAGTTATTGGTAGTTATTCAATCAACAGTTTCACACTACTTGACAGATGTCTGGGGAAAAGAGTTGATTCCAAACATATCATAAGATGAACAAACAGATCAACAGTTTAAATTTTAAAAATACAACAATTAGTAGATGACAACATGCTAGAACACTTTTATGACCCTGTATGGAAAAGTCTTACCAATTCTGACTCACAGTTTTGAAGACCAAAGAGGTTAACAACCATAAGAATGTGGAGAAGAGATGCAGAAAGTGCTGCTGGGTCCTACAGTATTGGGGTTCTGACTTTGGACAATCAGAAGTCAGGTGGATTCTTAGTCCCTAGCGTTGGGGAAGAAAATATCTCCTAGGTAAGAATCCCAAGACTGCTAGGCAAATTTGGGCCTCGGTTTGGATCTGTGTGCTTCCTGGTATCCATGCTTCATCAGTTTCTACCTGGATCTGGTTCCTTCTCCTGCCCCACCCTGACTATTTAAACAGAAACAAAATCTCAAAGAGGTCTTGAGTGCTGGTAATAAATAAATAAATAAATAAATAAATAAATAAATAAATAAATAAATAAAAAAAATTAGTGTTTGATGCATTCCTTCCCAATGACTTAGTAAGATCAGAAACTGACGTACATTAAAATGCAAGTAAAATAATGTAACAATTCTTTTAAAACAGTATTTTTTTTTTTAACCTCACAGCACTAAAGAAATCTAGGGATATGTATTCATCCAAATAGAAGTAGTTTGCCTCACAGTAATCACTTTCATAAATACACACATATTCAGTGATGCTACTATCTAAAACAACTTTTCAGCTTTTCTGTACAGACTGATTCCTAAGATAGTTAGAATTCATTTAAATGACTGTATGGGAGGAAAATCTGTTGTTTATAAAAATGAAGTTCATATAAACTACTACAATCACTATTAGCAATCATGAAGCAGAGTCCTCAAAACATCTGAAACTAAAAATTCCATTTAACCCAGCTACTCTCCTGAGCATCCCTCTAAGCAAGTTCTGGTATTACAGAGATACATGCATGTTCATGTACATAGCAGCACAGTTCATCATGGTATGTCCAACGTCACGAAACCTACTCTACCTCTGCTACCTTAATGCACATCACATCATATTTTACAGATATTAACTATCAGGTAAAAGGTCTGAAGATGTAATTCCTATGTTGTTAATGATCTTTATGTAGATCATATGAACCGGTATAACCTAAATGATAAACGAGATGAGGAAGAGGGAATCTGGTGACAAGAGGATTTCCAATGCCTCCCCATTGGAATTCAGGTCCACAATACCTCACACAGGTTTATGAAATGATTCCAATTTGGCCTGAGCAAGAGCCCAGAGTTGAAACCCCTACTGGTATGTAGTGTGGGCCCTCTGGCCTCAGTTTGCTCATCGCTAAAATGAGACTATCACCTGCTTCACAGGACTGTGGAAGATCCCATCATTAACACTTAGATCAGCCAAGACAAAGTGATAGATTTTACTTAGGTCCCAGTTGACCTTACGGAAATCACTTCTTTAGAAGCAGAGAGTATAAATTATGGCAATTATGCAATTATTAAGGATACAATAGCAGTCCTTGTTTCATCTCCTGAATGACTTTTTCCACAGCTCTGCACCCTTACACCCTCCCTGGCCACAGTCAGCTACAGGATCAGATGTTGCTCTGAAAACCACAGCAACAGAGCCCTATTCCAAGTGCAGGACCCTGAGTTGTCCCATTGCTCCAGACTGCGAGAGCAGAAAAAACCTTGCGGAGGAGGGCAGTGGAAAGAAGTTCCCGTAGCGTGGAGGTGGGTGCTGGGTGCTGGTGGGCTGGCCCGCGAGGCTGAAGCCTGGCCCTGAGGACACCTTGGCGGTCACAGTGGCAGGTCCCCAGCTCTCTTGCTCCCTGTACGCTGCTGCCCCTCAAGCCCAGGTGCAGTCAACCTGACCCCTCTGCTATGCATGGGCTTCCACTCCTCCAGAGCACAGATGCTGTTGCTGCGGTCCCCTAGAGACAATGTAAATGGAGCGAGAGCAGCGGTGTGCAGAACTCACTTGGGAATTGGGTGCAGGAAGATCTAAAAACAGGAAAACCTGGTTAGGGACGGAGGAGGCAGAGGAGAGACACAGCACAATCCCCAGGGAAGGCTGCGCTGGGCTGGGCTCCCCTGAGCTGCGGCTGCACCGACCTAGGGACCCACGGAGAGGGAGCCCAATGGAGGCAGCACCACCCCTGCTGATTCTTAGGAAATGCGTGAAGTGTTGTATTTGGCGAGCAGACTTGTGGAGCACTACCCAGTAGATGGAGCATAATATTAAGTAACCGTAACTGTTGAGGGGAACAAAGTCTGGCATATTCGTTTCTCCTTTCCTGCTGTTAGGCTGGGAGGTGGACCAGGAATCAGCATCAGACCTTGGAGCTTTACTCTTACACCCTCCCCTGGAACCCCGCCCCCACCCCCCACCAAGTTTGCTGGTCGTGTCTGGTTCTGATCCTATTCGCCACTGTTGCAATGTGGAATCATAGCATCAATAACTATAGAAACAAAGATGGTCTAGACAAGGGCCATGCTTACAAGGCAGAACCAAGTGCTAGAATTAGACTGAAGGCCCCTCCCCTACACCCCCCAGTAGCCAAAGAAGTTGCACTTCTGACTCAAGCATCTCACCTAAGTGCACAGTGTTCTTGTACTGTGAGTTCTTAACAAAGACTCAGGGTAAAGGTCAAGGCAACAGGGAAGGACAGGTGGGAAGAACAACCCCTGGGCCAGGGTATATCTTCCTAATTTCTCTTGCCTGGGCTTTATCCTAGTACACTGAGGAAGGTTAGTTCAGTTTGCTGTAACAAAATACCACATTGGGTGGCCCAAAAACAGGTGCTTTTTTCTTACGGTTCTGGAGGACAGAAGTCCCAGGTCAGAGTGCCTGCACAGTTGGGTTCCAGTGAGGGTTCTTTTCTCAACCTGTGTTCTCATGGCTATTCCTTCCCTTATGTATATCCTTGGTGAGCACCAGGTGTCCTCACATTTGGGGACAAGGGTTCATACATGAATCTGAGGAGATCATTAACATTCAGTGCATAGCACTGCCCTACTTTCCTAAAGAATTACAATTTCTACTTCCACTACTATATATATCTACATATATATTTCTCTAAATCTTGTGAATACTTACTGTTTTCAGACTATATGTACACACACACAATAACACACATTTTTTTCATTTCGTTATTATATACATGGGTGATTTAAAAATGGGCCTCTCTTTACTCCTTATTACAAAATGTTTAAATAAAAACAAACATCATAAATAAAGGACTTTGCCATCGTGATGGGATAAGTATTAGAAGCAACAGAATACTTTGAGAGAAATTAACAGCCATGTGTCTTTTACCATAATAAAAGTTTATTTATTTTTGTATGGGGAATCAAACTCAGGACCTCGCACTTGCCCAGGCAGATACTGCACCACTGCGCTGCATCCCCAGCCCCTATAATAAATGTTTCTGATGGAAACATTCACTGTATTTTTGGTCACTCCCTGTTGATCAACTGTTGGCTGCAGTTTCTGTCAATAACAATACTGTGCGGCTTCACCTACTTCACACTGGGTCTGGCACTGTGAGACTTTTTGGCTAATCAGGTGTTACCTCTGAATTCCTTTTCACATCATTTGCTTATTTTTACAGTTTCTTTTCTCGCTGATTAAATAATATAAGTCTGCCATAGGATTTCACACAAAGATAAACTTCATTTTAAAATGTCAAGGAAAAAATATCATCCAAATTTAGTGCTAACTTAACTTTTAGGAATAGAATGAACAGTTACAAAACCCCACATACAAACAGTGCTGCTCAAAAAGTTCCATCCTTAGGAGAAACGAAGAGCAGAAAGGTGGAAGTCATCCTTCCTCGTCGCTGCTGCTCCAGGCATCTTGAAAGGCCTGATTTAACCGGGACTTAGTTTTAGTCTGGAAAAAAAGACAAAGGAAGATCATATTTTTCTACTTTACAACTTTAGGCTCTTAATATAATTATGAAATATGCCAGATGAACAGCAATTAGAGTTTTATAAGAAATATCCCAAACATGTATAAGATAATGACTTCAATGAAACAGCTCTCCTAGACTTTATGCAAATAACCTGTGTGTGCTTCAGCTCACTGGTGCCCGCGTGGGAAGCTGCTGTGGCTTTTGGGGGTGGGGGCGCTGCTGTACCTTTCCAGGATCAGCTGGAGGGGCGGGGACACTGACACCCACGGGGCTAGGACTGCTCTAGGTCTAAGGCTCACTGGGAGCCTGTAATTGTTGAACTTAATGCTGCAACTTCTCATTGCTGAGTGGACTTGTAGAAATAAACAGATACTGACACAGGAGACACAGGTGTTTGTTCATCAAGATGCCTGATACCATTTCAGATCCCAAAAGTGAAGGGGATTATTAAAGGGTGAACTTTCTCTGCGTGTTTTTGTATAGCTAGCAAAGTACTCCAGAAACATGTGCAAAACATTATCAGAAATGTAACAAGCTGATAATTAGGCTTCCCTGGGAAGTTTCTCTGAAGAGTAACATGCACTGGATAGTGTTTAAGAGAATAAGAAAATAGCACAGTATTCACAACTTTAGAACCCTAACTAGTAGAATTAGTCAGCAATTACTGCATAGCAATTCAATTAATTAGGAATAGACTTATTATGAATTATAACATCAATTCACTTGTTTGGGAAACCTGAATGGCTACTTTCCTACTTTCTGCCCAGGACTAAATGGATTTAAGCATAGTGGCATTAATTAAGTTTCTGGGCATATGAGTTGAATTTGTTTCCCATTTTGCAGCCTGTACATTTGCCAGTTTGATCAGATCCAAATTCCAATAATGTGTTGTCACCAAAATTATTCTTAAATTATCCTAAAGATATTGTCTTTAATAAGTTACAGAAATACTTCATTAAGGGGCACCCCTACTGCGTATCTGAGCCTGTTCATTTTCCTTTTGATGAACATTAGGACTCAGAATCTTCTAATAAAATGGTAGAAAAAGTGTTTCCAATAAATTTCCTTAGTATTAGCTAGGAAAGACAGCAAAAGAAAATATTAATGTAATCATTCTTTTCCTTTTTTAGAATCAGGAGTTGATCTCAAGACCTTGTGCTTCCCAGGCAGGCACTTTGCTGTTAAGCTACACCCCTGGTCCAATGTAGTAACTGCTTAAAAATACAAATGGAATACATTATGGATCTTAATTTGGCTACTTTCATTTAGGTGTA
Organism: Octodon degus; assembly: GCF_000260255.1. Taxonomy (NCBI): domain Eukaryota; kingdom Metazoa; phylum Chordata; class Mammalia; order Rodentia; family Octodontidae; genus Octodon; species Octodon degus. Next base: position 32,696,902 of record NW_004524577.1, on the reverse strand, counting down.
CAACCAAAATTCCATTTTGCACATCTACAAAACTATGCCCAAACCCCAGGTAACGACCCACTCATTACTAGCAGCCATCTTCTTATATGTAAGGATAGTACACCCAGGTCTGTGCATTTAGTTTTTGATGTGAACATATTCTGAGTTTCCTGTCTTTTTGTGTTAACAGCTTAACTACCAAGGTGGATTACTGAGTGAGAGTTTCCTTACCGATACACTGCGCAAGGTGTTGGGTGGCTTTCTTCCCTACTATCTTTAGAAAGTTTTGTCTCAATTATCTAACAAATTTCCCTGGGTAGGTAAGCCATAGAAAGGTCAGGCCTCCCAATTCCACAACGGAAGGCCAATAGATAGCTACTAAGCATTTTGGCTTCACTGGAAGACTCAACAGACATAAATTATATCTCATTATAAATTATTTGTGGTAAGGTGAGAAAACAAACACAAATACAACCACATGAAAATTATAATATCTTTATATGTAAGTGTTGCGATATATAGTAATAAAACAAAGATGTGTACATTACACATAAGAATAATTCGGTTATTAAAACTATGACAAATAAAATACCACATTTGTGGTTAAAACAGCCTGAAAATGAAATAATGAAATATGCTTAAAACCATAAAACTCCTATCATCTAATTTTTTTAAATGAAAATATTTTATATTAGTATGACAATGATTATGTTCTTAAAGTTAAAGCGTCTGAATAATATATTTTAAAAGAAAAGGCTTTATAGCTCTAAGACTTAAATATCAAGCTCAACTTTGTTTTGGTATATCCTATTTTACTTTCTATTTCTTTGGCTTAATGTTTCCAATAAAAGTTCTTTTAGATGTGGAATTCAAACTATCAGTATAATTATATAACAAGGAAACAAACATCAGAGTCACAAATTATCTTCCTCATAAGCAATGTAGTTTTCTCCGGCTGTTCTCTAAATAAGTTACAGTTGATTTACTTTATATTAATTCTTACTATTTTCATTTGGTAAAAGACTGTTATGCTTCTTAACATGGCTCAGAGTCCTCTGACTGTGGTTTAATATAAATAGCAATTCACCAAAAGCAGGATATATAATTTAGAAAAAATGCAAAATAAGTAGCAAAGCTAAACTACTTAACCATATTAAACTTTATAATGAAGAATGTTCAGTCCTCAGAAGCAGCTATATGCTGAAACTAATCAAGCCACAATAAGCCAAATTATGCACGTGATGAAATCCAGACACACACAGATTTGGCTCACCGCATTTATCAACATGTGTTTTTTTCTCTCCTTCGTTTGGACTAGGGTCAAAAGAAAATAATTCACAGGCTTTTCAGTGTAATAAACCATACTAGTTGCAAGTTAAGGTATGGAATATATTTTGATAATAGCTGCCAGATACTATCAACTACTACACAGAACACTTATTTCATGTGTTTTTTTGACAGAGTCCTATTTTCACAAAGGAAATGAGTATGTCAAAAAATGTTTTTTAACATCAAACTTGCTTTATCAATTAACTCTTTCACCTCCATCTAAGAAGCTTTGTTTTTACTATGTGTTTCTAACTACAGTATCCGTACTTCTGACTTAAACATTATATAAACATTGCTTTAGACATTATACTTTTCATATCTTAGAGAGTGAGATGAATGGGGATAATTAATAGTGCTCCGTAGACTAATCCTCGGCAGAAGAGACACTACCTCCAGACAACCTGTTACTACTGCTTGGCATACTTGTTTTGGAATAAGATACTACGTAACACCAGAGATAATGTCTAACACGTCTTTCTTTTCCTACTGCTTTTTATTCACATTGTCATATCTATAGTAATTTATGCTTTCAGATAGACTTTATATTGCTAAAAGAATTATAAATTGGTAAGACAACAATGTGAATAAAAACACCTTAAAATATACATTGTAACTTAAGATAATTTCACTTTTAGAAATAAAAAAAGCAGATATATAAACAATTTCTGAACAGATATTTACCTTGCTTATAATAATGAACAGAAACAAACTGATATTGCAGTTGTTAACACAAAAGTGACAGAGCAGTGTATCATTAAAAATGTTTGTAAATAGTTACTAATGACTGAAAGAAGCTTTATTGTACAATGTCTATCAGAAAAGTAAGATATCTGTGTGTCCAACAAGGATATTAACTAATTATAGACATGCTTTAAAAGTCTCTCTCATATAAACAAATAAAACTTATTCCTTAGGATTTAAAAGTCATTGTACCATTTGTACAACTAATATTTACCTCATCTTCCTCAGGAAGTGGCTCACACAAGGATGGTACCCACGCAAGAATATTGCAGTCTCTGCTACCGCTGTAAAGTTCCTACAATGCACACAGCAGAGGTGATACTGAGGATCACTCTAAAGTTCGTAACAATCGCAAATGAATGAACTATATCCACTTTCAAAATGATTCTCAGGTTAGATTAATCACATCAATTTTATTTCTATTGTCTGAAAAAAAAAAAAGTCTAAAAGTCGTTTTTCCTTTTTCTGTATTTTTTAGGAAAGGGTCTACAGGGTGTTCAGGGTCTCACTACTAGATTGGACTCATAATGATTCTCTTGCTTACAGCCTCCCAAGAGCTGGGAGTACAGGCGCATGCCATCATGCTGTCTCAATTGCCATCTCAGTGTGCCCCGGGGCAGGGCCAGCACGGCAGGCCCAGGAATCAAACTCCTGGCCTCTCGGCCTGCTTGCAGGAGCTTTAATCCACTGAGCTATTTGGCCGCCCTTTTTCTGTGTTTTTAAAGATACAGTAAAAACTTTTTTACTAATGCTATAAAAAATTTAGAAAAACATTCAACATCCTAGCACTTTTACCAATTATGGCATCCATACAGTTCAAGTGCCAGATTTGGGGGTGGGAGCATAGAATGAAAAGTTTACATTTCTCTAAAGCAACACAGCTTTAGAGAAAAAAACAAAGAAGCCGGATGTTCCTTATAAAACAGCTAAGCCCTGACAAAAAGTTTTCTTTAGCTTGCTGCTGCCTAATTTGCTGCTATTCAACACAAGTGCATAAAGACCGGGACCGTGTCAGTTGAGCTTCCCTTGAAAATGGAAGTGTGGGCTCAGGCACAGTCTGCCTATGTCTTTCATGGAAATACTGTTTGCTCTTGGCTGAATAATACTCATTCTCCTTCCCAACAAAACTGAAGGCATGTTAGAAGGACTATTACTGAAAACATTCTCAGGGGGTGGTAAAATAGATGCTTCTGCATATAGAGGATATAAATTGATATAACATTTGCTACAGTAGACTCTCAAACTTTTGTATGTAACCCTGAAAAGTTATGCCAAAATCACACACAAAATTCAAACATTATATTCTTCATATAAACTTTTTCATAGGAAAAAAGAGAGTAATTGTCAAAATAAAGCAGTAGTTATTAATAAATTACCATTGTATTCACATCATGGAGTACTATGTAGCCATAAAAATTGTTTTTCACGACAGACCTGAGAATCAGTGGAACAGATTAAAGATACAAAATACTACAAACACACTAAGTCACCTTATCTTTGGCAAAGGGGACAAACATGTACACTGGAAGAAAGATGGCCTCTTTATCAAATGGTGCTGGAAAAACAGGCTCTCCACATGCCGAGAACTAAAACTAGAACCTGGTCTATCACCATGCACTAAAGTCAAAATGGATTAAAGATCTAAACATTAAAACAGAAACACTAAATCTACTGGAAGAGAAAGTAGGTAGAAATCTTGAAGACACAGGAGTAGGTAGAGAATTCACGAACAAACATTTTAATGCACAAGAATCAGGAACTGGGATCTCATTGATAAAAGTTCTGTACATCAAAAGAAATCAGCAACAGAGTGAAAAGACGTGAATTGGGAAAGAATCTTAAACAACAATCACTCAAAGGACTTCTATCTAGAAGGTTTTTTTTTTTTTTTTTTTTTGGAAGCTCGAAATGCCTCTATCTAGAATATATGAAGAAGTAAAAAAGATCATGCCACCTAAATTCAAAGACCCAATCCAAAAATGGATATTTGAAATGAACACACATTTCTCAAAGGAAGGAATAGAAATGGCAAATAAATCCATGAAAAATGTTTCACAGCACTGGTAATTCGAGAAATGCACATTCAAACAATACTAAGATACCATCTCACCCCAGAAAGAATGGCTGTCATAAAGAAATCAACTAATGACAAATGCTGGAAAGGCTGTGGGGGAAAAGGAACCCTTTCCATTGCTGGTGGGAATGTGGACTGGTACAACCACTATGGAAATCAGTGTGGACACTCCTCCAAAAAACTAAGATTGGAGGTCCCACTCAACCCAATTTCCAAAAGAAATGAAAACATCATACTACAGTAATATATGCGCACCCATCTTTATAGCAGCACAATTTTTCATAGCCAAATCTTGGAAACAACCAAAATGACCATTATGTGAAGAATGGATAAAAAAGATGTGGTATTTTTATACAATGGAATATTACTCAGCTATAAAGAAAGACAAACTTGAGGCCTTTATAGGTAAATGAATGCAATTAAAGGCCATACACATAAGCGAAATAATCCAGACACACATATGTAAATATTGTATCGTTTCCTTATAGAATTACTATAATTCTATTTTCAGACAGCGAATTTTATGTAATACATAATTTGCAAAAATATTGTTACTCAGTGGATAAAAAAGTACTATACTTTTCCTCTGGAGATGAGGAATTAGTTGTAGAATCACAAGATGTGAAATGGGATAAGAATCAGGAACTTCCTAATTCTTAAAACCCATTCAAAATTTATCCAATTGTTCAGTCATGTTCTCAGTAGCAAATGGGTCCTGCTAACATGATACACAGGTGGCATGATTCATGTTTTCATTTGGAAACAGTTCTTTGATCTCTTTGGGGCTTTCTTATTCTTGACTATTTCAAAAATGCACTCATTATTTAGTAGAAAGTCCTTCAAATGTAGCTCATCTCATATCTCTTCGTGATTAAAACCAGATGATGTAAGTTTGCAAGTACTATAGTAGAAGTGGGGTCTCAGAACAGGGATGTTCACATTAATAATTTGGTGACAATAATATGCCAGGCTTTTCAAGGAAAATTTAATCTTTTTACTTATTTTGTAGTGCAGTGGTCTGAGGCTATGGAAATACAGTACCCCTTTCCTCAACATATTTTATTATTCATATGAGTATAGTTTTATAGACGTCTATTTTAGTCAATAGGTTATAATCTATTACCTTCATTTTCACATCAGATTTTTATATTTGGGATGGAATTATTATAATTCTATTTTTAGACAGCGAATTTTATGTAATACATAATTTGCAAAAATACTGTTACTAAACGGATAAAAAAGTACTATACTCTTCCTTTGGAGATGTGGAATTAGTTGTAGAATCACAAGATGTGAAATGGGATAAGAATCAGGAACTTTCTGAAGCAGTGCAGTGATTACTCGGAGCTCATAGCACACAGAAATGGCGCTTCACAGGACGCAAGCGGCCCCAGGCCTCTGGCGGTCCCAGCTGGTGCAAAGACAGAGAGCAATCAGTGTCTTAGCACATTTCCAACCCCTATGCACAGATGAGGACGCTCTGACTCAGTAAGAGCTGTGACGCACACAGCAATAATTTTAGTCAGAATATTTGGTTAAAATTTTGTCTGTATCTTTAAGTGAGGGTTAGTATCATAAGAATGTCTGACTATAGAGTTGTGTTTTATCAATAATTACTTGTACGTTTGGGGCAAATCATGTATCCGCTCCCATGCTTTCATGTTTTGTCCCCAGAAATGACTCTAAGAATATTTAACAATTAGGACATGAGGACACTGACTAGGCAGAGAAGACACTCTCTACTGTGTGGAAACAGGGTCCTGGAGGCTCCCTTTTAGGTGGTATCTAGGAATTTCAGGGTGGGGGCTGGGGCTGGAGGTCGCTTGGGGGAGACTGGTGCAACAGTTACTTAGCAGTCAGTAGGACACACTGATAACATTGTCATGCTAGTGTCCACTGGCTACAGAATCAGGCCTATATATCTTATGGCACAGGGTCTGGAACAAGTGAGGTAACTGATATGAATGAAGGAAGGGACAGGCCTTTCCCCAAGGGATAAATTCCCTAGAAAAGTTCTAACAGTCCACAGTTTTCATTCTATCAGTATTTAACATTCATGAATATTCTTTCCCTCAACTACAAAACAGGAAATAACAACTTGCTACTACTAGCTTAAGAGAGTATATCAGGCAATACGTGTAAGTGTTCTTTCAATAAAACCTGCTCCAAAACCAAGAAAGAAAGAGAGGGGAGGGAAATAAGATTGGAAGGAGAAGGTCACAAAGTCTTGCGTGCATGTGCCCAGCACCTATGAGGAATGTGGTTATCATGTACTCAAACACGTAAGAGAATAATATACACTTACACATACATCCATACACATGCAGGGCACAAACACACACAGCAGAAGGGGTTCAAGAGATGCAGGGAGGGGGAAAAGGGGGTGGGAGGGGTTTTAAAAATGGAATTAAGATGAATATAACCATCATACATATACTAATATAAATAAGAAATTATCACATAAAATACCTGTTCCACTGATGACATGACAATTCAGAATGTTAAACAAGCAAAAAGCCTCAGTAATTGACACTGCATTAGCTCACTGTCACATTTTTGTCAGCCAGGGGCAGGAAAAGGGAAAAATAAAATTTCAGACATGCATATACATAAAGCAAAATATACACTGAAATTAAAAACATATTTCATTTCTTACTCAAAAGGCTGCAAGGGCTGGTGAGATGGCTCAGTGGTCTGAAGCACCTACTCAGAACAACCTTAGCAAAGCACAGGGACCGCAGTTCAATCCCCCAGCACCACATGCCAGCCAGCCCCGCCCCCTGGTGGGCTGAGCTGGCCACACACACACACACACACACACACACACACACACACAAATAAAAAAAATTAAAAAAAAAAAAAAAAAGGCTGCAAGAAAATATTTTATTTCATGTGAGAATTTCCATGGCTAATATGCTATCCCAAATCAAGACTACAGCATTCTCTATGAAATAAATTTCAGTAAAACGTGCGTTACAAATATAACCCCGCAGAAGGAAATCACAGTTTACGCCTCTGCTCACCGCCAATCTGGCAAGCCAGCCACCTAAACAGTTTAAATTCCTTTCATGTCATTCTTACCTGGAAATCAGACTGAAACACACAGCAGTCAACACTTTTATAATGTCCCTTAAGCAGAGTTATCTGTTCTCCTGAGAAAATTGTATAAACAGCGATGGTGCTACCATATGGTACAAACACGAATTCTGAACTGCAGCCACAGGAAACAGTGAATTTCAATCCCTTCTTACTGTTGTTACAAACTTTTCCATAGTTTACCTATGGGATAAAAATCATAAAGTTACTCATTTATTAAATCTAAATTAAAAAGGCGAAGGCAAACAAATACTTTCCTTCAAAGACAGAAGCTTCTATAGAAAGGCCATTAAATCTATCTTAAAGAAAATATCAAAAAACAGTTAAAAATGATAGAGAACTTCCAAACAAGAGGGTGGGAAATTAAAAATGATTGTTGTATTGCACACTGTTGTCTAAGTAGTTGTTCAGAGTATCAGATACAGGCGTGCCAAATTGCTCAAGCAATAAGAATTAGCTGTTCCTTTCAATGTACCAATATAAATTAATAATACAATTATTTTAGCTAACATATGTGTATATATATGTGTGTGTGTGTGTATTTTATATATATATATAAAATACAGATACATATATTTCCTCCCCTTCCTTCTTTCTTTGTTATCTCTCCCACCATAGTTATTCTATTCTTTCATTTTCAGCAGTTTCTTTCTCTTTAGTAGATTCTGGTATTTTTATACAATAGAGCTATAAAGAAAGATAAACTCGAGGCTTTTATAGGTAAATGGATCAAGTAGAGACCATACTGATAAGTGAAATAAATCAGACGCTCATGTGTAAACATCCTATTGTCTCCCTGGTGTAAGAGAAATTGAAAGAAAGGTCATTAAATTTAAATGAAATGTTCCAATTTTAACAGAAACAGGTCCAAGGTCATAACTGTACATTTCATATAAGAGAAAACACAAAACAGTGGACAAAACACAAGGGCAAATGTTCTTGTTAATCTTAACGGAAATAATAATGCAAATTAAAGCACTCTCAAACAATAATTTTACACTGACAAAAAAATGTTAAGAGGTGCTAGGAAGTAAAGCTAAACAAGTGTTCTATCATTGAACTACATCCACAGTCCCTTGTTCGACAAAGATTTAAGAAACATAAGACATTTACCGCTGTTACAAGTGGGGCAAACATGTTTGCAACATTACATTTTAATTATTTTTCCTAAAAGGGCCAACAGTTTGCTATGTAACAAAAATGCAACATTCTCTTGGAAGAGCAAGTGCATTATGAATAGCCTCCTAGTCTTTTTCTTAAAAATTTAACTGTGATTAAAAAAAGCAGGGGGGGGGGGGGTGGGGGGAGATGGCTCAGTGGACTAAGTGCTTCCCTGGCAAGCACAAGGACCTGAGTTCAACCCCTGGTTCCGCCAAAAAAAAAAAAAAAAAAAATAATAATAATAATAATAATAATAATAAAAAAACATTTCCATCATAACCATTTTTAGGACCACAGTTCTATGGCATTAGGTTCACTCACACCATTGTGCAATCAATACCAACATCCATTTCTAGAACACTTTTTATCTTGCAAAATTGCACACATTGAACAAGACAGGTATTGTTATCCCTCAATAAAGTAATTGTTCCTGAGAGCTAATCTTCAGGAAATACTAAACAGCATAAATAGCCACGAGGACTGATTTAAAAGGGCAGTGTTACACAAAAAGGCAAACAACTGAGAATGGACATGTACTTCTAATGTTAACCTTATGTTTTCTAGAAATCATGCAATGCAAACTGTGCAAGAAATAAAAATAGAGGCTAAGTATTTTTTTAAAAAAGCATAAAACATAGTAACTGTGTATGCTGTAATTTCAAATTTATGTAAATAATTCTGTAAATGGGACAAACAGGAAAATTCTGCCCTTGTATACTCGGCCAACTCGGACAATGAGTGTTGCTGGAGGCTTGACGTATGTAGACTTCAGATCTCATCACAAAATTACTGAGAACAAGCTTTATTTCTACAAAATCATCAAGCAATCTGCATGTGGGCCAGTTTGGGACAGGTTTACTTCTTGATGATAATTAAACTCATAATTAATTATTTGGGAATTATGACTATGGAGATAGCCAAAATCTTCCATGGCTAATGTTAGACTTTACATAGTTGTTTTCATTTTTCTCTTTTTTTTAGAGGTTGGGTAGAAGTACGTGTGCATATATATATATATATATATACAAATAGAAACCCTGAGCCCCAAGCAGGTATGTGTGATATGGTGGGTATTGTTATAATCTATGTAACTGTCTCCATTTTTGTAACCAAAACAGCTATTTTGTTATACAACTCTGTACATTTGTTATAACCTATGTGACTGACTCCATTTTCTAACCAGAATAGCCATTCTATTATACACCTCTGTATGTTTCCACTGTAGCTTTATTAACGAGGACTATTTGGCATAAGCTGACAACTTAGACTTCATCTTTGTGGCTCAAGCCCTCCATCTGGCCTCTGAACACAGTTTTGTTAATGTTCAAAATATTCCTTTGTTCTGAGCCACAGATTGTTAAAAGCAGTCTACACAAAGTTTCCTGTGATCAGCCTCATATCCTAAGATAACTTTCTGTTTCAAGGACAAGTCCCTGTTCACAATGTTTCTTGTGATCAGCCCCATATCTTAAGGCAATAACTCTCTGTTCTAAGGATAACTCCCCGTTCCCCAAATTATCTCGATACCTTTTTGTGACATCCTGTGATCAACACCATGCCATAAGGATTAATTATTTGTTCCTAAAATTGTAACCGCATGTTAAAAGAATGTAACCTGTTTCCCGTAAGTGGACGCTGACCCCAGTACTGCATTCCCTCGTGCTCAAGTCACCTCCTCTTTGTGGTTTTCAGCTTTAAAAACCCTTGTCTCTCCCCACCTCGGCACGCACATACTTGGAGACGAGAGTACATGCCGCCGCTGAGCTCAGCTAAATAAAGCACTTCTAAATTGAGTCCAGTTTTTGATTTTTGGATTACAACAGGTACCTGTTATGGTTTGTGTCTAGTTGTCCCCCCAAAGCCTCATGTAAGTTATGGGCAGACCAGACTGGAGGAGCAAGGAGTGGCTTGGGGATGGGGCCAGAGGACCAGCCAGGGCGGGGCCAGAGGGGGCGGGGCCAGAGGCAGGAACCCTTAAACTGGCTAGCCTGTGCTGAGACATGTGGAGAGGGTCATCCTGAACACGGCAGCACCCCAGCCTCTTCTCCAGTAACTGTGAGCTAAATAAACCTTTCTTTCCCTCATTCTGAGTGTTGGGTATTTGTCCCAGCAAAGAGAAAAGAGTAACTAACACACTATCGGACTTGACTTACCTACCATTAACATTTAACAGACAGGAGTGCAAACATTTAGGGACACCACAATCACGGTGACACAAGTGGGTTAAACATTACACTTACACATTCAACAGACTTGGGTTTTAAAAATCTATTTTTTTGGTTCCATATGATTTCACCTTTGAGTTTCACTCTGCTAAGATGTTAAATGGAAATAACATTACTTACAGGTATTGTGAAAAAGCAAGTGAAATAATACATCTGAGAGCACCTGGGACATAGTAAGTCTCAAAATTAATTTTCTTTGCATGTTTAAAAGTTTAACATTCCCTCACTGGTATCGATTGATTCAGCATGTACAGGACTTTCTAGAATGATATGGAGGGGGTGGGGACAAAACACATAATGCCTCTCAACTAGTCATTCTCTGTGATCCCTGGAAAGAAGTACACATGGCTAGACTGTTACGGCCTTGTTCACATTTGTTTAGAACATAGCTGCAAAACCTACCCCCATCCATTATACTATTCCTTCCCAAATGCTAACTGCAATGTGTTGAACAGATTTAAGAACAGAGCTAGCTTTCTACATTAACTTTTATCCTAAAGTTTTCCTCTTCCACTTCATCTTATTATTTATGTCATATTAATCTGTCTAAATCATTACAATAATCAAATCACCTGTGGATTGAAATGAAGTTCAGAAAAAGACTAAGGCAGGAAGGGCTCTACCAGGTACTAAGTGCTCACTGTATTTGCACTTTACAAATATAAATATCATAAACAGCAGCCTTGCTGGCACTGCCATAAAGCAGACACATAAAGCAATGGAATACAATTTATGACAGCCAAAATACTAGGAATTCATATTTATCATATTAAGCCTTGACACACGTCAGACTATTTTCTACTCAAAGGCCGTAGAGGTTTCCCACGCTACCCAGAGCAAAGCTTCAGCCCTTCCACAGTGCTGCAGGCCCGCGTGCTCTGCTAGCTGCTCTTTCCAGGCCTTACAGCCCCCTGCTGTTCTCTCTACATTCCAGTGCCAGAGCCTCCCACTGGTCCTGCGCTGTGCCATGGTACCACTTCAGCCTGTACTTTCCCTTTTCTTCCACCTAGAATGCTCCCTCCATTCCTCAGGATTTTTAAAGACAAATGTCACTTTCTCAGGGAGGCCTACCCTCACTACACCATGAAATACGGCAGCTCTAACGTCCCAATACTTCGCAGGCTTTTTTTGCTCTGCTTCTCTTCACAGTGCTCATCCTATCTGACACAATTCACCCATCTATCCATCTACTGACTAACTGATGCCTTTCGTCCTCTCCTTGGGTGAGAAGATTCCTGAGGATAAGCCTATTTTGTGTTTTGTCCATTGTTATATAAAGCTGCCTGGCAAATAAGTGCTCAATAAGTGCTCAATAAATGTTTACTTTAAAAAATGAGAGGAGGGTGTGGACCATACGACTCCTCAGATATATGGCACCATCTAATGAATGGAGCATTCTAAATTGTAAGGCACCACGCTGAGTGTGCAGCCTGAGACGTGACAGAGAGCGGTCTCAGATAGATCAGGGTGGGTGGGGCTGAGCGCAGAGCTCGTGGTGGAGCACTTGCCTAACAGGTGCGAGTCCACGGATTCCACCCTAATACAGGGGGAAGAATGGAGGAGTGTAAAATGAAATAATGCAGACAGAACCAATTTTCTGTTAGTGCTGAGAATCAAGGTGAGACCTAAGGCATTTTAAAGCATTTAATATTTTAAAGCATTCTCATTATGTGAGAAAGGATGAACAGATGAGGGAATATGATTAATATTAATGCCTACATACTCACCCAAAGGGTGTCTGGGCTTAATTCATGTTATGGTAAGCATGGAGTCTAAAGTCAAACTCTGTGGCTTTTTAGTTGTGTAAATGGAGGCAAGCTTTTGTCTCGTTTTCCTCTGGCGTAAAATGAGTGTTATAACACAAACTCCCAACACAGTGCTGGGGTGATGAGTCCACGAGACAATATATGGTCTAGCACATCTTTGCTAACTATTATTGGCAATGTATCTGCATGTGAGCTGTTAAAGAATAGTAGCTGTTGTTACTATCAAAGTATAAACTTCTGTTAGTTTATTCACAAAGTTACTAAACCTGGTAAGGACCACAGCACACATAAATGTATACAAGAAATTATCTGACACGGGGAGAATACAGCACTTTGAGACTGTGTGGTAACTCAGTAGTACCAAGTTTCCCAGAATGCCTGAGGCCTTGGGTTCAATCCCCAGCACTGGAAACAAATAAACACAAAAAGCTAAAACTCTGAAAACACTCTTATTCCAGTACATTTTGCTAATATAATAATCTTGTGTGGTTTTATGACTCATTTATACTACAGAATCAAACTGTATAATTTTTATTTGTATCAGTAATTCTTAATCTTTTTATTCTCTCTCCAAATACCTGAGCAATATGGGATGCTAGGACGAGGATCAATACCACAGCAAAGGATGACTCTCTAGTAAGTTAAAGGAATGTGGCAGGAGTGGGTTTTTCGCAAATAGTGAGAAAGAAAGCATTTTTACGAAAACAAGGGCTGGGGATATAGATCAGCAGCGGAGCATCTCATAGGAAGCACGAGGTTCTAAATTTGATTCTCACCACTTCCCCAAAATAAAAGAGCTATGCTTTAATGGCAAAAATGGAATTAAATACATAGAGAAACATACTACACATCCATTTTTTACTGTATATCTAAAAACAGTACTTAAAACTCTCTTACTAATGTATTTTCTCCACTGGAACTATTCCAGAGTCTCATTCGATTATCTGTTCCAACAGTAAGGAGGTGAAGGCCATCGTCTGTGAAACGCAAGCCATTCACTTTTCCATTATGAGCAGTGTTTGCTGCAAGAAAAACACAGTTAATCTTTCCATATATTCACTGTTTAATGGTACATTAATTTACTGTTTAATGGTACATTAATTTAAATATATTAAGGGGTAACTTACTAAGTTATTTAAAAGTATAAATTGGTTATATTTAAAATTAACCAACCTTTTAGATTAAATTTGAGGAGCTATAAAAATAAGAACTATAAAAACAGAGGAAAACCAATTGGAAAAGAATTTACCAAATAGGGGCTGGGGAGATAGCGCAATAGAATAACCACTTGCCTGGCAAGTGCAAGCGCCTGAATTCAATCCCCGGTTCCACAAAAAAAAAAAAAAAGAAACCCTCCAGCCACTCAGTACTGAAAACTCAGAAGTATATTTTCTGAAAAAAAAAAAAAAAAAAAAAAAAAAGAATTTACCAAATAATTATTTTTCAGCAAATAAGCTATCCTATCAAATTTAATTAAATGCATAACAACATTAAAACTATAAACACCTTTCATCCCTTATATATTTTTTCCACTCCTACACAAACTATTAAAAACAATAATACAAGATAGTTCAGCTGACTAAGCACCTGCTCAGGCAGGCACAGGGACCAGGGTTCAATCCCTGGTACCACAAGCCAGGCTGGCCCCACCCTTGGACGCACTGAGCCAGCCACCAAGTCCAGGTGTGGTGGCACCTGCCTGTAATCCCAGTGCTGGGGAGGCTGAGACAGGAGGATTACTACAAATTGCATAGTGAGACCTTGTACCAAATATATAAACAACAACATTATTGTTTTCTATTGCTAAAGAGTTTAGCAGAAAAGGCTGTTTCAGCCTCCATCAAAATTTATATCCCTTTCTAAATCATAAAGTTTGAGAAAGCACAATTTCTAATAGCCTAATTATTTTAAAATGACTTTCAGAAATGATCATGCTTTATGTAGCTCATCCTAATATATTTCAAGTGCACAATTAAGTCTAAGTAAAATTTTCTATTCAAGAATTAAATTCTATTATAAAATGCAATGGAGGAACACTGTTACAGGGATTGCAGCTCCCACATGAATTACCATTTTTTCGCTGACACAGTGGCAATAATATTCCCAATTTCTGCAATTTATTGGGGCTTCATAACTGCCATTTAATTTGTAAGGTTGACCTCACTGGGGGGAATATCAGTAAACCAAGTTAATCCAGAAAAGATTAAGAAACTGACATACTTGATTTTTACTTTTTACAGTATAATTTTTCAGTACATATTGATTACATTCATCATACATGACACATCTGAGACTTTATACATCCCCTTCTTCACCCTCCCTTTCTCCGTCTTCTGTTACTTACATCTTAAGGAAATGCATCAGAATTTAAGTGCTTTAGAAAGGGATTCATGGCATATGCTTGTCACAGGTTAAATCTAAAATATCCTGTATAAGACTCACTGTCAGAGGTGGAGCCTGGCTGGAAAGGGCAGGTCACTGGGCGTGTGACTTGGGAGGGTGTATTCTCACCTAGGACTCTCCCCTTGTCACTCTGCTACTTGGCTTCTACTTGGTGAACAGCTTTCTGTCGTGCCACTTCTGCCTTGTAGCCACCCAGCCATGGACTGCAGGCACTAAACCTGTCAGCCCAAGTAAGCCTCTCCTCCTTCCTTTCAGTGGTGTCAAGGACTTTGTCTTAGGGACCCAAACATGTCTTAAAAGTTTCCTAATGTTTATAATTCATCAACATATATGTATTGTATGGTTTCAACTAAAAACCTCAACATAGAAATACTATCATTGTCAACTTTAGTATTTATATAACTTCATTACCTGATTCAGCAGCTTGTGACTTTTCTCCATTATGTTGATCAAGAGTAATCAAACATCCGGACGCTCTCCTCACATCCCATAATTTTACTCTACTGTCACCGCTGTGAAGAAATCATGTTACAGTGACAAGTGCTCGAGTAGCAACTGCGCCCTCACCGCTCTTCTAGCGTTGTGGCTCACAGAGGGCCCGCGACCTTAGCGCCCGTGCATTTGTACAGGGGGACCGTGGTGCAGCAGTCTAAGTCACCGGGCTGTTCACGCCAGCACAGCGACAGGGAATTACAGTATACCTTAAGCCTTTTCTCACTACACACAGAGTTTACACAGTGCTATAATCGCGATTCTTTTTACAGCTCACCACCAAAGCTAGACAACAGGAGCACTCAGCAGAAAGCTGGTACATTCCATTCTCAGCCTGGTTTTCTGTTTTTAGCTGAGGAAAATGTTTTCAGTGGGAGAAGTAAGAATTTAAGTTTCTTCTGAAACTCCTTAGATTTATACATATCAAACTCTTAATATTCGTTACTAGGTCCAACTTGGCCCTGATTCAAATGCCTGTAGGAGCCCCAAGAATGGAAAGGCCCCCTGCTCCTCTGATCAAGCACAAACTAGAATATAAACCCACCGAGCCTGGACCCAGTGAGCACCTAGTTCTCACCTTCACACCTCTCTGGCCAGTCTTTCCACTGCTACAGTCTCAACTTGCTACACTTCAGAAACCATAACTTTGAACATCACATTCCACAAACTATTAACAGAAGCTTTGGGGGAACTAACTTGTGAGAAATGCTAGCACCTTCCAAAAATCCAGATACAGATCTTTATTAAAACATTCATATCAAAATAGGGGTTGATGATGCAGTGTAGTAGTAGATACATAGTAAACATGTATGAGACACTTGGTTCAATTCTCAACACACACACAAAATTATACCATTGTCTTCACTATATTTTCTATTTTTTGTTTTTGAATTTTCTTACTTTGACATGCATACTCTTGCCTCATGAAGTCCTTGATGCCTCCTACAGGCTTTTTTGTGATTTATTTCTTTCCTTATACTCATGACTTCAAAAAAAATTTTGGGGGGGCAGCTCAGCCCACCCTGGGGACAGGGCTGGTGCAACATGTGGTGCTGGGAATCAAACCATGATCCCTGTGCTTGCCTAAACAGGTGCTTTAAACTGCAGAGCTATCTCACCAGCTCTTCAAAAATCTTCAGGAATAGGTATGTACTCTCTTTTATATATTGAAAATCATTACATCTACATAATCTTAAAAGGGAAAAACTGTACCAAGAAAACTGTTCCTTTAAAAAAAATTTCTTCTTTTGAAACTGCCTCGCTCTGTAACTGCTTCATTACTTGTTTTGACCCTTGTAACCATGAGAACATAACCAAACATGCAGGCTGTCTGACTGTACCAAGCTTCATGACAATTAACCTAGCCTTGTAACTGATGATCTCACCCTGCTAGCTAGTCAGAGGAATTCCAAAGCTGTTCTGTTTCATCTTTGTACCTCCAGCTTATGCATCATATAGAAGTCCTACATCATCAGAGATCCAGGCCCAATACTTTTGGGAATGATCCCAGTCAGTGCAGGTTAACATGAAATAAAACTGCCTCCAAATCCTGGGTGTCCTTGGTGTTTCTGTTTGCCACAGCAATCTGATGTTGTGCTTTCCGGAGCTTAGTAGAACTCTGGTTTACATATTCAATTATGCAGAACTACTCAGCAATCGCAGTTGTTCCTAATCAGCTGCCCCTCGTTCAATCTGCTAATCCAGATCTTAACTAGCATCCCTCAAAATTGCATCCTCATTTCCATAGTTTCAGACAATATCAAGTCCTACTCTATTAAAACAAAATTGAGGTCCTTAAATTTGTAGTCCTTCACCTTCTCTGCCAAAGCAGCAAACGTACCTGGATTCAGTCCCACCCTTACTTCCATTTAGTCTCACGTGCCTGCCCACCCTGAGTCATCTCCAGTGTCTACACCCAACTACTTCTCCCCTCCTGGCTGTTCAGTGTGACGCAGCATCAGTCATTCCTTCTACTGCTTATCTTCACCTGTTTTTGTCTACTGGGACTTTCTTCTCTGCAAATAAATACGGAATATACTTCCCTCCAACAAACAATCCCCCCAAATTTTGGTATTTCTTTTCTTTACCTACAACTTCCAAAAATATGTTTTAGGATGCCTTCCATCATTGTTTTTTTCATTGTTTTTGCCCCCACAAATGGGTAGCTTCCCAAAGTTAAGTTACTTCAATGGCCCTAGTGCAAAGGTTGATAAAGTCTAGGCAGCCAGTAAATATCAATAATGGATATGTGATGGGTATTTTCTATTATATTCAAAATAATTCTGGGTTAAAAAATGAATAGAAAGATAACTTTTTTAAAAACATTGTGATATACTTTTGTGTCCAAAAAAATGAAACAACAAAATGATCTATTAGTAGTCCTAGCTGATTTGCAGAATCTCACATTTTCTCATTGCTCTCAAAGTGAAAACCTTTAAGATGGATAGTTACGATTTTAATATAAAGGAAGAGTTCTTTGGGTGGTATGAATTAAAATCTCTAATAATGTCTTTTTTCAGCAACTAATTTATAATTAAATATGCTAAAATATACATTTCTATAAATGTAGTCTCTTTAACATGCTTATTATTAGTTAGTAATATTCATTTAAAAACTAAATAAACAACATTTTACCTGGCAGTTGCCAAGATATAGTCATTTCGTGGCGACCAGGAAACTGCCAGTATTTCCTGTCTGTGACCTGCAAATAACAACTGTGTAAAAAGTCTCAATAAAACACTTGTAAAAAAAAAAAAAAGATAAAGTTTCAAAAACATTTCCTCATTCTCAATAAAGTATTAGACAGTGATTAGATATGTTCATCATTTTTTCATATTTATAATAATTTCTGTTCAAATACTAATGTGAAGTCTGTGGGGATATTTTTAACACATTGTATTTTAATGTAAGAGGACTGGTTTGGCTTGGAAAGGTCAAGTGAGAGCTATCTGAAAAAATTTAGAAATTAAATCCATGTCAGTTCATCCATATATAACCTAAGCTTATTTATTTCTATAAACAGATCCTTTGGAATAATTCATAAAATAAACAAATTAATGAAATATATACATGTTCTAGTTTTTCTTAAGGTAATGATGGCAAAAAGAATTGATGTAGCATTTGTATAATTTCGTCTTCTACAAAGTCTGGAGGCAAGTTCATAGGATAAATAATTTCAACATTTTAATTCAGTTTTACCTAACTGAACTATTCAATTCTGGAATTTTCATCTGCCTCAGTTATACAAATAGAAATTCATAATATTACAATTAGTACCGATCTCATCAAGTTCTCTGGATAATGTGTTTCATAGATATGAATCATAATGCATATCCTTGAATTTATCCAATGAAAAATAATTTACATTAGTATACCTTTTTTTTTTCCTTGGTGCAGGGTCTCACTATGCAGCTCTGACTTGTAGTGATCCTCCTATTTTTAGCCTCTCTAGTGCTGGAATTACAGGCATCTGCCACCACGGCTGGACTCCATCACTGGCTCAGTGAGCCTGGGGGTGGGGCCAGCATGGAATATTTGCCAGGGATCGAACCCTTACCCTTGCACTTGCTTAAGCAAGTGGTTAGTCTGCTGAGCTATCACACCGGCCCTAAATTAGTATACCTTTTCCAAAATATTTCCGTATTTTTTCTAAAATATTTGGCCAGGTATATACAGTTCAGCAACAGAAGTGCCAGGCTGGCAAATGCAAGGTTCTGAGTTTGATTCCTACTACCCAAAAAATAAATAAAAATACTTATACCAAACATTCAGTTGAATATTAAAAAATTAGAATACTATTATACAATGTCCAGGGGACAAATATACTGACATCAAGTTTCCATAGTAGTTTATCCCTTTTAATGTTGAGATAGGGCCAGTCAAATAGCTCAGCAAATTAAAGGGCCTGCTTGAGGGCCAGGGATTCAATCCTGGGCCTGCCGTGCCGGCCCCACCCCTGGGGCGCGCTAAGATGGCAATTGAAACTGGTCTTGGTGGTGCCCCCCTGTAACCCCAGCTCTTGAGAGGCTACAAACGGGCTGATCACTACAAGTCCGATCTAGTAGTAAGACTCTGAACACCCTGTACACCCTTCCCTAAAATACAAAAAATAATAATAATAAAAATAAATGTTGAGATAATGCAGTTTTGAGTTAGATCTTGTATTTTTTATTTTTCTCTGAACTTTCCCTACAGCAGTTGTTTACATCAATGTCTCCTCAATGGTCCAATTTTGTAAGCATAATGTTCAGAAGAATCTTTCTTTCCTTGTTGACTCTTAACAACTAGCATAAAATACATCAGCCATGTCACTTACAAAGAATACATTGTTAGTAATGACTCTTTCTATTGGATAGTTAAATCAAAGCAGTAGTTGTTTCAAATTAAAAAAGATACCCTGTAGAATATGAGAACAGGATCCAGACTTTAAATCACAAAGCTGTACTTTGGGTCCTCTAGTACCAACTGTAAAAACAAACAAACAAAAGTTTAATATAATTTTACTGCAAATCATCAGCCAAGGAAACAACATATCATCTAGATATCACAACATTTCACATTATGCTTTCAGAAATACAAAAGTATATGCCAAAAATACACTTAAAGTAATTCTTAATGCTTATAACTAGAAAAATTATCTCAGTTCTAGCTGTACTTCAGGAGGAAGAGAAGTCTACTGCTACATTATTTTTCATTTTAAACTACTTAGAGATTTGCAAGAAGTTACAAAGCCACTGGACAGGGGCCCGGGCTCCCGTCATGAACTAAGTACAATAGGTACTAAGGTGTCAGGTACTAAGTACAACACCAAACCCAGGGTATTTATATGGGAAATTAACTGTCTCATACTTCTAAGCCATTTTAATACATCAAATCATTTTATTTTAATAGTTTAGTTTTCCACATTAATGGTACACTTCTGGCTTTAAGCACAGTAATAAACCCACAAAAATACTAACCACAGACTGAAGGGAACTCCAAGATATGTTAGTGACTAATTCTCAGCCATTTAAGCAGCTGCCTGCCATTGAGGGGCGAAGAGATTGACGGACAGCAGCAGAAACAATGCAATCTGAGGGAGCAGACACTGAAGAGGAAAACATTGTTTCTTCCTCACATGAAAACTTTTTGTCGCAGGTGTTTCCATACAAGTGGCTATGTAATTTAAATCACAATTTTACAGATGGAAATAATTTTCTTGTTTTATTGCATCAAATTGGAAAAATTAAAGAAAAAGTATGGAAATTTAGTGACTTAAAGGTAACTCCTTAGGGAACCGATTTTTTTCCTTTATTTTTTTGTTTGTTTTTTAAAATTTTGTGGCGGAATCAGGGATTGAACTCAGGCTCTTGCACTTGCCAGGGAAGTGCTTATTCCACTGAGCCATCTCCCCAGCCCCCTTGTTTTTCATTTTTTAATCCTAGCAATTAGCATAAAGCCTGATTTGCAAACATCTGTTAAACTAAATATAAATAATTTTATTATTTTTAAAAACTTCTGATCATCTCGTCTAATTAGGTATGAAAAAAGAAAAAGCATTTGACAGGTAAATGACAAGAGAATACATGTACAAACCTGCTACCAAACAGTGCTTGGTGGCAACTGGAGACATATGATGACTATAAACTGTTTCCTCAAAATTAAATACATCTGCAGTCTGATAATCAAAAACATTTAAAAAGTTAAGTTCTAATGATAAAACCAAAGTAGCAAACTTTCCTTTCCCCATATTTTAGCAGTTTAGAAGTTGACTATTAGCAATTGATTTGACTTAAACACAACACATTCTAGAAATTAGGAAAACACAACCACTCCAGCTCACTGCCTTCCGCTGACCTTCAGTCCAGGGAACTCGAGCCCAGCAGGGCTGAAGCTGCCAGCAATCTCCTCTCAGTTCCGTACCATCTCAGCTACAATAACGAGGACAGTGTGTCCTCATGTAGAACGGTTCCTAGCTTGGAAATCATGCATGTTGTTATCTATAACAACAACAACAGTCTTATCACTTTGACTTCTCTCCCTAGTTACTCTCAAGACACTGAGTGGAATAAGCCACAAAACCATATCGGTCCGTGCTGTGCACATCCTTTCCTCTCCAGCCTGACTTCCAAGTTCAACAGGCCAGTATCTTTCTTTGCCACCACCTTTCTTTTCTTTTTTTATATTGATTTTATTGAGAAAGAAGTAGCAAAGGGACAGTTTCAAAACAGGTTAGTAGGACATTAACAATAATTAATGCATTGCATATTGTTGTCTTTGTAGTTTTTCATAGTACAAAATACAGACACAATATCTTCTTTAAGCACTATTAGTTCAAAACTTTCTTCTCACTGAACTAAGAGAAAGTAGCTATGTATTTATCCTATTTTGTATATATATATTTTTTTCACTACAAAAATGGTCCTTCATTTACAGCCCCCTTTTTTGTTTCCTTTTGTCAGAGATGGGTATTCCATTGTCATTCATATATTGTAGACACATGAATTCATCAAAGTAATCCAATGTAGTCCAGTAGTCTACAATAGTAGTGGGTTATTCGCAGGACTGGCAATGTCAAAAGTTGTTGACTTGAGCTCAGCATACTAATATGCCACCATCTTTCTACTTATCAAGGAAGACCTCAACCCTGAATGACTCCACAAATGTGTGCCTTTTCTGTACCGTATGCATACTGATCTACACAGGAGATGGCAAACATATTGTGTAAAGAGTAAAACAATAAAAATGTTAGGAACTGAGGACCAAATACCTATCTTTGCTGTTTATCATCAAAGCAAGCAGAGACAGCTGGTGAACACATTTGTGTGCCAATAAGTTTATTTCCAAAAAAAAGGATATAATGAAGGCGTTCCCACATCCAGTACTTGGATGCCTTTTCTGTACAGATAAAGAAAATCTTACAGTGTGCACACTTGTTTCACTCGAAAAGACCATTTCTCTCAAGTGCACTCTCAGTAATAATTACCAATCATACTTTTTATTAATTTAGAAATATGGTATTCTGCAATATTCTGCAGCTATTTCAAATATTCTCCACTCTCCAAAATACTGTTACTCAGGAACAACAGGTGATATGCCATTATAGCTGAAAGAAAAATTAGGCAGGATCCAACAAGAATTCTCGTTGTTAGCAACAAAACTACAAAAAAGTTTGCTTCTACTATGTATTTTTTCTTTCTTCACTCACATGGAAAAAATGACTGCTCCCCATTTCAAATGTTAATCCCCTTCTGCACTGTTTGAAATCTCAGATTATCGTTTGGGTAACCATAACTTTTCTTCTGCCTCAGTTCCAAGTTCAAGTCTCTTTTTTTGTTTGTCTGTTTTTGGTATTTTTTCAGGGAAGGGTCTACAGCGTGTTCAGGGTGTCACTACTAGATCCGACTTGTAATGATCCGCCTGTTTACGGCCTCCCAAGAGCTGGGGTTCCAGGTGCAGGCTACCAAGCCCTATCACAGTGTGCCCTGGGGACGGGGCCACCGCGGCAGACCCAGGGATCAAATTCCAGGCCCTGTTCCTGCTTGCAGGCTCTTTAATCCTCTGAGCAACAGGGCCGGCCCAAGTCTCATCTTTTTTTTTCCCCATAATTTTATTGAGAAACAAATAGCAATGAGATAGTTTCAAATCAAACTGGTAGGGCAGTTTCAATAATGAATACATTGCATACATTCTTCCTAGTGGTTAATTGCTGTACAAGATCCAGTCTTGATATTCTATTTACAAACACCATTAGAACAAATCCCTCTATTCATTAAGAGAATATAACTATATATCTATCCTAACCACTTTGAATACGCAGATACAAAATGGACATTCATCTGTATCCACATTTTGTTAAGTTCCGTTATTTGAATATTATAGGTGTGTAAACTCAGCAAAATATTCTAAAAGAGTCCAGTAGCCCATAATAGTATTGGGTCTTCTGCTTGACTGGCAGTGTCAGAAATTGTTGACCTGAGTCCCCTACAGCTCAACATAACAGCATGGCTTTACTTCTTATATTTTGTTTTTATACTTTTCTGCTGGATGGTTAAGACCAAGGTAAAGCAGGACCTATGCAACAAAATTTGTAGCTTTTGGGTCTGATAAGGGCAATGAAATCCCCTCAGGATTTATCCTGAGATCCTGTACCTCAGATTGTAGATCCTCTGTCAGTGTCAGCCATGTGGATGAGTCACGGCCATTGCTTGGCCAATGTGCTCTCTGTGAAAGCCTGAGAGAACGTTTTCTCTCCATGTGACTCTCCTCAGGCACACTCTACATCATCGATCACTTTCCTCTTTGGCCCCATAATCTCCTTGATCAGAAAATTTGGGACACTACTGAGTTACATGACATTACAGTACAAGTTCTCATATGTCCTGAATCTTCCCAAAATGTTGGCTTTCCTTGCGGCCTTCCTTTTTCTCTAATTTTGGTCTGCAAACTTAGGTTGTTAACCATCCGGAAAACAAGCTTATTGTTATTACCATACAACTTAGGCTGTTAAGCTTAACCTCACTATCTGTCTGAATATCAAACATCTTAGGCATAACATGGAATAGGTATTTTTCATCAAGTATTGATATGTTGAACTTTAAGTCCCTACAGAATATGATAAAAAAACATTTAAAAATTAGAATATATTTTAAAAATAGGCATAAAGAATTATGTATATCTTAAGAACACCAACCACTCTGAGATAAACAAATGAGGAAAACTTTGACTCTACACTTGCCTTAGTCTTTTGTTCTGTTTAAATTCACATTTTTGAGTACTTTTAGTCCTTGTATACCATGTGATGGAAAACAAATTCATTTTATTTTCATTATTCACACATCTCCCCCATTAGTATGATAATCTCATCATCTTACCTACCATAATTTGGCATTAACATGCAACAAAGCTGACTCTACCCTTGTTTTTAATTTCCTTAACTGGCTCTAGATGCTCAAGTGCTTTCCATTTGCCCTTACTTCCTTTGACTACTACTTATCATGTTTTTTGCTTTGTTCTGTTTTTTTCTTCTTCTTCAGGTTTTGCTGTTCCTTTTTCTTCCTCAAGACTTTGTCTTTTAAACTCTTCTGCCAGGGAGCTAGCTCAGTGGCACAAGTGCATGCCTGGCAAGAGCAAGGTCATGAGTTTGATTCCCAGTACTAAATAAATAAAGAAAATAAACTCTTCAACTGCCATCTGTATGCTATAGGGGGAAGAATGGGGATAGCTGCTTGGGAAAGCTTTCAATATTTTACTCCCAGAAATAATATATACTTCAGTAATGCTTTGAAGTTTACTCTTTACCAAATTAAGGAATTCTTTCTCAACTCATTAAGGATTTAAAAAAAAATTCATGAATGGCCCTACAACTATCTTTGCTAGTACTGTTATATAGCTTATGGCTCTCTAGATAGCTAGTTAACTTTGCACTAATTTTTTGTAAATTTACACTACTGTTGTAAGTAGAGATAAAATTCTATTCAGTAGATGTTTAGTGTAGGTAGGCAACAGATTTATATTTGGTTTCTCCTAGTGTTCATGTTATAATGGTGATCTTTTTTTATGGTTAAGTGTGGTATATTATTAGTCTCTAGAGTTTGTCACTACTGAGTGTCTTGGTGCTATAATTGATTCTAATTTTATTACTATAGCCCAGGTGTCACAGCTATTGTTATTAATTGGTTTTCTTGGGACGCCAATATCTGGACTGCCTTTGCTGAGTAAAAATATGAGGGCCAATTACTGGGTACTAGAACAAGTATTTTGTAAAATCCCATCTCAGGTAAAGGGAGGAGGGTGGATCCTAGGAAACAGGCAAAGGTTTATTTGCCACACAGAGAAGACAACACTGAAATGAAGGAAGAAACAAGACAGCGTCTAAAACTAAAATCAAACCACGTGCAACACAGCAGAACTCATGTGATGCGATGAAACAGTCCAAACAACTACAGAAGTCTCTGTACGAGAGAGAAAGCTCTCACCACAACCAACCTACAAGCCTCAAACCAGAATAAAGCAAAAAAAGAAAAAAGAAACATGAGAAGACAAAGCAATTGAGTGACGTTTATCCCTGTGAATGCCCACATCACAATAGCGGAGCAAGCACAAATGAGTAATGTAATGATGCACTGACTCAAGGTCCTAGTAAAACAAGAATACTCTAAATAAACAGCTAGTAAAAGGAAGAAAATTATCAATATCAGGGCAGAAAATAAAAGTGAGATTAAAACAGTTACAAAGAATTAATATATTTAAGAAAACATTCCTGACATGAGTAATAAATGCACTGAGAGATCAACTAGGGAAAAAACACCTTTCACAACAGCATCAGATAAATGAAATCAATCTAATGAAGTAAAAGACCTTTACAAAGAAAACTATAATACTCTGAAAAAGGAGACAGAAGGTGTTGGAAAGATGGAATGATATTCCTTGCTCTTCAACAGGCAGAAGCAATACAGAGAACATGGCCATACTTCTAAAATGGTTACACAAATTTAATGCAATCCCAATCAAGATACCAATCACAAACCTCATAGAAGTAGAGACCACAATCCTAAAATTCATATGGAAGCAGAAGAGATGTAGAATAGCAAAAACAATTCTGGACATCAAGGGCAAGGCGGGGCATCACAATTCCTAAATTGAAGTTAGAATATAAAACTATTATGACAAAAACAGCATGGCGGGCCAGGAAGATAGCTTGGTGGTCTAAGCACCTGCCCAGCAAGTGTAAGGACCTGGGTTCATTCCTGGAACCACATGCTGTGCCAGTCCCAGGCCATGCTGGCCACTGAAGCCAGGCGTGGTGGCACATGCCTGTAATACCAGCACTGGGGAGGCTGAAAAAAGGAGAATCACTATGAGTCTAAGCTGCATAGTGAAATCCTGTACCAAATAATAAATAAATCTTTAAAGAAAAAGACAAAAAACATGGTGCTGGCAAAACAACAAACATAAAAATCAGTGGAACAGAAAAGCAGACACACAAAGAACTCCATGCACACTCAACCACCTTATCTTTGACAAAAGTGCCAAAACCCTTCACTGGCAAAATGATAGCCTCTTTAATACACAGTACTGGAAAACCTGGCTTTCCCTCATGCCAAACATTAAACTTAAGAGTCATATGTCTCACCATAAATTAAACTAAAATTAAAATGGATGAAGCATCTAAATAGATATAAAAATAGAATTTGCTGGAAGACACAGTAGACAAAACTCTTGAAGACAGGTGTAAGCAAAGATTTTAGGAAGAAAACCCTGAAAACACAGGACATATTACAAAAAGTCAATAGCTGGGATCATGAAATTAAAACAAAATGAAGTCTTTTCCAAAAAAACCACCAACCATGAAGCAACAACTCACAGAATGGGAAAAAAGTTTTACCAGCTACTCCTCAAATAAAGGCCTAGCAACTAGAATATATACCAAACTAAAAAAAAAAAAAAATCAGATCACCCAAATTTAAAGGCCCAATCCAAAAACGGACATCTAAAGTAAAGACACATTTCTCAGAAGAACTGCAAACAACAAAAATGCTCGCCATCACTGGTCATTTAAGAAATGCAAATTAAAACACCACTGACACTCCACCTCACTGCAGAATGAGTGACTATCACCAAGAAACCAATCAATAACCTGCTGGCACAGCTGGGGGGCAACGGCGCTTTCTGTTGCTGGCGGGAGTGTAAACTGGTACAACCACAATGGAACTCACACTGGAGACTCCGAGACTAAAACTGGAGTTCCCATTCAACCCAGTTGTTCCCCTTTTAGGCATCTTCCCAGAAGAGTGAAAAGCACCATGCCACAGTGACAGATACACATTCATGTTTACAGGAGTACAACTTGATAACTCAGTCTTGGAAACAGCCCATACGCCCACCAGAAGCTGAATGGATAAAGAAAATGTGGTACTTCTGGATAATGGAGTAGTATTATGCCATAGAAAATGACAAACATGAGTCATTTGTAGGAAAATGAATGCTCTTTGACACTATAATCGTAAGCGAAGTTAAACAGACATACAACTTTAACTATTACATTGTTTGTCTTGTGTAAGGAACCCAAGGGTTAAGTAAGAAGCATAATGGAGGACAGATTTTGGAAAGTAGGAAGAACTTGTAATAGAAATGGGAAAGAGGAAGTGGGGTGAGGGAAAGAAAGAAAGGAAAAGGGAAAAAAGAGAATAAAAGAAAAAATACAGAAACAAAGCTTCTGTATATGGAAGGGGAAGAAGGGTTGAAAAGAGGGGAGAGGAATGTTAAGGAGGAGAAAAATTAAGATATGTACAGGTAAAATTCCCTACAATGAAGATGATTAGTATGTACAACAAATAATGTACTAATGAAAAGTTCAATTAAAAAGAAAAAATTGGTATATATGGGAAATAAGTCACATGATTATTTCCAGATGACATGACCTCCAATACAGAAAATCCTCCCCCAAACCACCAAAAGACTTGAGGAAATAAATAAATGAATTCAGTAATGCAGCAGGATACAAAAATCAATAGTGTTTCTGCACCCTAAAAATCCACCGAGAAAAAGTACAGCAAAATTAAAAAATCATTTACAATAGCACCAAGAAAAATCAAACACCTAGGAATTAACCTAACTAAGAAAGTAAAAGAGCTCCACAAAGAAAAGTACAGCATGTTAAAAAAGACAATTGAAGAAGACATGAGAAAATGGACCAAGAGGAGGTGGGCAAGATGGTGGAGTGGTAACCAGCAGACAGACAGCCTCTCCCAGTGTTACTGTCCAGATGCTGCAATATAGCAATGTGGAGAAGACAAGCAGGAGAGAAGTGAGTCGTCCTGGACCCAGATAGGAACTCGGGTGTGGATCCGAGCCATGAACAGAGGGGGGAGAAACTTCAACGAAGGAGTAAGCTTCCCGAGCCTACTGCCTGAGAGGAGCCACAGTGGTGACAGGAGCCACACAGACCTGTGGACACAGGGTGAAAGCTGGCAACCCAAAAGGCCTCCACAGAGAGACACGGCAGTAGAGCAAGCAGCAGACTTGAACTGTAGTCCCTGGCGGGGAGTGCTTTCTTGGACTGTACTCCCTGATGGCGAGTACTGAGTGGTTGGTCGTTCTGTGGCTAGAGGGCCATTGGCCTGGAACCATTTTGGATAAGGGGCTGGATGAGCTCAGAACTCGGAGACACTGTCAGCTCCACGCAATGGCTCCCCGTTGGGCACAGACCCGTGGAAGGTGTGCTGATGGCTGCAGGCTGCCAAAAGCTCAGGCTCGTTGAGACTACTCACCACCCCACCAGAAGTACTGCTGTTTTGCTAGGATAAATCAACACTGATCTGTCTCCAAACACTGTCTACCGCTGACAGCAGAGAACTACCTGACAGTGGACTCCTTTTTTTCTTTTCCCTTTCTCTCTTGTTGTTTTTTTTTGTGGTTGTTTGTTTCTTTGCTTTTTCTCCAATGCTTGAACTTATTTTTATAAAAGTGTGAATGTGGCGTCTCGTCCCTTTGTAGCTGAGGTCCTGATCTGGCCTTCTGTTTAGCTCTTCCTTCCATTTCCTTCTTGTCTTCTGCACCAGTTTACCAGTTTGCATGATCTTCTTTTGTCCTCCAGCCTTACTTCTAATCTCTTCCTCTTCTTCTACTTCTCTATTTTCTCCCTAAACCATTTAAAAATTTAACCTCTGAGGTCAAAATTGACATATGAAGAACTTGTACACTGCATACAATATTCTGGTTTGTTCTAGAGCTTGTTATACAACCACAAATCTAGTTCATATGGTTAAAGGTGGCAAATTAATGGTTACTTCATTTTGTCATTTTCTAGGCTGTGCTTTATGCTATTGTTATTGGTACCGCTACTGCAAAAAAGTGACATAATTGTTTTAAACAACTGTTTTTCCTGGTAGTCCAAGATTGAGAGTCAGGAGAAGAAGTAATTTCCCAAGGACTCTAAATACTAGCAAAAAAGCAACCCAATGAAGTCAATTTACAAACCTCACCCCAGAAATTAAACTGAAAGAAAAAAGAAGAAAAGAAAAGGAGAAGACATTAAAGTAAGATGCAACTCCAGATACTCAGTTCATTAAAGTCCCTGGGGGCAGAATGGTGGGACAATCCAAAAACCATCCACCTGATCTCTCTGAATTCCTAACAACAAAACAATTAAATGGGGCTCTAGAAAAAAAAAATCATATCAGAAATAATTTCTCAGTTGGGTACAGAAATGGTGTCCATAATGAAAACCATGCTTAATGATTCTAAATGCAGATACAGACAGAAATTGAAATGGAAGCAATATTCCCAAATTCATTCCTGGAAGGATGAATTACACTGATACCAAACCAAAGAAAAAGTCAACTAAGAAAGAAAATTACAGGACAAGTTCCCTGATGAACACGGATGCAAAAATCCTCAATGTGATACTGGCAAACAGAACGCAAGTCATCAAGATGATTAATCACGACCAAGTGGGATTCGTTCCTCCCAGGGATGCAGAGATGGTTCAACACACATAAATGAATAAATATAATATACCATGTTAACAGAGCCAAGAACAAAAATCATATGATCATCTCAATAGATGCAGAAAAAGCTTCTGATAAAGTCCAGCACACATTCATAATAAAAACCCTACAGAAAATCCAAATAGACTGTCTTTTTCTCAATCTAATAAAAGCCATCTATGACTGATCAACTAGACAAGAGAAAGAAATAAAAGGAATAATGATAGTAAAGGAAGAAGCTAAATTATATTTATTTGCACATTACATGCTATTCTACATAGAAGACTCCAAAATCTCCAATAAAAACCTTCTGGATTTAAAAAGCAAATTCAGTAGCATAGCTGGATACAAAGTCAACACTAAAAATCAACAACATTCCTGTACATGAATAATAAACTCAATAAGAAGAAAATTAGGGAAACAACACCTTTCACAATAGCATCAAAAAAATGAAATACTTAGGAATCAATCTAAAGAAGGATGTAAAAGACCTCTACATTGAAAACTATACTACTCTCAAAAACTAGATTGAAGTGGGAATCAGAAAAATAGAAACATAACCCTTGCTCTTGGGTAGGAAGAACCAAAACAGTGAAAATGGACATACTCCCAAAACTGTTACACAGATTTAATGCAATTAAAATCAAGATACCAATAGCATACCTCACAAAATTAGAGAAAGCAATTCTAAAATTTATTTGGAACCAAAAGAGGCCTAGAATAGGAAAGGCAATTCTGGGCCAAAAAGGCAAGCCAAGGAGCATCACTTGAAATTATAATATAAAGTTACTAGAAAACTATAAAAAACAAACAAACAACAACAACAAAAACTACCAGTCTGGTACTGGTGTAAAAAAAAAAAAAAAAAAAAAAAATTAGACTGCAAGATCAATGGAACAGACGAGAATGTGCAGAAACAAGCCCGGACATACACAGCCACCTTATCTTTGACAAAGGTGCCAAGCATACTCACTAGAAGAAAAATAGTCTTTAATAAATGATGCTGAAAAAACTGGCTCTGCACATGCCACAAAGATTAAATTGAACCCATATCTTTCACCATGCACTAAACTAAACTTGAAATGGATCAAAGATCTCAATATTAAGACAAACATTAAATCTGCTGGGAAAGAGAATTAGGTAAAACTCTTAAACATACTGGGATAGGCAAAGACTTTATGAATAAAACCCTGATCACATAGGAACTACCACAAAGAATCAACAAGTGGGCTCTCATCTTATTAAAATGCTTTTGCACAACAAGAGAAACCACCAACAGAGTGAAGAGATAACCAACAATATGGGAAAAAATAATGCTTTCTGGCTGTTCCTCAGACAATGGATTATTATTGAGAAGGTATAAAGAACTCAGGAAACTCAGACCTCCTGAATAAAGACCCAGTCTAAAAAAGGGCTTCTGAGATGAATGTATATTTCTCAGGTAAAGAAATACAAACAGCAAATAAAGAGATGAAAAAATGTTCAACATCTCTGGTCATTTGAGAGATGCAAATTAAAACAACACTGATATTCTAGCTCATCCCAGAAAGAATAACCATTATGAAGAAATAAACCAATAACAAATGCTGGTGGGGCTGTGGGGAAAAAGGAACCCTTCTCCACTGTGGGTGGGAGTGTAGACTGGTATAACTGCTGTGGAAATCAGTGTTAAGATTT
Organism: Octodon degus; assembly: GCF_000260255.1. Classification (NCBI taxonomy): domain Eukaryota; kingdom Metazoa; phylum Chordata; class Mammalia; order Rodentia; family Octodontidae; genus Octodon; species Octodon degus. The sequence continues at coordinate 32,665,491 of NW_004524577.1, read as the reverse complement.
CTCAAAACACTAGGATTAGAGGACCCATTTGATCTGGCTATTTCCCTTCTGTTTACCTTCCCAAGAGTTTAAAATGTACCAGAGCAGTACAATCTAGAGTAACTAAATCTTGGAAACAACCCAAATGCCCATCAACTGAGGAACAGATACAAAAGGTATGGTCTTTTTATATAATGGAGTATTACTCAGCCATAAGAAAGATAAACTGAACCCTTTTATAGGTAAATGGATGTAATTTGACACTATACTCGTAAGTGAAATAAACCAGATGCAAATGTGTACACATTGTTTTGTCTCCCTAAAATGAAGGGGTAAATAAGACTCAAAATGTATTACATATTATAAAATGGGAAAAAACTTGAAAAAGAAAGAGAAACCAGGTTGGGGTAATAGAGAAAAGAAGGGAAAAGTGCCCGGCATTGGGCTACTTCTCCAAACCTCTTCTTTCTGTGATCTTGCCCCCTTAATTTCTGATCATCTTGGCAGCCCCACACTCCGGTTTGTCTCTCAGTCTTATGAAACTGACTAAAGGTCCACTTGCTTCTTTGGCAAATGGCAAAAAGGAAAACATTTTTTGGGAAGGCAAATTCAACTCTATGAGGTTTCTTTCTCTAGGTTCTGGCCTCACTGGTCCCATATTTCCAGATCCAGCAAACAGATATTTATGTTTAGATTTTCTAGTCTTTCCCAGTGGTGATGCTGGTGCAGTTACTAGATATTCCATTATAATCCAAGTACACATTTGTGATATTTATTCTTAAAACATATATTTTTATTTTCAATAAGAAATATTAAAAATATTTTCTCATAAATATAAATCCAAAATGATCAATGGTATATTCTTTTCTAATATAGCAAGGCTCAGAATGAGAACATCTATTTAACTGGAGTTGTTGGAAGCACACCCAATCCATATTTATTTACATAGCACAATTTATTATTTTGACACGAATGTCTTTAATTTAAAATTCTATTTGATTTTAACATGAGGTTGCTAAGTCATCAATTATCACTAAACTGTTTCATTAGGTATTAATATATGCTTCTTTAGGTCATTAGTTACCCTTGAAGTATTTATTAGTTATTAATAACTATAGCTAGTTAAATCATTAAACACCCTTAACATATATAATGTTTCCATATAACATTGGATGTACCAGTACATAAAACACAATCCTTTCCTTCAACAGGAAACACTATTATAGAAAGCAGACATTCAGGTATGAAAATGATGTAAATAGTAGTGTGATGAATGTAGAAAACAGTGCCATAACACTAAATGGTGATGAAAACGAACTCCAGGAGCTACAGTCACTCATTATGTAATAGGCCTGGAGTGATTTTAGGCACCATATAGTCTAACACATCACTTATACAGCTGAAAAGGGCTTTGCTGATTAACTACCAACTTTTTGTACAGTAACATATCTTATGGGCAGTAGAATGGAACTAGAACTATAGCGTCCTGAATCTGGGTTCAATGCACATGTAAAGGGGATGTTGATCTTAAGAGAAAGGAAACGGCACGTAAAGGGATCCATGGGAGGGAGCACAACATAATCAAGATGTAATGTGAAGGAGACGAATTTAGCTGTAGCACACTGTTTTGAAAGGAATTAGAAGTCACTGTTGATAGAACGGGGTGAAATTATAGAGAACTCAGAACTGAGGCTAAGCTCAGACAGTGGGAATCAGTGCTGAGCTTGGGCACAGACATGATAAAGCCAATTTACAATAAGACTAATCCTGGGGGAGACTTTCTGTGAAAACAGGTGAGAATCAAAGTAAGACAGGGAAATAAGTTAGTTTTCAGTAGTCCAGATGCAGGTTTGGCGAGAGAAACAGAAAAGAGAAGCAAGAGAGAACCTGAAGGAGAACGTGAAGTGGATGGGAGAAACACACTGTTTGAAGCATATCCTGTTGGGAAGGAAGACAACAAGTAATTTAAGTAAGGAGATTATGTAGACAGGTAGCGAAGCATGAGAAGAGCTCAGGGAAAAGGTCAGCACTAGGAAGTTCAATTTAACTGCCTATCAAAGAAACCATTATATACTATCTACCTTTATTTTCTTTAAACCTTTTAGATCAATGGTGGGGAAGTCCAATGTTCTTTAAAGTACCAGCCCACAGTTTTCAACTAACATAATAGTTAACAGTTTTTCAATATTTACTATAAGCTAGGCACTGTTCCAGGTACTTTACATATATCAGGGTATTTGATCCCACAACTCTTCAATGAGATGCTGTTGTTGGTACTTTATTCATAGCTGAGAAAACTGCAATATGAAGAGATTTGGACATTAGCAAGAGTCTAGCTCTCCTTAACTACTATGTTGCTTTCACATTTTGAGAAATAATCACACGAAAATGGTTTAAAATGGAATTCTTTATTCTACAGAGAAAGTTAGGACGGTGTTAATGTACTTACTTGTAATGTATTTGTATCCCATACTTTCAGAGTTTTATCAAAGGAGCTCGATGTGAACATGCCTGTGTCATGAGGATACCACTGAACAGTCTCCACACTGTATTTGTGAACATCAGCATGGTTTCTACAAGATAGCAATCAAAATTTAGAGATAACTGATTCCTGGGACTTTCAAACCTGGTACTGTACTAAGAGTAAGTAGTAGTCTCAGTATAATACAGTTTGTCACATCCCACTCACATTCCTGTGCCCTGGCTGTCCTGAAGATGGGCAGAATTCCAGGTATCCTGAGATTCAAGCTTCCATAGCATTATGTACCAGCAAGGCCTCCTCGTAAGGCTCACAATGTGGGAGACCTCCCATTTTTGGATTGTGTCCAAGCTGGCAGCGACACCCAGCTACACTAGACTTAGTCCACCATGGAGTTGGCTGGGTTTTGTCTTTATTGGATTCCTCCTTTAGGTTTGGATTTGCTTTACTTTAGTATCATTGCATTAGCATTCCCATTCTTACAACTGTTGAAAGTCTCACTTACTTCCATGGTATCCCACAGTATACCGCTCATTAAGAAATTTATTCTGTAACAGAAGGATGTTCTTGGTGGACATCCTTGAGTCATGAGTTCTGGGTAACCCATGACCCACAGAAGCGTGATCTGTGGATGACTACATTAGGATATCAGCTACATCACCTCTCTATGGGTTGTGCTGTCCTAAACACTAGAGTACATGCTTAAAACCAGTAAACAATAATGTATATGTGCATGGTATTTAACCTTAATTCAAACAAACTGTTCTTTTGTTTGATAGTTATGAGACTTTAAGGAAAATGTGACAACTGCTTGGATATTTAATATCAGGAATTGTATGAGATAGCAGTACTGTGACTATGCTCTTAAATATCATTTGTGTTCTTGTTCTCTTTTTTTTTTTTTTTTGGCCAGCTCAGCCCACCCTAAGGGCAGGGCTGGCACTGCATGTGGTGTCAGGGATCAAACCTCAGTCAGTCCCCTGCGCCTGCCTAAGCTTGCATAAACGGGCACTATAGACTGCTAAGCTATCTCACTGGCCCCTCATTTGTGTTTTTGAGATACAAATAAATAATTATGGATAAAATAATATGCTATATGGGATTTATTTCAAAAGAATCCTGAGAGTAAACAGGTATAGGATAGAGAAGAAAAAAGATTGCTTATAGTTGGTATGGTTGGGAAATGGGTATATAGTTCTTATACCACTGCCTACTTTTATATAAGTTAAACAATACTAATAGGATATGATGGCCATCTGTAGATAGCTCCATCACGGGTTATGACTCCAAGGGTGAAGGTCTGTGCTCCAAAAGTGGGTAAAGAACCACAGACACCTGTGGAACACCTGTGCACCTGAAGGAATGAGGACATGAAACAAAGCTTAAGACGGCTGGAAAAACACACTTCCTACAGATACACCTTTTCTTCTTCTGTTATGTATATACTTAGAGATTTTTATAAAATAAAAAGAGAATTAAAATTAACTACAACAAACTAACCTGAACCTCAGAGGGATTAGCAAGTTTTCTAAGCCTGTATTTTCAAGAGAGGTAGGGTTAGAAGGGGCAAAGCCAAGAAGCCCAGGTAGCTCTCTAGGTCAATCCACAGCCCCAAGTGCAGACTCTAGCGCTCCGGGAGCTGCTGCAGTCACTATAGAGTGGGTGCTGATGTCACTGCTCATGAAGTCACTTTTCTGGATCACATTCCTTGGTACCTGTTCCCTGTTCATGCAAAGGTCTGCTAAGCACGGTCAGAGGAGGAGAAGGAATTAGCTACCAGTAAGAAAAAGGTAACACAAGGTCACACACAGCCTGGTAAGCCAAGAAAGAATAGCCAGAGAAGTTGAAAGAACACTTCTTTGTTTGTTTAAGTTAAGCAACTTTAAGTAGAGATACAACTATGTATGTGTGGTTAGAGGTTGCTTGCATACTTGTTATATCTAGCTCTGAATTGTTTTTTCTGTATCAATGTTAGTTGAAAAACCTAATTTGTGTTTATAATTAGCTGAAAGGCTCATAAATGAACCTTAAACTAAGTGGAGCTAAAAAAGTTACTGAAGTGTGCTCCTTGATATAGAACAAAAAAGACAATCAAAAATCTTAAAAATTCTTTTGATAATTGTTATAAAATTTTTGGGGGCAAGACAAATGGTTTGTTAAAAAAGGCTACTATTGAATTTCTGTTATTTCCAAGAAAGCACCAACGGATATCAATATAAGTGCATCATTTGAAGAGCGTGCTTTAGCCACTCAGATAATTGCTATTTTCATGTTTTGCATTATTTGCAAAAATACTCAACTGTTTACAAAATTTAAGAGTTATGTTTTCAATACATACCTGCCAATGGAACACAGTGCTTTACAAGTGTAGTAAGGCTGTCTGCTGGAGTTCTCAAGGTCATAAAGTACAATCACGCCATCCGAACCACCTGATAACATGCTGAAAATAAAAAAGGTTACATTAATTGTTCATTTCATTACTTCACTTATTCGTGCTGATATATATTATCACAATGCAATCAGAGAGACCAACATTACTGATAACAGCTATGTGACCCCGGCACCTTATGTCACAAGTCCAAACATTGCAACATCTGTAGGACAGGAGGGCCTTTTCACCTAAATCACAAGGGTGAAATGACCATAAAAGTGCCAGGTTCCTTCTAAGTACCTCCTCCTTTCTTGAATGAATGTATTCATCCCATCTGCTCAGCTTCTCGTGAGCACCCAACACACATAAGCCAGCCTGTTAATACAGCTGGACAAGGCAGGCATTGCTCCTGTCTAGAGCTTACAGTCTGTAGGATAGACAAGTAGCGTGCATAATCGCACAACTTGTTAGCTACCATCGCAATCACTGTGACAATCACTTTTCTTCTAGGTTTGCGATACAAGATTTCTTTCCTTGATTGTAATATTGAAACTAGAATTCAATTCTGGTATTCTGAATATGGGCGGCTTGTCATAACATGCCAGTTACTGCTAAGATGTCTCTCGGGTAGGTGGATGTTCAAGAA
>NW_004524577.1:32649035-32658936 GCF_000260255.1 Octodon degus | reverse complement strand
AAAAAAAAAAAAAGAATATATGCAGTGTGTTATTTGTTGAAACTGTACTTCCGATTTGATTTTAAACTGTCTCATTGCTGTTTATCAATAAAATTTTGAAGAAGAAAAATAAAGCAACTCTGATAAACAAAAAAAAAAAGAAAAGAAACTAGAATTCAAAGGAAGAATTGGAGTTAACAGAGCTGGGGAAATAGCTCAGCAGTGTAAGTGCCTGCGCCTGGCAAGTGCAAGGACCCAGCTCAATCCCCAGTACTGCAAGCCAAGGCGGCCACTGAAACTGGGTGTGGTGGCACACGCTTGTAATCCTAGCACTGGGGAGGCTGAGATAGGAGGATCACTAGGAGTCCAGGCCATATAGTGAGACCCTGTACCAAATACATAAACAAATAAAAGATTTGTTTAAAAAATAATATATATATAAGCATATACATAAAACAGAAACCTTTTACACTGGTTACACTTAACCTGCACAACAGCATCTTGGGACATCACATACTTTAAGCTGTATTTATCTTTATCAGTCTCTAAGACTTTATTACTTGTATTGTTTGGAATTATGTGTTTTCCAATGAGCTTAAGTCATTTTCCATGAAATTATCTGAAATCATCTTTGAAGTTGTTGCCTTTTTCATTAACTTACCAAACAGCTTTAATACTCCATTTAGAAGTGACACAGGACATGGTAAGTTTAAAGAGAATTCAGCAACACAGAGAGCATTTTTTATTTTTCTTTCACACACTGAAATGTCTATTTTGGGAAAAATCTTTTCTTGTTTCTGGTTTTCTTGTCTCCTTTCAGAGAAACTTCTTTTGGCAGGCTTATTTTAAAGATTAAACTGTTTTCAAGCAAGTCTATAGTTTTATACTTCTCTGTGATTAGATGTATATATTGTTAATACCTTAGACATTCTGAATTCTATTCCATTATTACACAAATTATAAGCTTAGGAGTACCATCAGAAGATTCTCCATAAAGGTCCAAAGAATGGGATGTTTTCCACAACTCTTTCTCTTCCTCCTCATGTGAACTCAGGCCCCTGCGCTTGCCAGAGAAGCACTTACTCTACTGGGCCATCTCCCCGGCCCGCATAATAACTCATGGCCAAGACATTTATGGTGCTCTCTTCTTTTCATACAGCTCCTAATGCATTACTCAAGAGTATATCCATGAATGCTAGCTATCGTTCACGAGTATGCTGTCAATTCTAACCATTCATGGTATCTTCAGGAAAACTAGACTTGTTTTAAATTGTTTTTATTTTTAAATCTTTAATACCTTCCTACATTTATCTTTCATTGCCTCTTTCTCCTCCTCCAATCGATCTTTTTTCACCATTTATTTATTGTAGAAACAAAATCTTTTGTCCTGAAATTGCCGGTATAGACTCTAATGACTGAATTCAGGTGCTGCCATTAAAAATTTCATGTGCTGTCTTGTTTTTCTTCTTTCAATTTTTCTCTGTTTCTCTCTTTTTTAAAAAAAATGTATTTAGTACAGGGTCTACAGGGTCTCACTACGTAGCTGGGACTCGTAGTGATTGTTTTCAGCCTCCCAAGCACGGGGATTACAGGCAAGCACCACCACATCCAGTGTCAATCGCCTTGGCAGAGCGCCCCAGGGGCAGGGCCGGCATGGCTCTCTGGAGATTGAACCCTGGCTGCTGCGCTCTGCCTAAGCAGGTCTCCCTTACTTTCTTATAACTTTTTTTCTTTCTTTCTTTTTCCAATTTTGCATGCATATATCTAGTAATCTGCACAACAAATCTGAAGACAACACTATGCAATACAACAAATACTGCTGAATTCATATTATTTTGTTTAGTGAAATTCTGTATCATTTTTAATTTTTATTTTTTATTACTATTTTGTATTCTCTTTAAAAAGTAGAAAATTTTTAAATTTTTAAAATAGAAAATATATTTCATGTGCTTAGCTTTAAGCAGCCAAATACAAACACACATTTATGTATTTATACTAAGTACCGCTATTGGCTAGTGTTATTGCCTGAGATCGATGCTTACGGTGTTCTTCTAGTCATTCCAGCTGTCTGATTTGTTGTTTGGCAAACAGCTAATGTGAACAATATGCCCTGTATTCTTTTATGCCACAGATAATTTCTTTGTTTTTTTGTACTTGAAAATTGATTCAGCTAGATATAAAATCCTTGACTTCTTGAGCATCTTAGATTTAAACATCTTAGATTTTCACAGTTAAATTCTGGTGGTAAGAGGACTTCTTTTGTATAAAGTTTCATATCCTATTTAAAAATAAAAAAAGTTGTCTTTAACTACATTTGGGATTGTCTTACCCATATTTGATATATGTTAACTACCTTGTAAACTCTTTTCTTCTATTTCTTTTTTAAATTATCCTCTTTTCGAGCATCTATTTCATTTTCTTCCCCTTTGGGACAGCGTCTCCCCGAGCAGCTCAGCTCACGCTGGCCTCGAGCTCACTGTGGTCTTGCCTTTGCCCCGGGTGCTGCGATCACAGGCAAAGCCACCACACCTGCTCCAATTCTAAAGCATTCTCTCTTGCATTTGTGTTAATTATGCATTTTAATACTCATTTCTGAAATACTTTTATTTCTAATGCATTCTTGAATTTTTTCACCTCATTTCTGAGATTTTTATAACTCTGACATAAAATTCTGTCATCTATTGTATCTTTCAATATAACTTGTGGCTGGTTTTGAAGCATGAGGTTGGCGTTCTCATCTATGCGGCAGACACCCAATCCTGGCACTGCCTGTGGTAGGAGGCTTCTTTTTACTCTGCTCTTATAATAATTTAATAATTTTGTATGGATTTTGACCTTAATTCTATTCTTTTGCATATTTTTAGTAAAATTAATTTTCCTAGACTTTACAATGTTTTAGAATGATATTTAAACTTCGTATCTCTAGGACATCCTCTTCTTTAAAGCAATTTTTCTTTTTGGTGAGATGTCCAAAATATCACAGCTTAGAGACACCCTATGGCTTTCATCTCCTCCCATTCCATTCTTTTTCGGGGCGGGGGGCACATCTTCTTCTTTGGTTTCTACTTATTGATCGTGACTGTTCCATTTGGATTCTGTTCCAAGGCGCTTCTCCTCTGCGTACACGGTGATCTGGGGGAGCGCTGATGGGCCACCATCCGGAGCAGGTACGGGGCCCAGACTGCTCTATCCCTTCTGGTTCTGTGGAGCCCTGCACTTACCTGTGATTCTGGTCTGCCCTGCTTTTCCAGTCTCAGCTGCAACAACCACACTGGCTTACTAGGCCTTATAACAAATACCATTTTGGATTTAGCAGGTTTATCAGATGGCCCATTGCTTTTTAGTGAAATCCCACCCCAGAATAAATGCAGATACTAGACAGATTTTTGAGATTAGTTAAGGTCTACTCCCATTTATTCATAGTTTCTGGCTTGTAGGGGATACTTCATTGTTCTAGTTGTATTATAAGTTTAGATACTGTTTCTTTTTCATTTTTCCCTTTTTAAAAAAAACCTATACTGACAATGATATCTCCTGGCACTCTCATAAATGAGTGTGTTAATCAAAAGATTTTCATCTAATTTTGAACAAAAATAAACATAGAGCTGTGCTAATTTAACATGTCCCAGCTGACACAGACATGGATTTCTTCACTGAAAATGTCTTCCTAAAAACAAGTAAGCAAACTAAAAAATGAACGTAGCTCCCTTAAAGCAAGTGACTGTGATACATATTCTGGTACAAGCTCCTTATCTTCTTAGGAATCAGTCACCAACAGTTTATGAACTACCAGCATACACTGACTTGCTTACATGATTAAGGAGAATTTAGCACAAATTTATGGAACAAATAGTCAATATAAAAGTAGTTCCCGGAGCTGGGGTTACAGCTCAGTAGCAGAACGTTTATCCAGCATGTATTAAGGCCCTAGGCTAGAGCCCCAGCAATGCAAAAAGAGAAGAAGCAAGAAGCAAGGAGAGGAAAGGAAGGGACGGGAAAGAGTAGGAAGGAGCTGAGGGGAGAGGAAGAGGAAAAGAGAAAAAGTAATCTCTTAAAGATGCCACATAAAAAAAAAAGATGCCACATTATGGGTAGCAGAAAAGGAGCAAATACTGTCATGCTTAGGATTAGGGTTTTTTTTTTTTTTGAGGAACAAGGGAATGAACTCAGGCCCTTGCACTTGCCAGGGAAGCATTTATTCTACTAAGCCATCTCCCCGGCCCCAGAATTGAAAAGTTCTTTTTTTTTTTTTTTTTTTGCAGTACTGGGGATTGATCCCAGGAGCTTGTGTTTGCCAGGCAAGCACTTATTCTACTGAGCTATCTCCTTGGAAAATGATTAGTTTTTTTAAAAATATTCAACATTAGCTTTATAACAAATGCTATGGTTCAGTCAGTCTAGTGGCATATAGAGAAACATGTAAATTTCAATAACTCAAACTTTCATTCTGAGTGATAACCTGTTTGGATACAGGAGATAATTATCATCATGTGCACCCCAGGAATTCCAAAACCATTTCCACTTCACAGTTTAACTAGGTAAAATAGTTTCCTTTTTTCAAAACAAGTAGAGCATCATAAATGCAATATTCTAAAACTAACAACTAATTTTAAAGTTGAACTGATTAACTAAATTTAGATGGTATTTACAATGCCAGATATTTTGCTTTTATTAGAATGGGTTCCAAAAGTTTTCCTTTGATTCTATTAAATGGGTGAAAAAAATCAAAGCATTATTGAAATGAACCCACTTGCTACTTGAAGTATCTGAGGGCACTGATATTACTGATCCGTGAGGTTAAGATTCTGCCAGTTGAGTGACCATATTAAAAGTCATGGCTTTATAGGGGGTTTCAGTGGTGGCAGTACTGGGTATGGAGCCCAGAGCCTCTCATATGCTAAAGTAAATGCTCTAGCCCTGAGTTACATCCCAGAGCTTTTTAATTTTGTTTAAAGATGGTCTTGCTAATTTGCCTCAGGTGGGCCCAGACTTAAAATGGGATTATATGTATGTGTCACTATACCCAGCTGGCTTTATGTCTTTATATAAACAAGAAAACCTGGTATTAAGATGAATTAATTAATTCAGAAGAATTTAGGAGATAAATGGAAACTAAAACTTAACAGTGATTATGAAAATATACCTTCTGCAGCTGAGCCTATTAAAATGTAATTTTCAGACAGTTTTCTTCAATTACTACTTAACTTGGGGAGTACATCTCTTCTCCCCCCTTTCTTGCTCCTTCTTCCTCCTCTTGCCTCCCTCTCTTTTTTCTGAGATGAGGTGTTGCTGGGCTGGGCTTGAATTCATGATCCTCTGGCTTTCTTAGCAGCTACAATTACAGGTAGGCGCCAGCAGGCCCAGCAATGGGTTTCTATTGTGGTTTTACAAAACTTTTTGATGTATTAGTATATGTGTAGTACATAATGCTCACTTGCATTCTGGGGCATTGGCATATACACGCAGCACATCCAAACTCCTTTTTCTATCCTTTTCCCACCTCCCCCCATTTCTTGATTCCCTTCCTTTTTGGGGTCCAACTTGCACTGGATAATATTTTCAGTGATGTCAGTTCAGTGTCCATGGTAGATGGCAAACATTAATAGATTTTTTTCTTTATAAGTGATTTTATTTTATTTTTTATAAGTGATTTTAACAGCCATATCCAGAACCCATAGGCACTTCAACCAATTGATGAATTTGACCAATTCAAACGTTTTAGCTTCAATGTTGTTCCATTTTAGGAATGTCCATAGGTTTCCAAAGCAAAGCAACCATGAGGCTTTTTATGATTCAGATCTACAGCGGCCCCCAAAACTTTCATGTGCAGAGGTGTGGGCTGCTAGGAGGGGGAAATCGTTGCAGCCACGCATGGGAGATTGTTCTCTTGCCTCACACCCTAATAGATGTTTTAAACAAGTTACACATATAGGATTTTCTTAAGGGAAAGAAAATCAGTATTTAATTTTGTACCAAAGATACATTTTTCGTGAAGGAAGCAAGACAAGGATTTTAAGAAAACTGCAATAAAGAAACCTGGATGCTAGTAGCATTTTGTCTACTTGTTTTATTAAAGGTAACATTTGATATCATTCATCTCTAACTTCCCTTGTCTCCTTAGGGATAATGTTTATAAATCTGCTCTTTGTCCTATTGTAGCTACACAATTTATCAAACTATTAGATCTTATTTATCTTTGGGGAGGCATAGCTTGTTTTTCAAATATAAAATCCCTAAAATGTCCAATTTAATCTACCTCTTTTGCAAAGTTTGTATGCTATGAAAATAAATATTCAATCAGTTATTATTATGTACATTAGAATACATATGAAACAAGTTATTTCACTCAGAAATATTGAAATAGTATCTTTGACCTCAAAATTAATATTTTTCTCAGTAAATCTTTACGCTTTAAGTTTGTTTGCCTATAGCTGATTGGATAAATGACCATTCCAATTCAGTTAGGTTATTCAATATGTAACAAATTTTACTTGCTGGCATTTATGTAATTATTTCCTTCTTAATTCTATTGATGTTCTTCTAATATACTCATGGTCTAAATTTTACTTCTATCTCCTCATTTCTCATAGAGTCTATTCAGCCTTATCACTGTGTGAAATGGTTTTCTTATCAAATATTTCAATGCAATGTCCTTGAATCATTGTTGGAGCTTTAAAAATTCTACTTATCTGTCATAAATTGTCAACTCACATTAATTAAAAGAATTAAATGAAACAATCTGAAGAGAAATGGCATAGTGAATGACAACTAATTTCCAAAGGATGTAATACAAAGAATTTTACATTAAAGTTCTAGCATGATATTGTAAAAAAAAAAAAAAAAAAAAAAAACAAAGATACATTTTTGTTTCTTTAAAATGGAAAATACCAGGCTTAGTAAACAATACAATAAATAGTTACAGGTTTTTACCATGGAATCACAGGGAAAACCACTGTAGCAAGTTTTCAGAATTTTCTCTGTATTCCCTATGAAAATACACCTTAGCCTACTTCTCAATATTTCACAAGATATAATATGTAATTTCCCACATTTCCTACAGGTTCAACCAACTACAACTGATCACTGGGCCAAAGGGCTGGCTACAGTGGAAACGCTGAATACTTTTCCCACAGAACACGGCCCAGAGGAATCAGTTATACCTTGCTTCTCGTGTCTGCATACATTTTTAAGCAACTGCCCCACAGCTGTCTTTGACTCGGTTTTGAGTTGAGCCTCAAAAAAAATCAGGAAAAAGAAAAGCATTTCTGTCAGTCTTTTTTAAATTTAATTGCATGATAAGGTGAGAATTTTGTTCACTGATTTTCCTTATGACTATAATTTGAGAGTATGGTGGAAGCTGGAAGTAAAGGTGAGTTTATGAAAGGTATCCTAACTTTATGTAAATAATAATCTCATTATAAAATAAAAATACTGAGACAAATGCTAAATACATCAAACTTAATAGACTGTCTTAATTACAACACATTCCAGCCCTTAAACCCCTCTGCATCTGAACAAGGAGAATATTTGTTGATTTAACAATGAATATATTTGGCAACAGTTTGCAGTTTTGACATGTATAATTGAAATGTACAGTCTAGACTTTTTATAAAACTTCTACACAATTAATCCGGAAAAAGATTGTAGTGCATTTCACAAAGAAAACGTGATAATATAAGTTGGATAAACTTACTATCTCCTTTCAACAGGTTCAATGTCAAGGGTGTTAACTCCACTGCTATGGATTCTTTCAATATCTCTGTCTTTGTTTAATTCCAGTCCCAAGACCCTTTCAAAATTAAAAGAGAAAAAAGCAAGATAAAGCTTGACAATAACAAAATAATTTAGAATGAACAAATTCTTCACCAAGATAGAATATAGCACGAAAATCACAGGCAATGCTTACGTTTTCTACTATACATTTATAAATATTTATAGATTCGTAAGGGTTGTACAACTTTTAAAATATTAACAGTTCTATGTATACATTTTCACTTGAAGTATTATCTTGAATTTCATTTAAAGCATTTGTTAAGTTCTTAAAAAGAGAAACTAAAACTGTTCTGGAAGTTTAATTCTAAAAACTAAGCGGAGGACACCTAGTGGACAAAGCCTAAATTACAGTTTTTTAAATGCCCTTTTTTTACCCCATCTTTTTATAAAATTTTTATTTTTATTAGTTCATATTTCCAGCACATAATGATTACAGTCATTATAGGGAACTGGTACATGGGTTTTTTTTTTTGCGGGATCAGGGATTAAACTCAGGCTCTTGCACTTGCTAGGGAAGTGCTTACCCCGCTGAGCCATCTCCCTGGCCCCCATACAATCCAAGTCAATTCTTTACCTCTTTCATTAAACTCCCCTTTTCTCCAACATCAGATTCATTAAATTCATTAGCTTAAAATTTCTTATAAAGTTAATTACCAGACATACAGAACAACTGCTAGACTAATGGGCCAGGATACAGTTCAGCAGCGTAAGTGCCTGCCTGGCAAGTGCAAGGCTCCCAGTTCAGTCCCTGGTACACACACACACACTCTCTCTCTCTCTCTCTCTCTCTCTCTCGCTCGCTCGCTCGCTCTCTCTCTCTCTCTCGCTCGCTCTCTCTCTCTCTCTCTCACACACACACACACACACACACACACACAAATTCCTTTTCTTAAGTAGGACTATCTATTTAGAATCGTTCAACAATCAAGCATATTTAAATAAAGCCATTTCATCTCTGTATCACACCTTCTATCTCAACAAGGTGAGATCAAAACTCTTTGCGTCTTATCAGCCTTCTCACTTCTGACCTGAAGCTGGGGCCAAAAAAAATGAACCACCACCAGTAGGATAACAATCTGAGTGGCTCACACTTAGACAAATCTGAAAATCTGACAAATCTCTCTATGTATATCTCCATCCTTAACATAATTTTGCTTATGGTAGAAGATGGGAACCAGAGCCTAAAGCTTCTGGCAACCAAAAAACAGGTCCTAGGGAATTTGGAAATACTGGGGAAAGCACAGAGATGAAAGAGGTGAGGACACCAATCCCAGGAAACTGTCCAGAATCTTTTGGACTCATTCCTGAGTACAGCAGTCATGGATTTAATTCTGAATATCATAAAAAATTTTGAAGAAGAATGAACTACCACCACTAGGATAACAACCTGAGTGGCTCACACTTGGACAAATCTGGAAATCTGACAAATCTCTCTATCTATATCTCCATCCTGAATATAATTTTGTTAATCATTGTTAGAACAGAAATATTACCATTTCCTAAGACTGAAACAAGACCCAGAGCTGCATGACAGAGTAATCAGATTCCCTAGAATGCAATCTACAATTACTCTGCATATGAAAAAGCATGACAATTCGTGCTGAGGACAGGCAATCACAGTCAATGCTGATGTGTCACAGCATTTGGTACTATCTGACAAGGACTTCACAGCAGCATTAGAAAATACATGTGACTGTGAACACATTTGCAACAAAAGTTAAAATAAAAACTATCAGAAAGGAAATAAAAGAAATAATAACCAAATGAAAAATTCACAACTTTCAACAAAAGGTATTTTACTTTAATGGATTCAATGCAGACAGGACCTGACAGAGGAACTTCAAGGTAGAGTTTCTGAAATTATGCAATCTAACAAAAAAAAGAAAGAAGATTTAGGGGAAGGGAGAACAGAGTTTCAAAGGTAATAAGAATGATTAGAAAAAACTGACATTTATGACACTTCAGTTCCAGGAGGAAAGGAGAAAAATTTGGTAACAAGAAAAATATTAGGTAAAAACTTGTCAACCTGTGAAGCAAATAAAGTCACAAACTAAAAAACAGAACTAATCATAAGTAGGATAATGTTAGGGGCTGGGGAGATGGCTCAGTGGAATAAGCGCTTCCCTGGCAAGCACAAGGGCCTGAGTTC
>NW_004524577.1:32645022-32646525 GCF_000260255.1 Octodon degus | reverse complement strand
CTACAGTCACTTCAGTGAGCTCAGAAGCGACTCTACCTCCAGTCAAGCCTTAAGGTGACTATGATCTCAACAAGTATCTTGATGTAAGTACTGAACCAGAAGGAAGACCCATATAGGAGACACACAGATTATCATCATTTTGAGCCTGTAAAACCATAAATCTCTGAACTGCTTTATGCTGCTGAATTTTTGCTATTTTGTTACCCAGATACTGAAAAGTAAAGCATAGAGGAATTCTTACTTTGGTATATTAGAATGAGTCATATCCATCAGTTTGTCAATAAGAAAAATGTACTTTAGGGTTTTTCCCTATCAATTTAAATTTCTTGAAGAAATCATTACTGTTAGAACTCCCCACTGCCTTTACTGTTATTATTCATCTTAATACAATTTTTTCATTTTCATCATTCTTCTGACATTGCTCTTATCAAATTCATTAGTGCTACTGTGCCATTTGCATGTAGTGTAAACTTCTAAGTCCTACTTAATTCTTCAGATTTATTGAATTTGCAGGTGAAGACTATAACAGAGGGCTGGGGAGATAGCTTGGCAGTCTAAGCGCCTGCCCAGCAAGTGCAACAACACAGGTTTGATCCCGGGTACCACATGCCACGTAATGCTAGCCATGGAAACCAGGTGTGGTGGTGCACGCCTATAACCCTAGCATTAGGGAGACTGAGACAGGAGGATCACTATGAGTCTGAGCTGCGTAGCAAGCTCTGTGCCAAATAAATAAAAGATTTTTTTAAAAAAAGAATAGACTCATGAAAATATATGATATAATTTTAATAGTAATATATTGAATTAAAATAAAGCAGAGTAAAGGGATGCAGAATTACTGAGCGCAAACAAGAGGGTTACAGAACAGAATCGGACACATTTGATAGCTTCCATGGCACACACTGGCTTCCCTCAGCATCCCTACTTCCTCTCTGCTTACTAATCAATCATCTGGAGGGTCGTCTTCTGCCTCATATCCCTCTCCCACCGCTAGCCATGAAACCCAGGGTTTTGTCCATGGTAGGCAAGCACTGGACCTGTGAGAGGGATCGCTAGCTCCTGCCTAACTTTAAGTGTTTAAGTTTCTCAGACTCTTGCCATTGAACTATTTTTCTCACATTTAATGACTCGTGCAGATGGCCTTACCTCATGACTTCACATATCTTACACTGAAAACATCTAAATTTTCCACGAGTGTAGCATTCACACACGCAACTACTGGCTTTCTTCCACTCTCTGGATTAGCATCTTCACAGGTTCCTCAAAATCTGTACAATCTAAATGAAAAGTACATTTTGCTGGTCCTTTGGAAATTCTTATCTCAACACAGTCCCGAAATTCAACTTCCTACAGAAGGCACTTTGCTACGAACGACAGCTGGTTTTTCCTCCCTTTTGCAGTACTCATCCATCCAATCAATTTCCATTGCTGTTGCTTCTATTTCCTGGGCATTCAAATCTCTTCATTCTCTTGGCCCATCTGCCGCCTCCCCACCTCAGGCTA
>NW_004524577.1:32642630-32643852 GCF_000260255.1 Octodon degus | reverse complement strand
TCACCCCTGGCAGCCCGGATCCGTCCCGCGTGGGGCCCTGCGCGCCGATCACCCTTCTCAGCCCGCGGAGTTCCGCGGTTCCTTCCCGGGAAGCTGCGCCCCAGAGACCGCAGGCCATGCGACACGCGCGGCGCTCGTGGCGGTTTTCCCGGGCGGGGCTCGTGCGGGTGTGTGGAGCGCCGGGTTGTTGGGGAGCAGAGACGCGGCTCTGACCTTCGGGGTCACCCGGGTGGGCGCCCGCACGAATTTTCTTCGCTGTCCCTTCCCCGCCGTGCAGGTCTCAGGCGTTGTGTGGACGCGGAAGGGAGTTGGCTCAGAGTCTCCGTTCTGACGCCGGAGAGAGAGGCCGAGCGCGAAAGGACAGATTGTCCCCCTCGCGTCCCAGCATCTTCCCCGAAAGGGAGATGCTGTCGCTCCAAAACCGTGTTCCATCCGTTTCCTGCGCACAGAATCCATGGTCTGATTTTTCTTTTGCGTTTTGCCTGGCTGTTTTCTGTAACTTCATTTAAGGTCTTACATTTGTTACGCTAACGAGCTTTTAAACTATTGGAGCAAGGCAATGCTGCCTTCTGCTCCCTGTCCCCAGACATATTTTAAAGTCTTTTAGGCAAAAAATCATTAAAACCATAAATACTACACATATAAATACTGTACAGTACTGTACACTATGGCAAAATCCCTCAATATAGCGAAAATCCGCGATAAATAATTACGATTAGTATTTTTTGAAAATCCGCGAAACCCTGCGTCCATGAAAGTCCAACCGTGAAGTAGTGAGGGACTACTGTAAAGGCAGATTTGGCGAATTATGATTGGAGGGTTGAGTGACATCTTGGGCTGCTGACGCAGTTTAAACATTTCAAGTTAAATCACAAGGCCATCAGTTATATAAAGCATGGGTTATACAGGGGAAGAAATTTCTCGTTACTTTTTAAGGTACATTGCAATGTAATCAGTTATACCAAGACAGTAAAGACAGGTTTACACAGAAGAAGTGTTACCAGCTCTGCAAAACACGTCTGCTTGGTCTTGGCAGGCATCCTGAGTAGGTTTTTATTTAAATTTTAATTTTCTCCTTTTAAAAAATGTTTATTTATTTATTTGTTACAGGGTCTCACTAAACAGTTGAGACTCGTAGTGATCCTCCTGTCTCAGCCTCCCCAGCATCGGTATGACAGACATGTGCCATCACAGCCCAGCATGTGATCCTTGTGCTTGTCAG
>NW_004524577.1:32640363-32642130 GCF_000260255.1 Octodon degus | reverse complement strand
ATAGACATACTTTCATCTCTCTTGATGAAATATCTAAAAGTGGAATGCCTTGGACAACTTGTAGGTGTATATTTTAATTTTTAAGAAATTGCCAAAGTACTGGGTGTGGTGGTGCACACCTATAATCCCAGCCCTCCTTAGGCTGAGGCAGGATGATTGCAGCAAGTTCAAGGCCAGCCTGGGCTATGGAGTGCCAGGGCAGATGGAAATATAGTACAACCAGACACTGTCTTAATAAAACAAAAGACAAACAAACAAACAGAAACTGTCAAAGTGATAGTATGTACATCCCACCCCTTTTCCCTTCCTATTTTCCTTTCTTCATGCCTTTGTTCCCTCCCCTTTTCTCTCCCTCCTTTTGCAAACTTGGACCTTTTGTGCAAGTAATTATGTCAACCACTGATAAAGGCAATTTTCATGTTTTTGTTTATATAATTAAATGTTTCATTTCAAGTTTTTGAACACAAAAGGTATAGAAATAGAAATTACAGTATGATGACCAAGACATGACAAAAGTCAATACAAAGCAAATTTATATAGTAAACAGACCAGAACTGAACAAGGTACTTGAAACTTCATACAGGCTGGATATGCATACAGTGATCTGATCACAGGCTTTTGTAAAATGTATTATTGCAAAATGCCAGCCATGCTGGCTGCAAACTGCCTTATTGCTATTTCAGAAAATTTCTGTATACTATGAAATGAACTTCCATGACACTTAAAGACTGCAAAAATAGAACAGTTAGACCAACCTGAGTGAAAGTTACAACCTCATCAAAGAAAATGTTCCTCATTTGCATATCATTCAGTATCATAAGATTTTTTCAGGAGAGAATAGGGAAGATACCTTACAAGTCATTCACTTAAAATTTGTTCAGAAAATGTTTATAAGGCTCTCAAGTCCTGCTTGTAGTATCTTAAAAATGTATACTACTTTACACACTGATGTACTTTCTACCATTTAACCGGAGGACAGAAGAATAATTTGAAGAAAGTGTTTCTTAAAATAAGAGCCAAATGCCCCCAGAAATTTTAATGTGAACTCAGTAATAAACATTTTAAAGAAACTTCCTGTGTGATTATTCTGCATTCTGAAATTTCCTATAGGAAAGAGCAACAAGTAAAAGCAAGATCACAAATATATCTCTTTTTTTTCACTCATGTACCAGTGACCGGCCTACGGCAGCTGCTGAGGAAACACAGATGCCATGCATAAATCACACGATTGCTCTGGCCCATTGTACAACAAATATATTTCTGACATGACAGAATTCTGAGTTTATACTGTGAAAGCTACTTTTTATTTTAAAACAAGATCCAGGAATTAAGAGAAACATATGTCTTGCAAATAAGCACGTGACTACATAATCATTTTCTTTTGGTATTTTCATTACATTTGAAATTATTTCAAGAACAAGCAATATATGATTATAAACTTTAGGAAAGTTATAGTCTTAATGAAATGAGGCCTCCAAAGAAAGATTAAAAAGATAATTATTATATTTCTATGAATTTAAAGTCATTCTAAATTTAAAACTGGATAGCTTATCTAAATTAAATTATACTAAGATTATACCACAGTAACTTATTCAGGTGATGCTTACTTTGTAAAATTCCTTTGCATAAAGATGCTACTAAAACAGGATGCTATATCTGACATCTCATTGTTATAAACATAGTTTGAAGAACAATGGCCTTGAATTGAATCCTACTATATATTTCATGTGTTATCCTACAAAAGAAACAAATAGGGATAGACTAGAA
>NW_004524577.1:32632507-32638868 GCF_000260255.1 Octodon degus | reverse complement strand
TCTCCTCAGTCTTTCACAGGGACTTTTACTGCCTGGGGTCTTGAGGCTGTGGTTTCA
Organism: Octodon degus; assembly: GCF_000260255.1. Classification (NCBI taxonomy): domain Eukaryota; kingdom Metazoa; phylum Chordata; class Mammalia; order Rodentia; family Octodontidae; genus Octodon; species Octodon degus. The sequence continues at coordinate 32,638,811 of NW_004524577.1, read as the reverse complement.
CAAAGTAGGGAAGCAGTTCAGTGTAATTGCTGCCCACCATCCCCAGCCAAGTGAGCTGGGAGAGGCTGTTACTGCATTATGACGCCCTCACCAGGTTCCAAGTTCTGTTTGGACAGATTGCCAAGGAAGTGAGGTCATGTCTTAGGGCTCCCTGACTGGAGACCCTCTTCCAGTCCCCCTCACCCATGGCGCATCTTTTTCTTCATACCAAATAAACCCCTGCCTACTTACTCATTTTCTGATTTTTATTTCAGTGTCTAGAAATCTTGTTATCCATCAAACATCTATTAGTCTCTTCCTTTGGATTCCTTTGTTTCCTGATTTCACAGTGAATTACAGCTATATCCTCAGACTTTATTTTTTTCAGATCCACATGAAGGTTCTGCCAAAGTCACAGAATTGCTCAGGTTGGTGACGACTTTGAGATGATCCTGCCTCAGCTGCCTGGAGTGCTGGGATCACAGGCACTCACCATTTGGCCAGTTTCAGTGCGCTACTTAGAAACTGAAAACTTGGGCAGGCCAGGTAGCTCAGCAGATTAAAGTGCCTGCTTAGGCAGCACAGGGGCCGGGGTTCGGTCCCCCAAGTGCCATGCTGGCCCTGCCCCTGGGGCCCACTGAGACATTGATTGAGACTAGGTGTGGTGGTGCGCGCTTGTAATGCCAGCACTTGGGAGGCTGAAAGCAGGAGGATCACTGTGAGTCGGAACTGAGTAATGAGACTTTGTAGACCTGTACTAAATACATTTAAAAAAATTAAAAAAAAAAGCTGAAAACTAGTAAAACTTTGATCTAAGGCACAGGTGACATCTTCACTTTTAAAGAAACCTGTGTACCTTGACACTTTGCATGTGGTGGGCATGGTGCTGAGGGGTCTTTTCTATTTAAGGAGACACTTGCACTAAAGATGGCATGCTGGGTTTTAAATAAAGAGCTGTGTGTTTTGGATGTTTTTCTTTCCTTTCCTTTCATCTATCCTCATTTCCATTTAATTAGGTAGTCCTGAGACTTTTGAGAAAATTTCATGGTGATTTGCCTTAAGAGATATGAATGTTTGTTGCAAGGTATAACTTCTGGGGTAGTCGTGGTGGGTCCATAGCAGGTTGTCGCTTTCCGATTCCCACACGTGATTAATGATTCATCTTTAGCCAATGAACTTATACAAAAGTACAGTATTCTGTATATTGACATATTGTGTTTGTCCAACAGTAAGGCCTAACTAGAATGACCTAACTTGAACTAGCCCTAGTTGATAGTAACCATGGTGATGGCCAGTGTCACACTAAAGATGATCCTCACAGTTCTCTTGCTTGCTGGCTATTCTGTAATGACAGGTAAAGCAGGAATAAAAGGGTTGGAGCTATCAATTTTTTTCCTGATTTGGGCTTACTTTACAGTCAGAACAGCATGTGGAGACTTTGAGGCAGATTTGTCTGATAAACTTTGAAACCATCACCCTAATGGTGATACAGAACACACAGAGCATCTGAAACTTTCTCTGTGACTCCTAGGAGTCACTTCCTCTCTTCCTGTCCTCATCAGCCCATTTGCTTTGTGTCTCTTGTGGGTAGTTTGCATTTTCTTGATGTGAGGAAGCTATATCCATTCAGCTCGTAGTTTTTTATTGTTTGAAACACTTAGTCAGCGTAACCATGTTGATGAGAGAGAACTGACACAAAGCGTCTCCTCAACCCCCTAACGCGAGAAAGCATTGTGATGGATTAACTAGTGGTCCACTTGAAACACCCAGCTGAACGGAGTCAGCATGGTTCTGGGTACAGAGGGCCCACACTGCATCAGAGCAGCTCGGGTCCTCCCCGGTCCTGAGGATCGCTGAGCTTCTTCTCAGAGCAGCTCTGGACCTCACCTGCTCACATCCCTTCCTGCTGCAGTGCAGATCCCTCAGCCTGTTGGCACCAAGCCTCATCCCTCTGCACAGACTTTCTAGATTCGACCATTGCCCTCTGGGTCTTCCAAGTGAAGCTCCTTGATACAGATGTGCGTGAGACATTGCTGTGGTCGTAGGCTCTTGGTGGACATGTGGGGTCATTGTCATAGGCTCTAGGTCTTCAGCTGGACTCAGGCAGGACAATGCCATGGGATCCAGCCGTCACAGCTTCTTTATGTCCTGTGTTACATCTCTTCCCTTGTAAACCATGACTGCATGACTCCTGCAGGTGGAGGAGCACCTCCCCAACATGAGAGCCATTCTGTGATGGAGCAGCTGCGAACTGCCCCCAAAAGATGTCAACATGGGGCAGCACATCAGTGGACCAGGTGCCGGCTGAAGACAACACCTGGGATGAGAAGGGAAAACTAAAGCTGAAGCTGTAGAGAATAAGTCCAACAGGCCCATGAACTCCCACCTGGCAGACTACAGCCAGCAGAGCGATGAGGACCGATCGCGGGCCCCACCTAGCAGCAGGCGAAGGAACTGCCTGGGCCTGAAGCCTAACGACAGTCTGGGGAAGAACAGACAGAGGGGCCTCAGAGCAAGGGAGCTCCTCACAGACCCCGGCCCCAGAGCAAGGCGTAGAAACTCAAAGCAAGGGCATGGAAAGGGACCTCTCACTCACTAACAATAATGTTTTCTTTGACTCATTTTACCTTGTTTCAGTGCTATATTCTTTAATTTTTTTTTTGGGGGGGGGCTAGGGTATTTTTCTCACTTTCTTTTCTTTTACCAGTTACCTTTTTCTCTTCTTTTTTCTTCCTTTTATATTTTGTTTTTGCTCATTTTTTTTCTTTCATATTCTCCAGAGAGTTTGCTGGCATTAATTTTCTTTTACTCCTTTATAGGATCCCTTATCATGCTTTCCTTTCTCCATATATTACATTAGTCAATCTTACAAATCTTCCTTTTTTCATTTTCTGCCTCTACTTGTAGAAAAACTACTAAGCTTTATAAATTTCTAGATTAATAATTAACTTTATGCTTTCAAATAGGGCTGGGGGTATAGCTTAACGGTCTAAGCACCTTTCTTGCAAACTAGGTGCCATCTGGGCATGTTGGTGCATGCTTGTAATCCAGCTCCTGGGAGGCTGAGACAGGAGGATCACTACGAGTCCAAGCTGTGTAGTGAGACTCTGTACCAATAAATAATTAAAATTTAAATCTCAGCTTTTGAGTAATACTATACTAGTATTAGTTAATACTAGTTTTTAGTTAATATTTAGTGTAAATCAGTAGTAGGATAATATTTGGTTTATGTTAGTGTTCATACTGTGATTACGCATCTCTTTCCTAGGGATAAATCTTGTTCTTCCTTGGACCTTGGATTTCACAATATTGACTTTGCATTTAATGCTATAATTGATTGATACTCCTTTTACTATAATATGCAAAGTGTCATATCTGTTACTATTAATTGGTTTTCTTGTGCTGCCAATATGCTTTTTGCTGAGGGGTCATAATAATTCTGTGCCTTATTCTGGGAGAATTAGGTACTGTGTCAGGGTGCAGGATCCTTCTTTCTCATGCCATAAAGGTGAGTGGACCCCAGAAAAACTGGTCATTTTTTTTTTTTTTAATGTATTTGGTACAGGGCCTCACGATGCAGCTCAGACTGATAGTGATCCTCCTGTGTTCAGCCTCCCCAGCACTGGGATTACAGATGTGCGCGACCAGGCCAGGTCTCAGTGGCTGACTCAATGCGCCAGGGGCAGGGCCCACACGGCATTGCCAGGGATCCAACCCAGGTCCCTGCACCTGCCTACGCAGGCACTTAGTCTGGTCTGCTGTCTCGCCTGTCCTGAGAATGGTTATCATGAAGAAATCAAATAAGCACATATACTGGAGCGGAGTGGAGGACCACAGAGTCCATGTGGAAGAGTGCAGGACTGGCTGCACTGGGGACCCAAAGGATCCTGTCCAAAGCCTGGAGATCCCTGCGGCATCTCCTGCAAGTCCTGACAGGAGTGCAAAGGGTCTGCTCCAGAAGGCTGCGAAGTGTGTTCAGAAGGTGGAGGGTCAGTGCTGGGAACCAGGAGGCGATGTGCAAGGGGAACAGAAGACAGCCGGGAGCTCCTCCAAAAAAACAAGAAGGCTGTTTTGATTTTTTTTTTCCTTTTCCAACTGCTATGCCTTTTGTTTTCTTCTCCTCCCTAGTTGGCATGGATCAGACCTCCAGTGGATATTAACTGTTGAGAATGGTGTCAGTAGATCTGTTTCCAACTTTAGGCAAAAACTCTCTTGCTTACTTACTCACAGGTGGGCGTAATACCCAACACGTAAAAGAGGAGAGGCTTATTTAGTTTTCTTTTAAAATTTTCATTGTATTCATACATCTTTGCAGTACATCACGAGTACCTTTATCCAGGGTGTTGGTGTGTGTACAGATCACAGCATTTTTTTTGTTTTGTTTTCTGTATTTAAGACAAGGTCTCCAGGGTCTCACTATGTAGATTGGACTCGTAGTGATTCTCCTGTTTTCAGCCTCCCAAGAGCTGGGATTAGGCCACCACGCCCAGTCTCAATTCCCTTTTCAGCATGCCCTGGGGTGGGGCTGGCACCGCATGGGGGGGATGGAACCCCTGCCACTGTGCTCTGTCTAAACAGGCGCTTTAGTCCGCTGGGCTATCAGGCCCGCCCAGATCACATCCTATTCCTTTTTCACCCCCTCTTCCCTCCCCAACCTTTATCTCCGTCCATTTCCCTTTTACAAAAGATCTATTTTCCTATTTCTTATTAACTTTTTTAGTTTGCACTTTAATTCATTTAGATTTTAGGTTTGTCATAAAAAGAAGCCATCTGAGCCTTCAGCTTGTGTGTTTCTTTCTCGAGGTGCATCTATTTCCTACAAATGACTCGCGTTAGGGCCTCGTAGGACAGCAGACTCCGCGGTGCGCAGACGCTGCCGTGCGCTCTCCCGCACTCCTCTGGTGGAGGAGAGCCTTCCCTGGGCTCAGAGTTTCAGGAGGTTCAGCCCACGCTCCATTAGTTTTCATGGCAGGAGGGGTGCAGGGGTGGGAGAGGAGAACGCTCATTCCTAGGCGTCCTGGAAGCAGGAGGAGGAGTGAGGAGCCATGTGAACGCCCGCTGCCAAGTCCGTCCCTCTGACCCGGCGCTTCTGACCAGGCTGGTGTTCTGACAGCAGCGCATCTGGCTGCTGAGCTCAGAGTGGCGGAGTCCACTGATGCTTGCGGTGCCTGGGACGCTGTTCCCTTCCCGCCCCAGAGTTTTGGGGGACGTGCTAAATGGAAACCAGAGCAAAAGCTGCGAGTCTTTCGGCGCTCTTAGTATTCCCAGTTTGCTGGGAAACTTCACAAATTGTGTTTGAAACTTGTCAGATGCTTTCTTTGTTGTATTTTGTGGCTATTGATAGATTGTCAAATGCTTGCCAGCACTGGTACAGTGAATTATATTGACTAATACACTTTTAAATCAAAGGCTTTATTTTTTTAGGGAAATTACAGGTTTATAGAAAAATTGAGTGGAGACTACTTCTACTCTAATACTCCCTTTCCAGTCTTCAGTCCTGTTTCATCGTTTTACCTCCTCTTCCACATCCATTAAATAATTGCTTTAATCCATTTAAAACTAACAAAGTTATTGTTACTGAAAACCCTTCTGAATGGTTCATTTGTCAATGCACACTGTGGATGTTCAAATTGGAGGGCATAGGAATAGTACACATGACTTGGAAAGCACTGGCTTACATTCCTGTGTCTGGTTCTGCACACCACACTTAGAGAGAGATGAAAGCTAAGTGTCCACACAGGGAAGTTTTGATGATGAAGCCCCTCTACACTGGATCTGTAATCATTAATTGAGACCATTGTGGAGATGTGCCCTGTGGAAAGAAGGTTCTTAGGAGCTTAAGTATTAGAAATCGGGTTGCATAGGAATCTTGTTGCATGAGATACAAAGCTAATCTGACTCGAAACATAGATTTGTAGCTGTATAGAAAATGCAATTTTCAACCTGTTTAAGCTGTACAAGAAAAAGAGGAGGGTGCTCAGTGTTTCATGCCAACAAAGAGAGTTTAGGGAGCTAGATGGTTGGAGGCTTCCGATCAGCACCTTGAGAGAGAATGAGCTCTTCAGAGAGTGATGAAAGAGCTGTTGATTAAGGCTAAAGGACAATAGCAAGTTGGGACTGTAGTCACCACAAGGAAGAACAAGAGAAAACTTCTTCAGGGAATAGACAAGGTCAGATTATCTATAGTCTTGAATCATGTAAGCTTGAAGTTTATTCTTAATTCTTTTTTTTTATTTATTTATTTGAGAGAGAGAGAGAGAGAGAGAGAGAGAGAGAGAGTATGTGTGGTGTGTGTGTGGCCAGCTCAGCCCACCAGGGGGCGGGG
>NW_004524577.1:32622717-32623642 GCF_000260255.1 Octodon degus | reverse complement strand
AAATAAAAATAAAAAAGCCCTCAAAAAATCATGCCATTACTGAGTTTACCTTAGGGTAAAATGAGTCATATGGTAACAATCATACATAAAAAGTAAGTAAATTACATTTGTTGCTATGTGGTGAGTGCTAAAAGAAAATAAACTAGATCAGAGGACAGGAACGTTGGGGAAAGGAAATGAAAAAAAAATTCTAATTTATTGATATAGGATCTCTCCATGCAGTTCGGACTCGTAGTGATCCTCCTGTCTTATCCTCTCCAGCACTGGGATTACAGGCATGCGCCAACATGCCCAGTCTTGGTGGCCCACTCGGTGTGCCCGGGGTGGGACCAGGAGGGCATGTGGTACCCAGGATTGAACCTGGGTCTTCGTGCTTACCTAGGCAGGTGCTTAGACTGCTGAGCTATCTCCATGGCCCATGAACTGAAATGTTATATGAAAGGTTAGGGTAGTTTATTGAGAGGTAATAATTGAATGAAGACTTGAAGGAAGTCAAATAGATATGTGGAACACGAACTTGCCATTCAGAAAATGGCAGAGCAGCTTTCACTCTGAATACAATGGGACGTATGGGAGGATGTTGAGCAAAGGAGTGCCCTCATCTGATGAATGGTTTCCTGGGATGGATTCCTGTAGTCTTTATTGGCACAGACTGCAGGAGTTTGAGATGGAAGTAAGATAATTAAAGGCTTTGCTTTTTGTTGTTGTTTTAAGTGTCTAACATAATTTTGGACTTACTGGAAAGTTACAAAATCATACTTGATTTATCCTTTTTGGTTAAAAAATTTATTAAGAAATAAAATTTGCAGGGGCCCGGGAGATGACTCAGTAGAATAAGCAACAGGTCTGAATTCAATCCCCAGTTCCACCAAAAAAAAGAAAAAAAAAAAAAGAAAGAAAGAAAGAAAGAAAGAAAGAAAGAAAG
>NW_004524577.1:32618553-32622617 GCF_000260255.1 Octodon degus | reverse complement strand
GCCAGCTCAGCCCACCAGGGGGCGGGGCTGGCTGGCATGTGGTGCTGGGGGATTGAACCTCGGTCGCTGATGCTTTGCTAAGCTAGTTCCAAGTAGGTGCTTTAGACCACTGAGCCATCTCTCCAGCCCTATTCTTAATTCTATAAAATAGTAGGCAGCCATTGAAAACTTTGCAATGAAGAAAAGCTTGAGACCTGTTTAGAGCTGTTAGAGAAACGACTTTGGGGGCCGTGTGAAGAAGACCCAGAGGAGACGCAAGGGGAGTTAAGATGCAGTGTCGTGTACCAGCGTGGTCCTGTGCATCGTGATCTCGAAAGAGATTCCACCACCCTGTGGTACTGTGATTCAAAACAAAAAATAGAAACATTTAGGAAAAGATAACATTAAAAATAATCGAACAGAGCTTACTGTGAATTGCATTTAGTCTGTTTTCATAATGCGCAGCTGCAGTTGGTGTGCGCCATCTTACAGGCTGTTCACGTTAGTGGCAACCATGACTCCCTGTAGTGGCACCTCCACATTGCGTGGACCTGCCCTTCCCCATTTGTCCTTTGCTGTCCGCTCTGGGTTCTATACATTGGATGTTCTCAGGACGGGTTTTTTAAACCTCCATAAATTTTGTCTATATAGATTTTTGCTGATTCCTAAGTCATTCAGTCCTGATATGTTTGCTTTTCATCTAGTCCTATACCACTCATTCATTTTCTCATGTGATAGTTCTTCTGCAGTAGTGTAATAAAGCAAATTTGTTGTATTTACTTCAGCTCTATTAGCCCTGCTTTCAGACTTTCTGATATGGAATTTTATCTATAATCCTTCCCCTTTGATATTCTTGGATAAAGCCAATAGGGTTTAAGGAGACAAAGGAGGTACAAAAGTCTCAATGACTTTTTTTAAAATGTATTTCGTACAGGGTCTCATTGCATAGCTCAGACTCGTACTGATCCTCCTGTTTTCAGCCTCCCCAGTGTTGGGATTACAGGCGTGTGCCACCATGCCCAGACTCAGTGCAAGCTCAGCATGCCCAGGAGTGGGGCCAGCATGGCATGTGGTGCCGGGGATCGAACCCCAGTCCCTGTGCTTGCCTAAGCAAGTGCTTAGTCCACTGAGCTATCTCGCCGACTCTTCAGTGAGTCAATATATAAGCTGAAGTTTATATATCTAATGTATATATAAATCAGAAATACATTTTTATATCCATTTCATTCTCAACTTATTTTAACCTCCTGTGTTTAATCCTTAATGTCCTTAATGTCCTGATAATTCATTGAATGCCAATTTTTTTACTGTAAGAGCCATGCAGCTAGGTGTTGTCATTTTAAAAATGGTGATTGTTTTGTTTATGGATAATTAAATATGCTTTGTAGACATGTTCTTGTGCATACAGTACATTCTGAAAAAGCAGTTAGATGTTCAATAAATTCAAATATTTCTGGACATAGAATTATAAGATCAAAAACTAAGTGAAATATTTTAAGCCACAGTAAGTGATTAAGTGATTGCATGAAATTTTAGAACGTATTGGGTATACTTGGATAAATGACTGAAATCATTTGTTGAGATCTAAATTATTGTTAGAATTAAGAATAACGTGGCTGTAACTCATCTGGTACGGCTCAGGTTTGCATGTATCTTCGTCGTTGTCTCTAAGTTTAGTTTTATTGTCATTATCAAACATCTATTTAAGATACACAGCCTTATTCTTTGCTTTCAGGATGAACAGCTCATTTTCTAACCATTCAAAACCTGTGTCCTCTACTGTTTGGTATAATTATGAAGGAGCATTTCTTCTTTTTTTCTTTTTTGTGGAACCGGGGATTGAACTCAGGCCCTTGCACTTGCCAGGCAAGTGCTTATTCTACTGAGCCATCTCCCCGGCCCCTGGGAAGATGCATTTCTCTAGGTGGTGTTACCTCAAATTTTGCATTTGGTATTTAAATATACACAAAATTATAATGAATTAGTAGTCCAGAAATAATTATAATGAACTAGAAATATTTTACCTGGTTAGAATAGTAAGTCAGATGTTGTTTTCGCAAATAATTGGGAGATCGTGATGTAGGGCTTTTTGAAGCTAACTACTCCATGACATCTGGGCAGGATGGAGACATTGCGTTGTTCCAGCAGATGGCAGCATTGTTTGCAAAATGATAAGCTGACCATTTATTACTTTTGTTGGAACTGTTTGAAAGAGTAATTGTTCTTCTGAAATAATTTGGTGTCATTTTTTCGCCATAGAAGCTCTCTGCTACTGTTTCGTAAACTACTGACTTTTGAAACAATTTTTAATTAGGACATCTTTGTAGTACACTGACAAATGTTCATTGCGGGGAGCTGGTACATAGACATATCACGTCTTGATCCTTTTACTTCCTGTTCCCCTCTCCTTCCTCCTGCCAATGGGGATTTTCCTAATCAGTAATGCCACTGATACATGTCAATTATATTTTGAAGAACTGACCAAAAATTAAACATCATGCATATAATGTTTAAATGTAACATCTTAGACGAAGTTTGTTAGAGGCCATGTAGTATAGTCATTACGCTGGCTATCATCAACCAATTGATAGAATATCTTAAGCATTTTATTGTTTTATCTAAAATGTTTTATATTGACATTTATGAGAAGTAGTACTTACTTAAAACACTTTCTTGAAAATAAAATGATAATGTAAACTTTGTTGTTTTGGGGTTGTCTGGGGTTGGATTTTCAATTCTTTCATCTTCATTGTAAAATTTCATTTCTTAATTGTGTTTTTCTTATTGTTTCTGTTGCCTACTGAATTCCCTTAGTTTGTGGGTGGATGTGTGCATTCACTTAACTACTTCTCTGTATTTTGGTGAGGGGGAAACAACCCAGTACTTCCTTAGCCCTCCCTGGTTGCATTCCTGTATCATACAGTAGTACAAAAACTCGATTGTATTCATGTTTTCCACCAGAGAAAAACAGTATTCACAACCACACACCTCAGTTTGTTCTTTCTTTCTGTATTTAGTACAGGGTCTACAGGGTCTCTCTACACAGCTCGGACTCGTAACGATCCTCCTGTTTTCAGCCTCTTGAGCACTGGGATTACACTCACGCGCCACCACTCCCAGTCTCAATCGCTGTGCCGGCATGACACGCCAGGGTTTGAACCTGGGGATGGAACCCAGTCCATGTGTCTGCCTAAGCAGGCGCTTTAATCCGCTGAGCTATCTGGCTGGCCCCACCTCCATTCTTTATACAGACTTTAAAATGCATTAAAAGAATTTGGTCTCAAATGCAAATTTTCCTGTGAGGGGTATGTGGGATCTTTGAACAAAAATGGAAACTAATATGAACACTTGATTGGGCTAAGTTACCTGCTTCTAAGTGTGGTAAAGGCTACTTCATGTGGGAGCTAAGGGGCTACTTCTCCCCTTCTGCTTTAAAGATTTCATAACTGCCCTCTAGTAAGAATAGTAATATGAATAGTAATATTTTGTAGTTATTAAATACTGTATTTTAGACATATTTCCTAGCACTTGTCAGGATTAACTGTATTTGTGGAAGAAATTTGTGTAACAAATTTAGGAAAAATAATCTCTCTAGTATTAGTTTGTCAAGGTCACTTAATGACAAATGCAGTTTGCATCACCACATTTGTGGTGACCCCAGTCAGATGAAAAGGAACATTTTTCAGCATTGGCATTTGAACACAGGACCTGTAGTAAGCCACAGGACCATTTTTGTTTTGCTTTGTGACTGGGTCTTTTTGTTGTGCTGAGTTGAGCCCAGGCTGGGCTCAGATGTGATCCTCCTGCTTCAGCCTCCCACTTCTTCAGTGATAGGTGTGTGCTGCCATGCCCGGCTGAAATACTACTTTTCTTTTACTTCTCACTTTTCAGAGAACTATTCAAACTGAAGCAGAAGGATCGTGAATTTGAGCCTGACCTGGGCAACTTAGTGACTTAGCAAGCACCTGTCTCAAAATGAAAAATAATGTGACGGCGGGTAGTGTAGTGCCAAGCGAGGTTCTGGGTTCATTCCCCAGTGCTGTAGAAAGCCAAGCCAAAGCAGTACAGAATACTACTCAGCTCAG